>NW_015660879.1:547554-576302 GCF_001515625.1 Sinocyclocheilus rhinocerous
TTTTTTTCCACCTTATTTCAAATTACCGACTCACACTTTTCTCATCCTAATTTTACAAGTTGAAAGTTACAAAACAACACACGCACAGCGCTGACTGACTCTGATAATGGCCGGGTGTTCTCCGAGTCCGATCGACTCGGGTATTACACACAATGTTAAACAGACCCGGGACCCGAAGTAATAGATTGGGACCCGACCCGGACCCGGCTGACCATTTAAAATATAGCCCCGAACCCGTACGGATCCCGGGTCCTCGGGTCTCGGGTCCTCCGTGTAGACCTCTAGCCCAATGTTATGTATTTTTGCGTTCATTGCTTGGGGTGGAAAGAAGTTTAAGAAGTTAGTGTTAGCGAACATCCTGACGCAGACCATGCAGCTGAGAGTGGCGCTTAGGTGAATATATAAATATGTGCTGCACGCTTTCCTCTTAATAGCAAAATTAACTTCAGCAAAAATGACAGCAGTGAGAAAACAGCAGTTAAGAAAGTATAGATATGTTTGCAACTCTTTAATTCAGCACTCCAGTCAAGTAGCGTCATGTTTATTTATATAGCACTTTATACAATAGATAGCTTTAAAGTAAGCAGATTTACAGCATTAAACATTAAAAAAAATGCCAGTGCTGCTTTTACAACCTCAGTTTCTACTATAAAGCACCTTTCTAGTAATGTTCATGTTTTACTTATGTCTGATCTTGATGGACTGAACAGAAGAAATGAACTTTCCATGTCAAACAGCACACCTGCCTGTCAAGTAATCTGCACGCACCAATGGTGGTTTGCAGGTGTTTATCAGCTGGAGCAAACTTTTCCTGGAAATTTCACTTTGGTAAACTGTTTCAAACTTCTGAAACAAACTCGAAACTGAGTTTTTCATTCTTTTTCATTTCATTCTTCGATTTCATCTGAAGTATATCAGAGCCTTTAGTATATCTATGCTATAAAACTCTGTATCTATTAACAGTGGCTGATATGACAAAAGTATATCAGGTTATAATACCCATTTTACCCTTTTCTCTCAGGTCTTTCCTGCTCTCGTGGCTCGTCTCCCTCTGAAGGAGGACATGGAGGAGAACAAAACCATCTACAGCTGCCTGACCTTCCTCTACTCACACAACCCTGCGCTGGTACAAGCTCATTTTCACTCCCAGCATGCTCAGCTCACAGCACCTCATTGAATTGTGTCCTGTCAATGTACTGACTTGTGTTGTATTTCTCACTCCAGGTTGTTAGTCATCTCAGGCCAATAATATCTGCTGCTGCTCATCTGTTGGGCATGAAGGATGTTGATAATGGTGAGAAAGTGTTTATTTGATTGGATTATTTTTATTTTATATTTCAAATGATATTCATAATTCATAATTTCTGTATTTACTCCTATTTATTCTTTTTAGAAACACGAAACACCCTGCTCATGCTGCTGAGAGGTCTAGCACAGCATCACACCCAGGAATTTGAGAGTGCGGTAATCTCACTTCCTGATGAACAGAGAAACAAAATAACCATGGCTGTCACTCAATCATAGCTCAATCTTAGCCCTTATCCTAAGTATCACCTTTCACAAGGCCTTCCACTCTTGTGAAAGCCAGCCAAACTGATAATAGATTTTTTATTATATTAGAAATTGGCTGATTCAGTTAGCTGAGTATGCTCTCACTGGTGTACTCGGCTTTCTGTATTGAAGCAGAGACGTTGAGACTAATTTCTCTTAATTTATTGCAGTGTTCACTTATGCTTCTTGTCACTTTTACTTTGTTTTACTGAGTTGTCTTTCATTTATCATTTTTCTGTATGTCTCAATGAATCTTCTGCATTCCCATCTGTATTTAATATTCCTTGAAATTCTGGCTTAATATTCGAGTGTGAAGCTTTTGAATTGTCCTTGCAGTGAAAGAAATATATTTCTATGAATTGTTCATTGTCGTTCCTGTGTTTCTGTTATGCGTGTTCTTGCAATGCTGCCACATGCCATGAATGTTAAACTTATCCAGAATTAGTGCAAGAATCCACAATCTTTCTGAAAAAGCACATTTTTATTATTATAGAAAAGTGCAGATTATAAATACAGGGTTTAATGTTGCAGAGTGGGTTTATATCATTTCTGGATTATTTGAACTCTTCATTGCATCAGTAATGCTTCCTTTTATGCACCAGCAAATTAAATCAAAATATACACTACTGTTAAGAAGTTTGGGGTCTGTAACATTTTTAAGGTTTTTAAAGGCCTTTTAAAAAATTTTTAAAAAAAATACAGTGAAAACAGTAATATTGTTCAATATTAAAATAGCTTCCTGTTACATTTTAAAATGTTATTCTTGTGATGCTGAAAGCTGAATTTTCAGCATCATTACTCCAGTCTTCAATGTCACATGATCCTTCAGAAATCATTCTAATATGCTGATTTAACATTTTTAAGGTTTTTAAAGGCCTTTTTTTAAATAAAAAAAAAAATACAGTGAAAACAGTAATATTGTTCAATATTAAAATAGCTTCCTGTTACATTTTAAAATGTTATTCTTGTGATGCTGAAAGCTGAATTTTCAGCATCATTACTCCAGTCTTCAATGTCACATGATCCTTCAGAAATCATTCTAATATGCTGATTTGCTGCTCTAGAAAATTTCTTATCAGTCGTGCTGCTTAATATTTTTGTGGAAACCATGATACTTTTTTCAGGATTCTTGATGAATAGAACGTTTAAAAGAATAACATTTATTTGAAGTAGAAATCTTTTGAATCAAACTTTTTTACTGTCATTTTTTGAGCATTTTAAATGCATACTTGCTAAAATAATTAATTTTAAAAAAAAACTTACTGACCCAAAACTATTGAACATTAGTGTAATAAAGATAAACTTTATATGGTTAACATTTTATAGGTAAAGCTGTCCCTGATGAAATGTATGCTGAATACTCCAAAACACAAAAAATAGCATGAGATTAAAACCTCTTTTAGTAGCATACTACCCAAAAACTTTAGTTATACTGCCACATAAAATAAGTCAAATGAATCCTTCGATTACAGCATAGCACATAGAATTTAGACTGTTGTGCACCAGTTTAAAACGCCCAAAACCTGAAAGTGGAAGAGCCTTCTGTGTCATCTGAGGTGTTAGATTGCTTGAGCCTAGCAGTCAAACATCTTCCACTCACTCCTCGCTTGGCAAATCTCGTTTTTCTTCTGTCTTCTGCCATTTGGACTTGGACTTTGACACTGTGTCCAAAGCCAGAGTCATTTCCACCGGCTGGAGATCATTTTCAGCTGGGTGGGGGCACAAGAATATTGTATTATCTGCATTATATTATTATCTGCATCAGATTTCCATGACAAATTCTACACACAAACCCGGAGGACTTTGAGGTTGAAAAAGAGGTATGTTGAGGAAGAGAGCGAACATCAAATGCTTAACACCCCAACAGGAGAGAGTGCTGAATACCAAGCACACTTACTCAGCAGCCGTGAGCGTTATATTAGCTCACCTCACTGATCTGTAGATGTCATCTGTTAGGACTAACTGTCAGGAATGGAATGTTATGTTACTGCAAGCCCTGACATTGTGGCCTAATGCAAACTGGCAGACTGAAAAAAAATGCTAATAAAATTCACTTCAGCTGGACTGTAGTAATACCAGTTGTAATTAAGTGTGGAGATGAAGTATTTGGGCAATGAAAGTCAGCAGCAACAACAAACTGGGAAATCTGTGTGGTTACATTTAATTGGGTATTTATGTGTATGGTTACTCTTTCTTGACTATTCAGTGTTAATGTTGATTTTTCAGTGTGTATTTTGCAGATTTCATGTGTGCTGACAACATATTACTTAAAGTAATTTCTCAAAAAGATTTACTAAATTAAACTGTTACCCACATGCCAGAACAAATCAATCTGAGCAGCCAAAAGCCACTGCAGAAACCATCATCTTGATCATCTTTGAACTGTAAAGTCCAGGAAACATCAGTTGCATTTTAATGAGCTGCATAAGCAGATATATCAGGAATTTTACTACAGTGTTGTTTTAGTATTACTTATATACTGTTATAGTATTTATTAATCATTTTAATTAGCTTAATTTTATATTTTGAGTTTTCATTTTTAATTAAATTTTTAGTAGTTTTGTAGTGTGCTTGTCTTTTTTAATAGCTCTATTTAGCTTTATGGAATTTTATTTTTTAGTCATCTTTTTTTACTTAGTTTTTTTTATGAAATTTTAATTTAATTTAATAGTTTTAATGTTAGTTAATTATAACACCATTGCTTTCCTGAATATGAAATTCAAATATTTTTTTTAATGAAAGAGTGGTTATTTATAAATAAGTAAATAAATAAATAAACAAATAAGGCCCTTTTAATTCTGTGCTCCAGGTTCAAAACAACTTAAGCTACATTTTGTCGATTAACACAGGCAATCATTTAGGTTCCCTTCTCAATTTAATATACAATGTATAATAAATGTATATATGGAACGGGGCATTTCAGAAGGTTTAAAAGCAAAAATGTGCAGCTCATATTTTTGTTAAAAGTCTTACATTAATTGTTCCATAGGAAAAAAAAAGTTGTTTTAATTGTCCCTATCATAGACTGTATAAAAACAGGTCCCTATCATATTAATCTAAGTATAATGTTTAAGTTTAGTGTTTATACTTTTAAAATAACTATGTTAAAATAAATGTTTATTTTATATATAATTTTTTTAAATAATTTTTATTTTGAGTTATTGTTTTGGTATGACTAGTGCTCAGAGATGGAAACTCGAGTCTGCGACTTGGACTCGAGTTGCACTTAAAGGTCCCCTGAAATGCTTAGAAACACGCAGCATTACTCTGTGTTGACCTCATTTTAACTGAAACAGGAAGACAGGGCGGGACATATCAAGCAGCCCCGCCCCTTTTTAAAATAGCCAATAGTGTTCGTTTATATCACAGCTTGCCAAACTCAATGGAAAGCATATTTACACTGTTTGAATCGTTCCCTGTCCCCTATATAGTGCACTACGTGCCATTCACTGTACAGAAAATTCTAATTCTGTGGACAAGTGACCGATTTCAGCCGCAGCTTCAGCGTCTATTTTATAGTGTAGGGGGCGGGCGCTTCGGATTCTAGAGAGCATTTGATTGGACAGAAAGTTTGATGAGAAGTTGAAGTACGATGTGACGTCAAAAAGATTGTTGAGCCGTTTTGGCGGAAGTGACGAGCTGCAAGCTTTAAATGCTTATATCTTCTAAATGCGAATTTTGTCTCTGTTTTGGAGCACACTGCCTTATAGATAACCTTAAGACTAACATATTGATACTAACAGCCAAAAATCTTAAATTTTGATTTCATGGGGACTTTAAGTCGCATAAATAAAGACTTGGGACTTGACTTGGACTCCTGAACAGCTGACTCCAGACTTGACTTGGACTCGTGACTCATGAGACTCCTAAAAAAACAAAAGTCATTTGGTATGGGAGTTTATATGAATGTATCTCTGAGGGGAACTGGCTGTCTTTAGAAAAGTTTAGATGGTATTTTCTTTTTATCTTGCCTCTGTATAATGCATATTAAAGTAGTGTTCATAACCGCAGCGCTGCTTTGTTTACAGCGGCAACCAAGGAAAAGATGTTTAAAACCTGCTGGCAGAGAGTGAATCTGCATTCTAATTCAGCCCGTCTGCTGTTTTGCTTCGTGCAGATGTTTTATGTAGAATATTTTCACAAAACTAAAGTCAGAACATTTAGTTTTTGCTTTAAATTTCGAAATTATACAATCCAATGTAGATTAAAAACTGCTCATGCTGCATGTATGCAGCCTCTTTGTTAGGATTGCGTTGTGTTTAAAATACTGTGGTTGACGATTTTACATTGAAAAAGAGCACAGACATGCCTTAGTTTGTTTATATGAGATTGATTTAATTTGTGTTATTCATTTGATTGATTGGGGTTTGTTTTAAAATTTCTATTTAGTTTTGTTGTTTGACATTTCAATTTCACAAAGAAATGTGCAGCATTTTGTCTGACAATTAATAAATGGACACCTTTTCATTTCTAATTTGTCTTGCATTGTGTTAAAGTATTTTTTGAGAAAATCATATCGTGAAATCAGTATTTCAAAACCGATTTAGCCTCAATAACTAGCTGAAAGAACTGTTGCTAATAAATAGAACAAAGACTTGAGATGTGACTTGGACTCCACCTCAAAGACTTAAGACTTGACTTGGACTCGACCTTATCTGCTAGTGCTTATTAATTTTTATTTCAGTTTTAGTTAGTAAATTTTTTTTAGACTGAGTTTGAGTTTTTTTTTTAAGATTTTGTTTTCAGTTAATGTTTGCTTTATTTCACATAATGATAAAGTTGGTAAAGATGGTAAAATTGGATGTTGTTTGCCAGTTAAATGTTGTTTTAGCACCTCTATGTCCCCACCTGGCTGTGTGTGTCTCCACGGGACGATGTCCACCCCGCTTCTGCAGAAGGAGCGATCGGTGTGGGACTCGGTGCTGTAGAGAACCTCCTGACACTGACGCTCTCCAGGGAGCTGCGCTTTCACACGCACCTCCAGAACGGTCACCTCCTTCTCCTTCAGCTTCCCAGACTTCCCCTTCACCCGGGTGCGCTTAGTGTCCACCCACACCACACGCTCCTTCACCGCTGATCTGGGTACACATGGAGATATCAAGACAGTAAAGGAATATTGCACCCAAAATTGCATACATTAAAATGCATCTGTAAGTCTGAACTCACTCTTCGATGCCCAGGTCAGCGAGTGTGGTGTTCAGGAAGGGAAACACCTGGTCAGGGTTCAGAACTTCAATGGGCAGGTGCACACACATGGGAACCGTCCAGTCCAGCTCGGCCCACACCATTTTGTCATTGGTTGGGGAGTTTAAGAGGCCGTCACCATTCACTTGTTTTTCCTGGGGCTTGACCACATGCTGGACCTCTGGATCTTTGTCCTGGCCTGCCAGCTTGACACTGGTGTCTTTAACTGGCAGCTGTCGCTCCGCTTTGTTTTCTTTCCTGTCCTCTATGATCATTGAGTTGATTCCTTTGATTCCTCTCTGGTTGAAATGATAACCCTTATCTCCTTAAGTCAGCTGTTGTTTTCCAAATTTGAGATTCGATCAAACCAGATGTAGACAGAAGTCTTCTCAGATGCTTCTGTCTGTGCTGTTGGATCTTAGGTGGTGTGAGACACTGGGGAACATTCAGAAGTCCAGTGGAGATTTAAATGGTCTGTGTGAATGTGTGTAATGTGGCGCTGACGTGTGAGGTTTATTAGTCTGTCAGAGGCTGATGAATTACAGTATGGAGAGTTGTTTATATTATTAAATCATCTTTTCCCTCCCCAATGTATTTGTGGGCTACTTAAGTTAAGTCTGTGAACCAACTAACTAACTAGCTCTGTGAGGCTTTTTGTTTCCCTTCGTGAAATGTTGCACCATTTTTTTTATTAATAAAAAACAATATTGATATTAAAGATAGTACCTAAGTAACTAACAAATTTAATTTTGCACAAACCAACTTAATGTGTGAGGTTTCCCTTCATGAAAAGTTGAACTAAATATTAATTAAAAATGAAATATGTTGATATTAATGAGATTATCTAACAAATATATTGGGGCTTCTTTTATTAACATTTGCGTAAACCAGCTAATTTTGTAGGGGTTTCCCTTCATTAATTTTTGCATCGGATATTAATAAAAACTTTTTTTTTTACATTATTATCTAATGAACACAGAGGGCCACACGTTTTTAACATTTACACAAACCAACTAACTAAATTTGTGGAGTTTCCCCTGATGGCATGCTGTTACTAATGTTATTATCTGAACAACATTGATATTAATGTTATTATCTAACTAACTAAATAACACAGTGGGGGCTTCACTTTAAAATATGCACAAAACAACTAACTAAATCTATGAGGTTTCCCCACAAATGTTGCACCCAATATTTAAAAAAAGAAAAAGGATCATATAAAAATATTATTTTTATATGATGATATTAACTAACAACTAATATAAAGCTTCACTTTATTAATATTTGCACAAACCAGTTGACTAAATTTGTAGGTTTCCCATTAAATCTTGCACCAAATGTAACTCTTCTTATTCAGTCAATTAACACTAAACACTTTAAGACTATAAGACTAAAACCAACCAGCCAACCTAAAACTGTATATCTAACCAAACTCTCCTGAGCATTACATTTTGTACCAGATATTCTAAATTAAGTCACTGATATGTTTAGGAAGCTTGTTAAATGTCAGAAATGTAAAGATATCAATGTTCACACAATTCTTCTCACAGCAAGCGGGTAAATGCTGCAGTTACAAAATGTAATGAATCATTCTATACATTTGGTCTTATGGAAGGTCAAGAGTTTTCCGTTTGTTAGTTGCTCTGTTTGGAAAAGAATTTACACAATAAGTGATCATAACCCAACTACATTTTAAGCATGTTTTGGATTTTTTTCCTGTCTGACAAGTGATTACTTGAAATGAGCGATTTACTGTGTGCTTACAGTAAAGTGCCACATTTGAATGCCTTCAGAAAACATGTCACCTCATAAATCTACATGTTCATGGTCGTGTGGCACGAATGTGGCCTCTGAACCTCTGTCCTCTTTTTCCAGTAATACAAGCTGTTCAGGATATGCAACATTCCAGTATGCTGTGCTCACAAGTGCTACAATAGTAAATATTGCCCTAAATTAAAATGTTGTGTTCATGCCAATGATTATTTTAGTACTCTTTTATTACATTATGATTATGTACATAATTGTGAAATGAAATTCTTAATATCAATATGTAGCCACATATGACAGGTAATATAAACATCTCGTTGGGATTCCCTTGACCATGAGAAAGCCAGATATTGAACGATTTCTCACAGATCATATGAAATTCCCAGCATCTGTGCTATGGTTGTCTGAGGACGGTGTGAAGCTGTTATTGACCTTTCATAGTTTTACCGTGACTCCTCATCTGTATGCTAGCTATCGCTTAACCATATATGTCTGTTTTGCATTCATCACTCCTCACATTTTGTAATCAGTGCAGCAGAGAGGTTGGCATGGGTTTGATTGTGTCCAGTGGGCTGCTCTGGTCCTCTGTTGTTGTTGCCGGCTGGTGTTACATTTGTGATAACTGCTTCACGGCTCTAGTTTAACAGCGTGAGGTAAATTAGGCATGAGATCATGACCTGTATGAGATCACTGTCAAGAAGGCACAACAAAGGGATTTCTGCTGGGAAAGTTAAGTCCTACACTGCCCCCTATGTACTAAAACTGATAGGGGTAATTGAATCTCTTCCCCTACACTTTAAACTTATTTGACATTGTAATATTTAATTAAAACATCATAACTGGTGAAACATCAGACTTCTCTCTGGTGGCGTATGCAGGACTTTTCCAATCATTTAGTCTGCTTAAACCCCGCCCATTTCTTACAATCCACTGCAAACTCACATTCAGATCTCTCCCGACAGGAAGAATCAAGTAGCCTACAGATGTGACAATACAGGAGAAAAAAAACCCTCTACTTTTGTTACATTGTGATTTTAAGGATCACGTCGTAAAGTTGTTTAAAAAATGTACACTACTAAGTACAGTAAGTGTAAGTACTACGCAAGCCTGGACTATAGTAATAATAGGTCTGTAAAAACAGTAAGTTGTATGTGACAAGATAAATCACCGTAGAAGATAATTTGACAGTTGAGAAGAATGCTGAGTATTCACTTTTAATATATTATATATTAGTATACACACACACACACATTATAATTATTAGATTGAGACAAATTCTGTCAAATTCATTCATCATGTTTAATCCATAACTTGAAAACAGCTAAAAACGTAAAAAGCTCATATACATTGTACATTCTGTAGAAGTCATTCATATTTCTTCCATAACTTGAGAACAGTTAATTAACTTATATATATAAAAAATAAAAATGAAAACATTACAGGTCATAAAAAGTTAAAAATGTCATAAAAATTCACAAAAATGTTTTTTTTTGTAATATAAACTTAATTTAAAAAGAGCACTCTACCTCTCTAAAACCATGCAACTACTATGTGAAATAATTTATGTTAAAATAATAATTACAGTAACCGATAATTCATAATCATCACAAATATTATGTGTAGCTATTTCTATATTTCTTTGTTATGAATACAAGACTACAAACTGTGTGTTTAAACTGACATCTGAACTGGCTTAATATATTTCAGCATAACAGTGAATCTAACAGCTTCAACTTGTTTGAGAGCGCGTATGTTTGCACCGAGGTGTGTGTGTTCAGCAGTTCGTGGTAATGGTGATGACACCAAACGCTTCATTCTGACAAGCACTTAACTTCAGACTGCAGAGCAGCTCTGTAAAACAAACAGATCACAGATCACATGTCACATACATACCGTGAGACAGTAAAAACAATAGATTACCCAAACTAGATTACCCAGTATTTTGTAGAACAGATGAGCTGCAGTGCTGCGCTCGGCCTCTGGGGGCAGCAGTGAGTGAAAGCAGACCTTCCCAAAGCGCTTGATGAAGATATTGATCAGTCTGAATGGCAGAAAGAATGACTGAAAAAGATCTGATGGACGTCTGGATGACACCAGACAGTTACGCTCACAAATACATGTTCAGTTACTAAGTTTCTCAATGAACCTGAGCAGGTCAGCACTGGTGATGTCATTCATCCCAGGTTCCGTCTGTCCCTGTGGCAGTTCCACATGCTCCTCTAATATCACCTCCATAGAAACAGGAGCCTCTTCTATAGGAGACCTATTTACATAATGATTATTTCACAGGATTTCATGCTGACTTGAACAAACTGTGTACTTGGTACAATGTGTGCATATGCCAGTAAGATCATATGATGTACAACTGCAGTCCTGAATTTGAAACCTTCTGATATACAGTGTTTAGTAACTGCTTCTCTTTTTAAATATGCATTTAGTTTTTTTCTTTTAATATTTCTCACCATCTGCTGGTGGGAGTGATGAGGTCACTCTGAGACTTGTCTCCTTTAGACACATCCAGTGGCACGTCTGAACCAGCTGGACAAACACACACATAGACACACACATCCATATCAGCCATTGATTCATCCCTGATGGGCCTACAGGCAGGGTGCGAACTACGGGGGAGCTAGGGGGAGCTCGGCTCCCCTTAATAAGACATGGGCTCCCCTGAAAACGTGATTTGTGAAATTTTGGGGGGTCCCCCAAAGTCCACGCTATAGTTCGAACACTGCCTACAGGCTTCAGTTAGATCGACATTTTGAGCAAAGAGGCTAAAGTAAAGTAAAAAGTACTTGGACACTGTGTCTTATCTGTCACAAAACAACAGATGTGACTTCACACTGAAAACTCATTGATTTTATTATGAAAAAGGGGATTTAGTTGTTACCTGAGAGCTCAGAGAGAGCCAGAGCAGCCGCACCAGATTCCCTGACCACCTAAACATCCACAAAACACACACAGAAAGGGAAGTGGGTTAAGGACTTTCTGGTGAAAAGTACATTTTAGCATACTTTCAAAAAGAGTGCTACGAAAATAAGATACTTTAAAATAATATGCGAATGGAATGTAATGATTTCAGACACTTGAATATGCAAATGAGGCACTATTTAAATATTCTCTAATTTCCATACATTTCCTAAACAGAAATCTGAACATTGGATAAAGCCAGGTTCAACATTTTTGTTTAATTTTGTTGACATATTAATGGTTTTTACAGAGGTGATCTTGGATATCGCTTCTCATTCAGTAAATTAGAAAATACCATCAACAGCCAGAAAAAAAATGTTCGAAATGAAAAGCTGATGCTTGCAAAAAACATACTTCTACACACACACACACACACACACACACACACACAAACAAACAAACAAACTTTAAAAACATGTAAAGCAGCTAGTTTCTCTCACTGTTATAGCTCCTTTTAATTGAGAGACTTTTCTGTATGGCTTGTTTTTTTTTTTATTTAATAAAAGCTTATTTAAAGCACAAAAACAGATTATTAAAACAATAATTTAAAATGTATGTTAAAGTAAAAGATTTTATTTGACATTATTAACCCTTGTGTGGTGTTCATTTTTTTGTTATTCTGCCAGTGTTCGTAGGTCTGGTGGACCCGCTGCATTTTTGGGTTTTTAATTCAACACAATCAAAAAATTTGATGTTAAAATACTCAACAGATGTTTACTTCATCCCAATTACAAGCAATATAAACAGCATATATGGTTAATATTTGCCCTTTACCTTTGTTAGATCACATTAATGAATCACACACACACACACACACACAGGAGGAGGACAGAGTGAAGGTACACAGGACCTACAAATTCCACTCTTTTATTAGCCCCGGGTCCAGTGGATCCGAACATCCTGTATGTAATATAAATGTGTAGGGGGGGTACAGTGTGTGGTCATTGAAAATTTGATCTGATATATGTTCTTCACAGAAAATGAGCCAAGGCCAATGAGTCTGAGTTTGAAAAAATAATTAATCATATTTTTCTTTTGATAAAAAATGAAAACGGGTCCCACAGACCCAAACACCATAAAAGGGTTAAAAATGTACTTTTAAAAGTGTATTTAAGTGTGTTAAGAAAGTCATGAAAGTGTATTCGTAAATCAGGGCTCTGAGATCAGGTCCCTGAGTCTGACATGACCAGATAAGCAGTTTAAGACTTCTTCACCTCCCTGCTTGACTCCCGACTTCTCTCTGTTCCTCTTTCTTTCTCCATCTCCAACAGCTCACTCTCCTCCTGCATCTGCCGTTTCCTGGAGGGACGGGAGAGGGCGGACGAAACACTGCAGTATTTCCATAGCACCTGGAGGTCAGGGTGGATGAGCACTGCAATGCAAGGACCGGATGCATGTCAATGGTTATTATAAGAGTGTGCTAGGGTAAGAGGTTCTTCCTGACTTCTGATAAAACTGCTGAGCCTTTTGATGGTCCAATGGTTTCATTATTAAGATTCGCTAAACTGTTCAGTGCAAGTTAAAGGAGCTGATGAAGAAGTTTCCCAGTTTGTTGATACATTTTTGTGCATGATCAAATAATAAAAAAAAAGATACATTTTCTAGGGCTGTTGATGATTTTATGACCAATGATATTAAAACAATTTTTATATATGAGCAAACATTTATGAGAGGTGCTGAGCCACAGTGTGTGATGACGTACAGTTACATGGTGTGCTGAGCAGAACTGCTGCTGATGCCTTCCGAGAGGCAGGAATACTTAGGAGAGTGTCAGACTAGGGAAAAAAAGAGAAAGAAAGATGGAGACGGATGGACAGAAATAGAGAAAGAGAATCACATATTTATCATATAAGCAAATAATGTTTTAGTAAATGTATTGTGTGTTTTGTCATTTTTAGTAGTTTATATATATATATATATATATATTTATTTATTTATAAAAATGTTAAAGGTCACACTTTAGTTTGAGGACCAATATGACTTTTGTCTCAATAAACTCCTAATAATAAACTGCTTAAATAATAATAATAAACTAATAAACTGCTTATTAATAGTTAGTAAGATAGTAGTAAAGTTTAGGTATGGGGTAGGATTAAGGGATCGAAAATATAGTCATGCAAAGTAAGGCATGTACTAATAAACACCCAATATGCTAGTAATATGCATGCTAATAAACATCTAATTAATCGTGAGAATTGGTCCCTAAACTAAAGTGAAACCATTTTAAAATATTAAATGTGATAAAAAAATTATATACACTATCATAATACTATACACTGAACAACAGTTTAAAGGTTTGGGGTCAGTAAGATTTTTTTAAAGAAATGAATACTTTTATTTAGCAGGGACACATTAAACTGGTCAAAGAAAAGTAAAAAATTCTATAACGTTACAAATGATTTATATTTGAACTAAATGCTGTTCTTTTGAACTTTCTATTTATCTAAGACTAAATAGAATGTATCATGGTTTCCAAAAATATATATTAAGCAGCACAACTGTTTTCAACATTGATAATAATAAAGGTTCTTGAGCAGCAAAGCAGCATATTAGAATGATTTCTGAAGGATCATGTGACACTGAAGACTGGAGTAATGACTGCTGAAAATTCAGCTGTACTATCACAAGAATAGGTTACATTTGAAAATATATTAAAATAGAAAACCGTTATTTTAAATTGTAATAATATTTCACAATAATACATTTTTATTGTATTTTTGATCAAATAAATGCAGCCTTGATGAGCACAAGAGACTTTTTTCAAACAATATCAAAACAATCTTACCAACCAAACTTTTGAACAGCATGTATAAAAAATAATAAAAAATATGTATTAAATTATTTAATTTATTAAAATTATTTATTTATTATTTTGGAAATGACCGAATTAGAGTTAGAAAAACATAAATACTTATTTCAGTATTTATGCCTATTTATTTCCTGGCATTTTTTTTTTAAAGTCAGTCTTAACCCCTTAAAGATCTGTGCCCCTACGCTATTGCTGGAAAATTAAGATGCATCAAGAATCGTTTATGTAATCACACCGTGACTCCCTGAAACTACATCAAATCAAACCATAAGGTGTCTAAAGATTTCCAGCACTACTGATTAGATTATTTATCTATCATAGAGCTCCCACCAGAGCTTGAGTTTCAATCAGAGGGTTGTTGATTTGTTGCCGCATTACATCCTGGGAAATCTGTGTATTTTGGTCCGCGAAGATCAGTTGCTGTTTGCGACCCCGTCTCTTTGGAGGGACAGACTGCTTCACTAGGAGTGTCTGAGAAAGAGGGACAAAACAATAGAAAGAATGAAAGAGCGAGAGGTTATTAAGACACTGAGCACACTGTTGTGGATTCAGGCCAATGTAACTGCCTTTGCTACAAAGGCGTTCATGCTTCAAAACACATATGGATTATATAACACAAGAGCATAATGGGCAAGGTAATGTGGACATGGCTACATACACAAACCTCACTGGAGCGCTCCATCTCCACATCTCTCTCACTGGCTTCTGTGGTTGGTGGCATGGTGATGGGGGGAGGGGTCATCTCCATAGCGACCCTATCTAAGGTGACCTCCGTAAGACGTCCGTTCCCCTCATCCACGATGCACTCGCTGTTTTTCAGTCTGCAAACATGCATTCAGTGATGGTTTAAAACAGCAATAACCTGGTCAACACAAGCGGCCAGTTCAGGCAAACATTATGGGCTCCATTAAACTGAACAGTCAAGCAGATTCTTTATTTCAGATATGTTTAAGTCAAGGACATTTGGCCCAACATCAATCTAAACTAGGGTGACCATATTTTAGTTTTTCAAAAAGAGGACAGTAGAGGGCGAGGTTCGTGGCGGGGCTTCACCTAACAGGTTTTTTGTTTGTTTGTTTGCATATTTTGTTTTTATAATAAATAAAAAGAAAACAAGCAGAAAGAATAGAAAAATAATAGGGAATGCTAGTATTTAGAGGGTCATTTTTAAATAAAAATAAACAAGTCAATAGAACAGAAAAATAATACATAATGCTAGTGTTAGAAGGTCATTATTTATAATAAACAAAAAGAAAATAAGTAAAGAATAGAGAAAGAACAGAGAATGCTAGTGTTAGAGGCTCTTCTTTCTTTATAAATAAAACAAGCAGTTAGAATAGAAATAGAATAGAGAGTGCAAATGTTAGAGGGTCAAGTTTTTAATAAAAAAAAAAAAAACAAGGAGAAAAAATTAGAAATAGCATTAGAATAGAGAGTGCTAGAGTTAGAGGGTCAAATGAAGATGAAAGAGATGTGTTTTCAGCTGTTTCTTGAAAATATTAAGGACTCAGCTGCTTGGATTGAGTTGGGCAGGTCATTCCACCAGGAGGGAACAGTTAATGTAGAAGTCCATGAAGGTTTTGTCATAGGTAGAATGCAAAATGTTTCAATACAAGCATTTCAATCAAATGTAATTTATGCAATATTTCAAACCTTTAACCCACTTGGGAAAATCAACCCATGGCAACAGTTTAAAAGTAGCCCAATTCTGTGGAAAAAACGCGGACTTGGCAACCCTGCATCCAACAAGAGCTGCAGGAGTCAGATTTGACTGATCTCAGGTCGAGAATAAGGAGAGATGACTGACAAGACCATGCTGGAGTATTTGCTGCTCAACAGATCCTGAACTCGTTGACAAATATCTGATCTTGTAAGATGTGCTCCCTTTACACAGAGTGCGTGTGATCGTGAAATCGAAACTGAAAGTGAACAGCGCGAACGCTCATTCAAAAGAGATTTAAATACTCTGCATACTGAGAGCGGCTCCCTGACATGCCAAAATTATACAGAATACAGAATGATTAAAGGAGTGGACACGAAAATCGAGGGAGCTAAACACATGTTGCGGGAGCAGGCAGCAATGGTCAGAGATTCAGCGGGAGCGAGATTAAGAAAACAGCCGAATCCCGGACATTTTGGGCGATTAAGAAATCCCGGCCGGATGCATTTTTGTAGGTCCAAAAAGAGGACATGTCCGGGGAAAAGAGGACGTATGGTCACCCTAATCTAAACTGGTGTTTTTATGGGTCTCAACAAAACCAAGAGTCTGCCTGACCAAAAAAACAAACAAAAAAAAAAACATGAAAAATCCATTAAAAAACATGAAAATATTTTTTTTTTCATGAAGCACAAAAACCACCACATTGACATGTGGTTTAAAATCTGATCAAATTGTTATTTATTTAATTTTTGGAAACTTCATTAATGCTTTCAAGTTTATGTTGCACTCCATGAGTTCAGCACTGCAGCAAGATGCCATGATAGGTATGAAGAAACACATAATTTCCACAATGACGCTCTCAGTTGTTGTAAAAACCATTGACATTGTGCTGAAGCCTAAGTCATTAAGTAGATATACCAGTTATTGACTACACCGTCTGAATAAGCAGGTCTTGCGAAATTACAGTGCAGACAGTCAGTCAAAGAATTTGACAAACAAATCCGAATTGGGTGCAGTTTGACTAACCAAATTTGAATCTTGTACTTAACCTTCTCATCTCTATTTCCCTCAGTGTTACTCACTGTTCTATAGAGACCATAGCAGGATCTAGATCTCCTGATTTCTCCGCTTCTGTCGCCCTCTCTCTCTCCTTATCTTCCGCATCTAAGAGAACATACAGAAAAACATCTGACTTATAGACTCGTGTCTTTAGAAAACGCTATTTGTAGCAGGCAGTTGCAGTCTAAGTGTTCCAAGTGACCAGGTTACAAATGAGCGTGGGCAGTATATTTTTGGCATTTTCTGTGCTGGGTTTTACGGGATATCTGCAAAAAAATTCAAATACACAACCGTTCAAAATTTTGGGGTCAAAAAACGTGTCACCGTTTCCACAAAAATATTAAGCAGCACAACCATTTCCAACATTGATAATAATAATAAAAATATATATATTCATCAAATTAGCCAAAATATTTAATAAACGAACGAGACTTCTGTGGGCAAAAATTCTGTGTGTGCCTGTGAATGGCTAATAATGACACATTAGCTCTCTTAATTGAGATCAATATTTATTTAAGTGACTATCTATCAGTCCATCTATTCATCTATCGATATTACCACCAAGATGGAACTGATCTTGCTGTTCCATGAGCATGTCGATCTCCTGAGCCGTGGCTTCAGGTAACTCTGCACCACCAAACTGGAATATAATCAGGAACATGAGATTAAGAAACAGCATATGAAATGTGTGGTACAATAAACACAGATTAAAAGGAATGAATGATATCATCTAGTGTTATCCATGACTAAGCTTCATGTGGGTAGCTGATCTGTTTTCATCTAAAACTTCACAAAGAACTGTATGAATTTTGTGGGGGCAAATGGTACAAAAGTGGCATCATGTGTTTGGTGTGAGCAAAGGCTGCGGACACAGACTCAAATATAAATCTCTGTCCGTTTTCTATTGCCAGTATGGAGGAGTGAGATGCATGTAGAGTGAAAATCACCTCCGCTGCTAGCACAGGCACCAGCTCTGCGTCTTTGATAGTGATTGATTCAGAAGAAGCAATGAGGCCTTGAAAGGGAAAGACAGGGATAGATTGGGTGAAAACCATAAAGATGAACTCTTTGACCCACATCAGCTGCAATATTTCAAAATCTCACCTTTAGGTGATGCAATTTCCTTTCTAGCCACCAGAGGAGATGCGCCCTCTATAAAGTGCTGTGATGATAAACAAAAAATTCATGGCTGGATGACTCAAAAAGGGTCACGATTAATGTGATGTGTTAGTTAAATTCACTATTATGAACTCTAAAGTCTGATGTTTTTATTGGTTGCTATGCAGATGCTAGTGGATCCAAGTCTCTAAGATATTCTGGTCTCTAGATATGATTCCAATTAATAATTCATGCAAACTGTATGTATATGCTGCAGTTCATCACCTGAGATGGCAAGTAAGGACTAGGCAGCTCACAGTCAACCCCCATCACTCCAAAAAATGGCTCCAGTGCCCATTCTGCCTCCTCCAGCTGGAACAGAGAGTCCGGGACATTCAGCACTATCCTAGGAGGAAACATAATCCCAGAACAAGCTTCTCAGGGGGAATCATAGCAACAGCAGTCATATAAACAGCTGTCATGGGTATATAAGAACAATATGAACGTCTGTGTCATAATGAATTACATTAGTGACACAAAATGACAGTGACAACCCTGAATCAGACCTATCAGTGTCCGGCATATCAATGTTCAAGTGTCTCTTTGCACGAAGCAAACGCTCAATGGTCTGCTGGACCTCCTCTGTGGGGAAAACAGAAAATCTTTCAGTTTATTTCAATATAATGAAAACACATTTGTGGACAATGTAATGGAATTCTATGACTGTATTAATTTGTTAGAAAAGGAAAAATCTTTCACTATATTCTCCACTTTTGTGGAGACAACAAATTCAAATAAAACAAGCTATTTTTGCTACAGTATCTTTAAGACTTTTATATCTAGATGACCTCTGCAATGATTAGGTAATGCGTATTGGCATATTTAACACTGCCATTTATCAGGTTGGGACATTTTACTGAATATTAAACATGCATTTATATGTAAATCATATGTTAATGCACTTATTTTGATATCATAACCATTATGATTTTTGATAAATGGTTTGAGTGGACTGGAGTTGGAATTGGTCTACATAGTGGAAAATATTGTAGTCCAAACATCATTTTAAGGTCATTTGATTTTAAAATGAATTCTGTTCAATTTTGTCCTGCTCATAAATTAAACACCTCTATAGATTAAGCTGTTTGTTCAGCTTGTCTACTTTAAGACGCTACCGTATTAAAGCAAATGCATCTGTTTGCGCATCTTTACATGCGTCATCATTTCTGTCTCGTATTTTCAGAGATCTCCATGTCATTTTGATGAATGCTTTCAATCTCTGCTTACTTGAATTGTCCCTTGATTAACGGCTGCTTATCGGTTCTATGCTAATCTCTAAATGCACTCAATACATGACAATGTATTTTATAGTTAAGACTACAGAGAGAAGATTTCACAACAGCATTAATTTGTTCCCGAGTGCAAACATTGTTGGCAGCTATCTTGAATTTTAATAACCAAAGAATTTTAATAACTGTTTATTCTGCTGGGAAACAACGGTTTCTTAGATACAGGCAGCTGATCAATACAAGATAATGGTGTGTGCTATTGACCATATGTGCTTCCCTCATATGGTCACATAAAGAGATATACTCATTAGGACCAGCTGAGAACATTGACCAGAGCAAGTGTTACATCAAACACTATTAGCCTATGTTCACACTGCGAGCCTTAGTGCTCAATTCTGATTTTTGCTCAGATCCAATTTTTTTGTATAGCTGTTCACATTGTTTTAAATGTGGCCAATATCAGATTTCCAGTGTGAACAGATCATGGTTCTGAACTGACCTGCATGCACAAAAGAATAATACGAACAGGGTTGCCAGGTTTGCACAACATAATCTGGCCAATTGCTTCTCAAAACTAGCCAAATCACGTTCTGGGGGTTATATAGCACGTTAGTGGGATCGCTTTAACCCACGGAGTTGAAAAACAACCTGTGGCAACGATGAAAAAGTAGCCCAATGATGCGGGAAAACTGTGGATTTGGCAACACTTAAGCAGCGCGCTGTCATACGGACGTAAACACGGAGGACATAAAGTAAGCGATTATGCGTTTATTTATAGTGTGATCTGCTGCAGAGGACAGCGAAATTATACGCACGCAATATGGAGGATGACATATGTTTTGAATCGGAAATCGGAATTGAAAAGATCAGATTCCATTTGGTTTGTGCTATTCACACTGTCATGAGAAAAACAGATCTGAGGCACTTGTGAGCAAAAAAAAAAAAAATCAGATTTGGGCCGCATTTGCTTGCAGTGTGAACGTAGCCTTAGAGCATGTTTTGCATTGTTTCACTGGTCCTGTATTGCACATCCCCAATGAAAAAGAAGTGCACTTATTTGTATTTAATATGCACTTGCAGTGTTCTTCAAATCATAAAAGTATATTCTGTTCTTGCATAGAATACAATATTAATAAAACAAAAGGCCACTTAAGTCTATGTGGAGTACACTTTTATGACTAAGTTTCTTAACATGTTTAAGTACACTTTAAAAACAAGCAGTTTGTAATAAAGTCAAATTGAAAGTTTTACAGGAAAACTTTGAATCATTATGTTTTAATCATATTTTGTCATGGTTGTTTAATAATATTTTGTCATGCTTTAAAGTTTAAAGAATGATAGTAACCAAACAGTTTTAGTTCCCACTGACTTCCATATGGACAAAAAATTTAATATATGGGATGAGAATTATAACTGTTTGGTTACCAACATTCTTCAAAATATCTTCTTTTGTGTTCCACTGAAGAAAGTCATACAGGTTTGGAACAACCTGAGGGTGAGTAAATGATAGCATTTTCATTTTTTTAATGGTGAACTATGCTTTAAGTCCTACTTGAGTGGGTCAAAAAAAGTTCATATAATTGTATATAATATAAATTTAAACTATGTTTTAATTTAATTTCAAATTACGTTTAATTAAGTGTCCAAAAACAATGCATTCATTTTGCACTTAAATATATTCTTTTAAAAAGCATAGTATTTCCATAATAAGTACTCTTTTTAAAAATATGCTAAAGTGTACTTTATTTGCACAAGGGATAGCATATTTTTTGTGTATGTTGCTTTGACCAGACTTGATTGGACTGAAATAAGTCTTTAAATGGTGTTTTGTAGAAACGTTCATAAATGTTAAGCAAAGCAGTACTATCTACACTAGTCAACGCCTCTACAGTCATTACGAGAATCTCACCCAGCAGAAAAGCACATTGGCGATGGTAGACCATGACTACGCCGTACTGAAGCTGAGAGGACAGGTAAAGAGAGAAACGGGGCCGAGGAAGACTGGGATGGACTGGAGGAACCTGGACCATCACGTAATCCACAATGTCCTCACTAAATATACACACAAACACAACCTATTGATTAACATTTTAAAATTATGACAAAAAAGAAAAGGGGGAAAAAAACACCTGAAAGAAAGAGTACCACTCATTATCATCCACTTTGATATGGTGATATTTCGAATGAGAAACAAAGATTTCTCTAACCATGTTCGCCTGACATTGACCTTGAGATACTCTCTTCTGGAAATCTTGATGCCTTTAGTGGCTGCCAACCTGAAAACAAACAAACAAACAAACAAACAACTTCAACAAACAAAACTTCAATCAATGTTTTGACATATTCCACTATTCTTAAATGTCCTGTTGACTCAAATAATCAAAATGTGTCTAAATGTAGGTTCAATATAACATGTACATATTCTGTGGAGTTTATTTTAGCTTTCCATATTTTATAGAGTTAAATTTGACTGTCTAGTTTATGGAGTTAGCCAGTAGTCTACCTCAGCGTGGTTATTATGTGAATAGGATAAAAAATAAAAAAAAGCGATGCATAATTTTTTTTAACAAACGGCCAGTATTTATTATTCAATTCATAATCATGTTTATAGTAAAGTACGTACCAGATAGTAGAGAAGCAGCCAGTGTGACGCTGAAGCACGTTTGGATAATAAAACATTTTACCTCAGAGTTCGGTTTTACACAAATCTCAACTCAATCGATATCTAATTTAAAATCTAATCTGATAACCTTTGGTCACACTTTATTTATGCCAAAAACACGAGGAGATAATGTGAATGTCCTTAAATAAGCCCTAAATCAATACGGTGATCTTTTTCAATCAGTTGGCTCTGTGAGGATTGATTGACAGATGAAGGCTGCGTCTCAAAGCCTAGTGGGCTGCCTACATAGACAGCATCTTGGCGCGTTTTGAGGCTCTAAATTGCTGTCTAGGTAGGCAGCTTTCTATGTTTTGACACACATTTGATGGTCAGATGGACTAGATCATTTTAATATTTTGAAATATTTTTCTGCATATAATGACATAAATGACTAAAATATTTAATGGCACGCAGATCAAAAACCCATTTTAGATTTTACAAACGTAGGTTTCATGGTTTAAAGTGACACAATGCCAGTTTATTTATTTGTGTGACAATACGAATGTCTAATAAATTATGCTTCCCTACAAACGCCATAACATGTATGACTTTGGCCTTGAATACCCTTGGTATTTGTGGGAAAAATACATTTATCCTGTCGAAATCTGGCAAACACAAATATTTCATTTCAGAACAGTTCACATTCTCCATTAGTCAGACTGTTGGCCCCGCCCATTTAGCGCAAACAGTCCGCGCTGGTATGAGACGAGCCAATCAAAACAGCGGAAAGTCCCCGGGAGAGTTCGTAGGGGGCGGTCCCGTGTGACGTCTGCTCATTTTTAATGGTAAGAGGGGAGTTTCACAAGCCGCGCCTCTGCGTGAAGAATTTTTTAGAGTCAGATTTAAGCAAGTTGGATTTCGCTGCTCGTAGAGCGCATTTGATCGTTTAGCGGGGCAAGCAGAGGACATGGCCTACCACAATCAGTATAGACCACCTCATTATAACAGCGCACCGCCGGATCAGGGCTTTTTATGGAATATATTTCAGAGGTGAGTGAAACACGACCACGGATTCCGCATTTGAACGCCTGTCGATTTGACAAGCGCAGCGGGAGAGAGCTTGATCTTGCAAGTCACGTACAAGTAGATACGAAATGCATTGGGGAACTTTAATAGAGGATTGTATAGCTTGCAAAAGCAAATGTCTGTAATATTTTGTAGTTACTTCCGCCGATTTTCGATTGCTTTTCAGCTGATAGCAGACTCTTCTCGTCTGACTTTCATTATTACGCCATTCAAAACAGTTACTCAGTTTCTGTTTCAACTGAGCACTTGAGATGAACTCGAATGTGCATTTGCGTAATTTTTAACAGTTTCGAATGCCATACGATCTCATTTTTTACGCATATAAGTGAACAGAGAGTGAGTTGTTTTGGTTTAACTAAGTTGCTCGTCTCATATATAGTAATTAATTATGTAATACTGCAGAGGATTGACTCTTAAGGGCCGTTCTTACAGGACGCTTTCTTCTTCCGTTCTAGTTGCGCTATACATCTTTTTATTGTTGGCTTATGTAACGTTATAAATACTAACATATCGGGCCGTCGCGTCGCTATGTTGTCAACGTCTCGCGCCACATGCGTTGCGTTTTTAAGATGCCCTGTCAAGTTAAAAGTAGTTCAACTTTCGTTTTGAGCTCAAGAACTCGTATAAACGCCCCTTATGGCATTACACTGCCGTCAAAACGCAGAAACCGATGCAACTCCGTAACCTAGCAACATCCCTGTTATATTGTAATATTCTTAATATCAAAAGAAGGATTGTCACTTGGTCATGTGACTCGGGAATGTCTAAAGGTGTTAGTGAGTCACCAGTGTTGATCTGTACATTACATATGAGTCATCGGTGAGTATGTTTATCACTTTAGAGTTTCCATGACAATACTGAACTGCAAGGTGAACTCTTGTCATATTATGGCTGGATTATAATTACTTTTAATGTATATGACCTACTTGGTACATACTTACTTGGTTGCAAGGATTTTCAATCTTTTAGAAGCCACAGACCCGCAAATAGGATATTTTATAAAGACCCGGTTTGTACTTTACAAAAATATATTACAAATATATGTGTAAAGTATTATTTGGAAAATATTTTGTTTCTGTTACGTTACATTACATGTACGTTACATTACGTTACAAATTACATTTCTGTTCGCTATAGTACTGTTGTATTATATGTGTAATTAATTATTATTTTTTATTTATTACAGTGTTTTATTTTAATCACATATGTATTTTTCTCTAGTCTTTTTCTAGTATTCTCTTGCAGCATCTTGAGGGTCCCTAGACCCCAGTCTGAAACCTCATAAACTTATAGTGGTATATGATTGTTATTCTACCTGATCGTTGTGATATAATGGGGAACTGAGTGGAAAAAGCTCAATCTGAGAGCCTACAGTTAATGAAACACTGGGAAAACCAAAGCCAGTCACTCTAAACTCAGAGAAAGTGGGATAAATATAGACGTAATTTGTATGTTTTCCACTTTCCTTTTAGGAAAAAGTGACCCAGGTGTCCTGATCATACTTTCCTTGAATGGAAGTTCTGGTTTAGTCAGTCCAGCTAATAAATTAGTTCAAATGATTCTCAAACCATGTCTTATCAGAAGTCACTACATAAAGAGTGAAGTTGATGGTTGTTTCAAAATGCCTTGTGTGAACAAGAGTCACGAGTTCAAATATTGCCTGGTTGTGCAGGGGCTTGTTAGATAAACAAGCCAACAAGACATTCCTTTCACAGTTTACTGTGGTTATGGCCCAGACTAGACTCTCTTTCAAGGTTTTAGGTGTCCAAATTATTGAGGAGGCCTCTCTCTAGCCCGTCGCATCTGTTTTTCTGGGAGTTTTTTCAGCAGCTGCCTAGAAATACAGTTTTTGTTTTTTTTCGGTGTGCTAAGGCATATTGCTTCGTGCTTATTTCATATGTAGGACAGGATTTGGTAAAACTTCTACCTTTCTACCATAATCTCTTTATTACAAAACAGACCAAATAACATTCCCTTAAATTCAGCTCAGAAGGCCTGTAATGGAAATGTCTCCTTTTTTACGATTCATGGCATATGTGTAATGGAAAAGACACTCCCAACAGCAGAAATAGTAAATCCGCTCAGCGTGAGACAAACTTTCCCTCTTTTAAAGTCATTGCTGACATGCTTTGACTGAAATGAATCAAAAAAATATCAGCATGGGGCCACGCCTTCACAACATAAATTAACCTATGAATGAATATGTGAGGATATAGAAGAACAAATCAACTGGCTTCCCAAGACACTTTTCTAAAATGTGCCATATGTAAACTCAAAGGAAAAGAAAACTGTTTAGATGGAAATGAATGGACCTTTTTCAGTATTACATTTGAAACATGAAGTCTCTGAATCTTTTCTCTGTCTATGAAGTCTCTGAAAGCTTTGAAGCTTTTACTTTTAGTTTCATTTGACCAGACCCACATCCTGAAATTGTTTCCTGTTTGTCTCATTACAGTTCTAGACACTGTTATTGTATTTAAGTCATTCACTATAAAACAAAAGTTTTTAACATGAATTACATTATTTTGGCTAGCAAATGATCAATCATTTTTCTGTTTCCTCTAGGGTAGATAAAGACAGGAGCGGGGCAATATCAGACACAGAGCTTCAGCAGGCATTATCAAATGGTATGTTTATATTTTTCCATTAATTTTCCCTTTTTCTTACTTTTTAGTCATCAATAAACATATTCCAACTGGAGTTGAAAGATAAATATTCACCAAAAGCCCTGAAGTATAAATATTGCGTGGGGTTTCCATTGATTAACTTTAATTTTGGAATATCAGACTATTAATAAAAGGAACCAGGTTTCTTTGTAGCAGAAAAACATGTTTCTTGTACACACAGTAAGTGTTTATCTGTAACGGTTGTCAAATGGTTTTGTCAACACTAGGGCTGCACGATAAATCGCATGCGATATTTAATGCGCATCAAATATCGCATGCGATTTATCGTGCAGCCCTAGTCAACACTATTATTCTTGGCAATACGATTTAGCACAATTTACATGTGCCATGCTGATATTTTCATACGAAAAAAAAAATACTTTAATTTTGTTGCACTAAAAAGATCTTTCCTTTGTCTTTTTTTTAATCAGTGATCACATTTTATATGATGATGATCTTTAAAAATGGTTCATTTTATATAGGTCTATAACTATTCGAGT
Organism: Sinocyclocheilus rhinocerous; assembly: GCF_001515625.1. Lineage (NCBI taxonomy): Eukaryota > Metazoa > Chordata > Actinopteri > Cypriniformes > Cyprinidae > Sinocyclocheilus > Sinocyclocheilus rhinocerous. The sequence goes on from NW_015660879.1 coordinate 573,796, forward strand.
TTTCAGATAATTTCAGTGCATTTTCCATATATAGGGTAAAATATTATTTTTTATTAAAAATAATTTTTTCAACAAATGATCAGTGAAAGAAATTATGTTGTTTGACCTCGAGGTCAAGCAAAATATAATGTGAGCTGATATTTTCGATTCATTAGCTAAAGGTTTGTTTTTTCAGTGTTCTTTGATTAATAGAAAGTTCAAAAGAACAGCATTTATTTGAAATAGGAACATTGTAAAGGCCAGTTCAAACCAGAAGACCAACCGATTACAGTCACTATTCCAAAACCCCCAAAATGGTGATTTGCTCCTCCTTTGATCAATTTAATGCATCCTTGCTGAAAATTATTGAATGATACATATACTGCAGACATATAGAGATATATTCAGCACATAAGTGTCGAGGTCAGATGCCTGGGGAAAAAAAAAAAAAAAGCAACGACCAACGCCGTCAGGGGTAACACACTGATCCGACAAAACCCAACGAATGTGTTTGTTGCCGTTTGTCTGTATCTGTCAGTGCAGGGTCAATTGGCCTTACCATTGTAAAGTTTACTTTTGATCAATTTAATGCATCCTTGCTTAATTAAATATTAATTTCTTTCAAAGAAAGATTTATTCACCCTAAACTTTTGAACAGTTTATGTCTCCCCCATGATGTTATTTCTTAAGTCACAATTTTGAGGAATGTTAGGTTTTTTTGTAAAGTGAAAACATTTAAAATACTATTGCGTCTGTGGTAGTGTTGTCACGGTACCAAAATTTCAGTATTCGGCACCAATACCAGTGAAAATCCACGGTTCTCGGTACCAATTTCGGTACCACAGCAAAACACAAAAACATGCTGATTGAACAACATTTTTATTAATAACGTTAAACAAAAATTGTATGTACAAAACCAATGCCATTCTTTATACTTATTTAAAATTGTTTCAAGTTTTTCCACAAGTAATAAAAGTAAGAAAAAAGTAAACAAGTTTCACCCAAAAGTTTAGTCATAGTTCTGCTGCCACTGAAAAACATCTGTAAACTGTTGTCTGTTTTAGGGTTTGCTGGTGTGTTTCAGGATCTTCCTCAGTCTGCAGCTGTAAAAGGAAAATATAATATACTTAAGTAAAGCAATGGGCTGAGTCTGACCAAATGCAACATAAGATCATTGACACCAGCTAAAATATAACTTTTCAGGAAATAACAAACCTCAGCTTTTATAATAAATTTAGATAAGATTACATATATTAAGTGTATATCAAATAGATGGAAACTCTAGTATTAAAAACACTTTACAATAAGATTTTATTTGTTAGATAACATGACCTAACAATAAACAATAGTTATATGGCAATTATTCTTCTTAGGGTTAATTTCAAAGTTCAATCTGTTAAAATTATTTAATGCACAATGAACAAACATGAATGATCAAGTGTTTGTATTAAATAACATTCACAAACATTAATGAATGTTTTAAAAATATATTGTTCACTCACTGTAAGATGTTACTAGATCTAACTCACGTTAGAAAACATTAAGTCATTGTACAGTAAAGTCTATACAGGAGATAAAATTTGACTGTACTTTTATTTAATCCAAACTGTGTTCATATTTAATTTTAAAGGGCTTTTAACACCTGCTAGAGATATTCAGCCAAGAATTACAACTAACAAAAAAAACAACTTTTTCTGGCGGACTGATATGACATAAACACTGTTAACCATACATTTGTACATTCTCTAACACGCATATTTTGGTTACACAGTTCATTTAAAAGCCTCTGGTGTGTAAAAATAGTAAATACCATTATGTCCTCCTGTTTTTTACAGTAATAAAAGTTATAGGAGCATTAAATAGTTAACAAAGAAATCATTTTGAACAAAAAGAACAAAATTCATTCTAATGCTCATTATATTAGCGTTAGCCGCGCTTATGCTAACGATTAACTACGTATACGCTAACGGTGATGTTTATTCAATCCGAAATTCAAATTAAAATATGGAATAATATTCATAACAGAAGCTCTAAATATTAAAAATGTAATTGAAACTTACCTGCTTGAACTTGATCGGGGTGTTTTGTTAGTTTGATGCGTTTCCTCCTCTTGAGGTCGCCACTGCTTTTAAGAAGAGGTTGCCAGGTTTTCACAACAAAACCCGCCCAATCGCATTTCGAGGGGATCCCCCGTTAAAAATCGCGTTCCGAGGATAAAATACGCATGTTTTGGCGGGGTTCCCCTGGTAAAATTCGCATTCCAGGGGCTAAATATCACGTTAATGGGGTCGTTTTTCAACCCGCGGACATGAAAAACAACCCACGGCAACAGTGTTAAAGCAGCCCAATTCCGCGGGAAAACCGCGGACTTGGCAACACTGGAAAAGGATAGATTTCGGATAGCGCATCAAGAACCGGGTTGACCGGGTACTCGGTACCACCGGTACTTAAGAAAACCTGGTACCGTAACATTTTCATTTTTTTAGTACCGACTTGGTACCAAAGTACCGGGTCTTTTGACAACACTA
>NW_015660879.1:576500-579114 GCF_001515625.1 Sinocyclocheilus rhinocerous
CAACAATACTACAGCTAGAATAAAAGTTACGCCTTCTTTCTTTTTGTGAACATTTGGGCGGCGTTATGCAATCTTCCCACATCGTGATGTAGACATGTGGGGGCGTGTTAGAATGAGCCGTTTTAGGAGGGCGTGGTTGACTCTTAACTTTTATAAAGAATATCTCTTTGGATTTGAGACTTTAGTCTTTGCAACTTTACAGATCTTCTTTATGCACCAAGAGCTTGTAACACTCCAAAGAGAAAGGAAAAATTGAAATGGCATCATATGACCCCTTTAAGGGAGGGTACAGACATTAGAAGTATTCAAAACTAGCTACTTTTCATTCCAAGCTAACTTTGTGTTTGATAATAGTTTATCAAACATGTGTAGTAGTTCTATAAAACAAGTAATGGGACATCACATTTTACCTTACATATGGAATGCGCCTTAGTCAAATACCTCCTCAGCCTATTCTGCATCATGAGTGTATGGCACTATGGCAAAGTGGGTCGGAGTTCTTTCGCTCCTGCCAGAAGCTGTTGTCTGCTCCAAGCAGTAAGGTTGATGTAGTGCTCATCTCAATGAGGTGCAGAATTAGCAGGAAACTCTGTTATCGTTCTTGAGAGCTGGCTGTGTGAGTTTAAGCCGAACGGTTCAATGGTCTCAATGCATGTTCCTGTCAGCACTGCTGCAGTGCAATGCTGTGTTATAGCACATAGACCATTGTCACTCTCTATACTCTATACTCAGCAGCACAGCATTGTGAAGTATACAACTGTGTAACATTGTAACCCTGTGATATTCTGAAGAAGTGTACCATTAGTATTGTAGAGGTTTGAAAACAGACATTGCATGCCACGTGCTATATAGTGTATGGCTGGTGCTGTACTGTCTTTAGATAGTGGTTCAGTGCTCAGGTCAAGCCTTTCAGCACTGCTCAAGTCCATTGCTCTGTTCTGAGTCTCTGAATGCACACCAGGAACACAGCAATCGCCCCAGGCATCTGACCTCGACACTTATGTGCTGAATATGTCTCTATCTTTATGCAGTATATGAATCGTTCAATAATTTTCAGCCTTATTTCTCCATATTATTGTATTCTGAAATGGATCAGTTTTTTTTTTCAATGAAACCATAATTTTGACCAAACAGATTCAAGTAGATCCAAAATATTTATTGTAAGAACTAAAACACAGTACAAATCTTTAAAGGGGTCCTATTATGCTCTTTTACAAAGTCTTGATTTTGTTTTGGGGGTGTACTAGAACAGGCTCTCATACTAGGTTGTTCGAAAAACACATTATTTTTCACATATTTTACATTATTACAATACCTCTCTCCCCAGTCTGGCATGAATGGCTCGAATAGTTCCTGTATCAAATGAAGGCCCGCCTTCTGAAATACGAAATGTGCTGTGATTGGTTAGCTGGGCCAGTGTGTGTTGTGATTGGCACCACTCGGCGCCTGGTCGGGAAATGTCATGCCCCTTACCATAGCCACCTGCGAGCTTCAGTGTAAATATTGCGGCAATAACAAATCATTTTGAGTGCGATTTAAACCGGATGATTGTAACCACTCTAAGTTCGTCTGCCTTGGGAAAGCTAGCGTGTCTCTGACATAGTGATAACACTCGTTGCCTTCTCTAGTGCAGCTCAACCAGGTCTCGTCCCATTCGTCGTTATTTGTGATATCACAAATCCCGGAAAATATGCGTTGTAGTCTAAACGAGTCGTTCGTTGTAGTTTTTGAAAAGTGATTTCTGTTAAATAAAATATCTCCTTTTGAAGTGGACTTTGAGCTTTGTAACTTTGCAGATCTTTTTTATGCTCAAACAGCAACATTACAGACTAACTAAAGTTGAAAAAGCATAATAGGACCCCTTTAAATAATCAAGGCATTTCTTCCACACATAACATGGTTTGAGAATAATTTACTTGTATATACACCAATGTAGTAAATACATTAGTAAATAAATATAGCTGTTTATACCTAAAAAAAATTTAATACATAAAAAAACATTGCGAAGACCTCTGGGAATGTATTTTCAGTGACAACACAAATGATTAATTGAATCAAAGTTTTGCTTTGATGAATTGCAACAGACAGTTTGAACTGATTCATGTAAATGAATTGAATTTACCAAGCTGAATCAAAGATGCTTTGAAAATATATGTTTAAGCTCTTATACTTGAAGAAGTGCATTAAAGGGGTCATTGGATGCTACATGCACTTTTACAAGTTGTTTGAACTGAAATATGTGTTGGTAGTGTGTGTACACAACCACCCTAAAATGATAAAAATCCACCCAGTGTTTTTTTTTTAATCTACTAAAATCTTTACCCCTTTCTCAAATTGAGCCGATCTCAGATCTGTGTGAGGTCACACAGACAGGCCCCTCCCACGATAGTTTGATTGACAGTAGCGTTTCAGCACAGACTGGACTGGCGTCTTGACTCTTACCTCAGACCCGCCCTGAGTGAGCTGTCATCAGTCCGCCAATGTTTCACCGCCGGAGCAGATGTAGACAAGAATGACTCCTAAGCGATTGAGGTGTTCTGTTGTTGGATGTAATAATGAACATAGCAGTCGTCATTTACTCCCGACATCTGAGCCGCTGAAGACGCAGTGGATT
>NW_015660879.1:581142-584139 GCF_001515625.1 Sinocyclocheilus rhinocerous
GCGGCTCGGGAAAGAGGGGCGGGGTCAGCAGAGCTCATTAACATTTAAAGGAAAATGCTACAAAACTGCTTGCTCTGAAAAGAGCAGTTTTTGACAGGGTAAAAAAGGTGTTTTTTACACTACCATTGAGAAATTTTAACCAAACTGTGTTACAGACTCTTCATTAAGACTCTAAAGAATCATATCAACTTGTGGAAAATGAGCATCCTATGACCCCTTTAAAATCGATTTACATAATCGTTTTAAATCCCCAGAAAACTATATCTATAGAGCAGGATTACATATATAATGCTGATATACATAATAAGCAACTCAGTGATGACAAATGAAACATATAAATTGATAAAAAAAATAAGTTGATGCTTGTTTTACACAGTATTTACTCAAAAGTCTAAATATTTACTATTAAAATATAGACGATTTATTATCCTATTAAATTTCGTATTATTACTTTATATGTATTATCTATTGACAACAGTGTCCATAGATTATGAAAATGACATAATCATCATTGTTGAACTAACACTTCTGTTAATTCTCCAAGTCGCCACTGTTATTTAAATCTTTTTTCCTGTTGTTCTCTCTCTCTCAATTCAATTCAAGTGAGCTTTATTGGCATGACTTGCACAGTATTGCCAAAGCATTGACCATTGCATGAACAAAGAGCAAATAATGATTATATAATACATAAACAAAACATGAATAGATCTATAAATCAATAAGTAAATAAGTACATGAATAAATTTTTTATAAACAAGAAATAAACAAATATTCTTGCTTTAATTTTGTCCACTGGCTGACTCTCTTAGTTTGTTAGTTCTCTCTCTCTCTCTGATTATTGTTGTTCAAGGTGTCTGATTTTATTTGATTGTCTTACAGCAAAAGTGCTCTCCTCTCAGCTCTGTCGTTTAGCTGGCTCAACATATTTATGCACTCTTGATTTTCTCCGATGCTGCTGTAGGTGTTTGCATAGTACTGCTGTTCACTAGGGTTGGATATCGTTAGAAATTTTCCAGTTCCGATTCCGGTTCCAGTTTTGCCTAATGATTCCGGTTCCGATTCCGGTTCCATTTAAATGAACTATTTTTTTTTTATTTACTATTTTACCTTAATTTAATGTAGTGTTGCTGGAATGTAGTAAGTAATGTTGAGTAATGCATGTGCTTCAAAGTTGATGTTTTTTACACTATCAATAACATTTTGCTTTTCAAGCAGGAATAAGCTGGTTGGCCAAATAGTCCCTTGAGGGCTAAGACACTTGTTCATTTCCCTAAATTAATGAAATATTATACTTATAACCATGTATACACACACTGCATAAAGCCCCTGTAATATAGGGGTGGCAGGAGCTGCGTGCGGCCGGTACATGTACAGTCAGACAAAACAACGTGCACATTTATCAAAGACGCGAGTGTGCGTACAGTCGTGGAAAACGATGTGTTCGGCAGTTAAAGACGCGGCGTGTCTGTGGAGTGCGCGTCATGGGAAACAATGTGCGCCGTAATTAAAGAGGCAGGGCGGCGTTTCTGTTATTTGGTTTGTGACATCATTTACGGGAAACGCCGGCGCAAGGCTGCTCACAGCGCTTGGTCACGTGTCGCACCAGAACCGTTTTCGGAACCGAAACTTAGAAATTGCTCACGGTTCTGGTTCTTTTCAAAAAACAGAACCGGAACCTTGAAGTTTATTCATTTTCTTCAGATCTCCATGTGGTGACATGGAATGAAAATATAAAAACAATAGCCGGGTTTCCATCCAAAGTTGCGAATTTAACTTATGCGCAAAATTGGAATATCGCATAAAACATTTGTGAACAAGCACTGTTTCCATCCAACGAGTCAGAGCGAACAAAATCGTCACTTACTGATAAACTGGCACTATATATCACTAAGAAAAGTAGTAGAAGCTACTGAATATAATAATTTAATATATAATAAATTACTTGCACCTCAGAACGAGCAGACGAAACACAATGAATGCGGTTATTGCTTTCGGAGGTGGATGCTGCTGTTTGGGAACGCAGTTGTTTAACAGTTCTGGGAGGCAATTATACAGAAATACTTTGATGACAGACTTTGCTCGGGCATTTCCGAATGACCATATAAACAACGTTTCAGATGCTGTGGAACAAGATCAGTCCGCTGGTTAGTCAGGATTTGCCGTCCCATAGCGCAAAGTCACATTACTTTTTTTGATGCGCTTGGAGGAATCTATTCGTAAAATGCATTTCCATCTCCCATTATTCGCATTAACCATTTTTCCGCACAAGTCAAAAACCCCCTCAAGCGAGCGTAAAAACTTTTTTGCGAAGCAAAATGCATTTCCATCTCCCATTATTCGCATTAACCATTTTTTCGCACAAGTCAAAAACCACCTCAAGCGAGCGTAAAAACTTTTTTGCGAATTAAGGCATTTTTATTCTAAATTCAACGTTTCCATCACTGGATTCTGATGCGATACTTCAAAATGCGCATAAAAGCAGGGTGATGGAAACCCAGCTAATGTCTTGCCCTTTTAGTTTCATGAAGAGGTGGAGACTGTTATGAAATAAATATCTTAAGTTCACCAAGGCTTCATTTATTTAATTTTTTTTAAAAATACAGTAAAACTGTAATATTGTGAAATATTATTATAATTTAAAATAACTGTTTTCTATTGTAATATATTTTAAAATGTAATTTATTCTAGTGATGGAAAAGCTGAATTTTCAGCAGTCATTACACCAGTCTTCAGTGTCACATGATCCTTCAGAAATCATTCTAATATGCTGATTTGCTGCTCAAGAAACATTTCTTCTTGTTATCAATAGTGAAAACAGTTGTCCTGCTTAAAATTGTTGTGGAAACTGATCCTCTTTTTTTTTCTTTGATGAATATGCATTTCAAAAGAACATTATAAATGTTATTATAACAAATGTCTTTACTGTCACTTTTGATCAATTTAATGTGCCCTTACTGAATAAAAGTATTAATTTCTAAAAAAAAAAAAAAAAACTTA
>NW_015660879.1:584261-590818 GCF_001515625.1 Sinocyclocheilus rhinocerous
TATATATATATATATATATATATATATATAAAACAAAATACAGTCTGTGTATTTACATCCAGTACATTTTTTATAATAATTCACTGCTGGCAGGTGTAGCAAAAAGTTATTTTGGATTTAGTATAATATTGTATCTTTTTCAAGCTTCGTCTCATAACATAAAATGCTGTTTTATCAGCTGTGTTTGACTCTCGGATATGATATAAAAAGAAGTCCTTGTGTTAACATATGCAGTGTTGTTGTATGTGGCAGACTGCTGTGTACTTGTCTAGTGGAGTGATGTGAATGTTGCCGTTTTTCCATGATTCCTCCTGGAGTAGGCACTGCTGTGACTGGAGCCAGTGTGCAGCACATAGGGGCGTCTTTGTGCCTGAATTCAGACCCGCCTCCTCTCCAGTCCTTGCCACTAGCAGCCATTCTCTTTCGGAGATGACACCATGTTATTCCCACTATTTCCATTAGCCTACCTAATATGGCCAGGGTGACCTTGGTGGTATTGTTTGGCAGGAACACACTCCTTTTTTAAAAAACATTACAAACATATTTTTTTTCCATTCTGTTCTTCCTGCTTCCCTGGGTTGTTTACAACTCTCCCCATCCCACCAGCTAGAGGAGCATCATGATTATTCCCTGATTGCCTGATTGTTCTTCACCAGTGCAAGTCCTTCCTCTCTCTCATATCGGCTCTGTGAGTGTGTCAGGTCATGAATGGACAAGAAGAATGGCTTTATTTTACAGCTGTACGTTTCAGTCCTGTGTCTTCTGGTGTTGTTTCCCCCAGCATGCCCGATGTGTGTTGTAGGTGTGCTAAGATAAGCACATTCAAACTAATGATAGTGTTCTCTCAGCCAAAGCAGAAAGGGAGGGTTCACTGAGCTGGAATAAGAGAATGACCTATATAGACTATAAAGCGTGTTCCTCAAGGTCAGTGAAGGGTGTCTATTGAAGCGTACCTGAAATGTCTTTCTTACTACCTCATGTTATGACCATAATGCCACTCCCTATAGGCATTACAAATCAGGCCCAAAGGAGCCCGTAAGTGAACAGAGGAACATGTTACAAAGAGGGAAAAAAGGGATTATACAGCTGTGTTGTTACCTCTGGCTATCCTAAAAATTATATGAAATCTAATTTGACTGTATTGAATAAGTGTTCCTGGTTTTACTGTGTACAATTACTCACTGCATATTATTCTTAAGAGTTTGTTCATAATCTTATATCAAAATGGCATGTGCTTTCGAAAGGTGCAGAATGTTTTGGTAACACTTGGTCCTTGTTACACTTGTTACATGTATTTACTATAGTAATAACACAAATTTTGCAAAATTATATGCAACTAACACTAAACCAAACCAAACTGTAATATTAAACCTATAGTACATGTTGTTAAGTAAGGGATAATGTACATCCAGCTGATTGTTAGCGCAGAACCTACAGGGTGATCAGGACTTGTAACACCCTGAAGGGGGTTATTCTGTGATAACAACCGGCTGGATGTACATTATCCCACTTATTACATGGCTACTTGCCGCATAAGTAAGTAATTAGACACAAAATAAATGTTGAAATATTTGAATGCAAAGATTTCCTTGAATACAGCAGTTGCTAGCAAACGGCAATTTCAATATCAAGGGATAACTAAATACTTATTTGTGTAACTACACTGCCACAAAGACACATTAAAGTTTGACCAAAGTGCTGACGTAACCACTATAATACACCATAACAATCATTCGTTCATATTAGGGATGTTAATTTCGGTTATTTTTCCTAACCGACAACCGACGCTTGTTAACCGATTGTTAACCGTTAACTGACAAGATTATTTTAAATTAGAATTGAATTAAATTAGAAAGGATAAGTGTCTGTGACCAGTTAAAAATACTAACATTTGTTTCCCGGGGATTAATTTTACATGCACAAAAAGCAGCAAACAACAGAACACGAGGATTCACATGGCCATCCGTTAAATTATTTTAATGCGTTAAGGATTGTAAAATTAATCGGATGCGTTAACGCTTAACAGCCCTAATATATATATATATATATATATAACGAATAAATAGGCCTATACGATAAACATATTTTTACTTAAATTATAAGTTAAGAAAATGTAAGAAAAACAAATAGCCTAGTATGCAGAGTTTCGGTTCATTTTTGTGCTGCGCGAAAGGAAACAGACGGCAGAAAGCGGCATCCTATTTTTCTTTAGGCTTATTTTACAAAAGCACAAACATTTGTTTTTTTTGTGAATGTACACAAATAAAGGCAAACCTTTTACAATTCCGATTATCTTTGACTAAAAGGAGTAGTTTCTTCCACTGTTAGAAGGGAAAAATTAAAGTGATTGCGCCGGCGCCGCATGTGCGCACACAGTTAGGGACCTATCATACACCCGGCACAATGCGGCACAAGTGTTTTTGCTAGTTTCAGCCCGATGCAGTTCTCATTTTCCCGTCCTGCGCAGCGTTGTTTAAATAGCAAATGCATTTGCGCCCATTTGTGCGCCCGTGGGCGTGCTGGTCTAAAAAAGAGGTGTTCAGGCGCATTGTTGGCGCGTTGCTATTTTGAGGAACTGAAAATAGACTGCGCCATAGACCAACTCAAACCTGGTCTAAAGTCTGGCGCAATATTTTTTCTTTGTTATTTAAAGAGTGCGTTAGTATTATGCGCCTATAGGCGAGTGCACAACGCGCGAACACTTTGCTTATTACACACACAGAGACGCGTAGCAGCACACAAACATTTTTAAAAATGAAAAATTACATTCCGCCATGTAAATAGTGAACCCGCCATGGCGCGAGTGCAACTGGCTTTTAAAGGGGATGGTAGATGAGACTCTGATTGGTTTGTTGCACGTTACGCCCAAAAAACACCCATTACTCATTGAGAGAATAGGGACAACCCGTTTAGACCATGCGCCCGGGCGCTCAGACCATTTTCCCATCGTTAAACTAGCAAAAGTGGATTCGAACACGCCCTGAGTGCACCTGCGCCGTGCGCTTAGATCGTTAAAATAGGGCCCTTAAGCTTTGCTACCTTGACAATGCAACCTGTTCATTATCATAATAAAATACAGTCAGTCAAACATATGGAAAAAAACGATGTAATAAAAAAAAAAATATATAGGCCTAGTAAAATATATGTAGTAAAATCTGTTAAGCCGTTAAGGTTAACGTACCGCTGTACCGCCGTGATGTAAAACATTTTGTTTTACGTAGATATTGGAACGTGAGTGAAGTACATAATAAATAAAAATTTGCCATTCAAATACATCGCGAATACGGAAACATTTGATTTTGTATGGAATGAGAGACCCAACAGTGTTTATTATAATGTTTGCAAACATTTCACATCGGCATTAGGTCTATTTCATAATAATAAAATGCGACTTATACGCGACAAATTTTTTTTTAACCATGCGGCAAACCGTTTTAAATATTTTGATAAATTACTGAAAAAATAAATAATTAAATGACTTTTTAAACCGTTTAACCATCGGTTAACCGGTTAAACGGTTAAAATGAACATCCCTAGTTTATATATGATATATTATATAATATATATCAATTATATTAAAGAATATGTTTTAAACTAATAAAACCGTTTGTAATGCCTAAAAACATCAAAGTTGGTGTTGGCAGTTGACGTCAAAGACAGCATACAGTGGAAAAAGTCTGTTTTACACTTTTAACAGGTTCTGAAAAATAATCAGGCACTGGCAAACATCTAATATTCTATTTCACTTATGTCACACTGCAGAAATTAAATGTTTTGTGAATGTAATTTCATGCTGGGTTTAACCTGGAATATGACATAAATGTATCAACATTTGGCTTACAGGATTGATGGCATATGGAGTCAAGCTTCTATTTGTTGGTTTAATAATTTAGTTTTATATGGAAACTGATTGTTATATGTTTGTTTCATTCCAAGGTACATGGACACCTTTCAACCCTGTGACTGTCAGATCAATTATATGTGAGTATTGTTATATTCTATGATTCACAAAACCATAGACATGCTGTCTTTTTCAGTCCTCTGTTTGTTTGTGAGCTCCATGACAACCTGCAGTGTTTCCTATTAGCACACTTATCTAAGAAAGGTTCAGTTGTTTCAGCTCAAACTGGAAGAATGTAGCTGTCATCTGCCTTGGAAGTAGCTCAGAAAGTGGAAGGTTTTTGTCTTAAACAACAGAAATCGGCAGAGCTTTTCTAGAGAAAGTTGGTCAATAATGATTGACTGTGTAATGATTCCTAACTCTAGAATAAGGTGATCACTTTCAGCTCATTTCAAGTGGATACACATGGCCTCAATAACATTGGGATCTTTCTTGAATACATTTTCAGAATTTTTTGTCCATCTCAAATAGTTTTTGGGATTCTATCTGCACTCAATCTTTTCAAATCCAGGGCAAAATGTTATGAATGTACAGTGATTTGTAAACATAATACATGTTTTTGATAGAAAATTACTTCACCAGTCACTTAACAATACTAAGTGATACAATAAATCCAAGCATCAATAAAATGAGGACTAAATGTAACCAAATGTTCCCACAATTCTTTCTTTTCAGCTATGTTTGATCGGGAGAACAAAGGCGGGGTTAACTTTAATGAATTTGCCGGCGTTTGGAAGTACATCTCAGACTGGCAGAACATCTTCCGCACCTACGACAGGGACAACTCAGGGTTTATCGACAAGAACGAGCTCAAACAGGCTCTCACCGGCTTTGGTGAGTTTGTAATGCTTACTTACTGACTGCTATAATTGGAAAGCTGGAGGTTATAGATGCGTTTGGTGAGGTGTTTAAAGAAAATCTTGTAGGAATGAGAGGCAGGGGCACTGATGCACAAACCCAATAAGAGGAAGGACAAATAAACTGATGGAACCACTGATGGAAAATGATTAATTTCACCCTTGAGGAAAACACTGAACTTCGAACACTTCTCCCTTTGCACAGGTTATCATCTTTCAGATCAGTTCTACAACACACTGATAGAGAAATTTGACCGTCAGAAGAAGAGCCAAGTGGCTTTTGATGACTTCATTCAGTGTTGTATTGTACTACAGGTAATTATCTGTGTTATATGCAACATTTGCATTTTTTTTTTAAAGGGATAGTTTATCCAGAAATGAAAATGCTGTCTGTATTTGCACTCCCTCGTGTTGCTCCAATCCTATGATTTTCTTTCTTCTGTGGAACACAAAAGGAGCATTTTCGAAGAATGTCCTGGCCACACTTTTTAATATAAAGAAAGTAAATACTGGGGCTGTCAAGTAAAAAAAAAAAAGACAGAAATCGAACCTTAAATATATCATACAGGGTTCCCACGCTTCTTGAAAGTACTTGAATTTCAGATATATGGATTCAAGGCCTGGAAAGTTCTTGAAAACAAACATAGATCCTTGAAAGTGCTTGTTTTCCATTGCTACGACGGATTTCCATCAGTTGGAAAAAAATTAGGGGAAAAGAAACATGTAGCGCATTGTTCTGCCGGCACACCAAAAATCATCCCGGCCACGGCTGCAGCTTCTCACTGACAACATAGTGACGCCGCTCGCATCATTCACAGTCGGGTTATTAGCAGAGAACACAGAGCAGGATTAGAATTTCGGCGTGGGATTGCGGCTATTAATAACAATTCTACTCATTCCCGCAGGTTCCTCGCTTATAACGCGATGACAGATGAAGGGATGTATCATTTGCATGTGCTTTTGAGTCTTGAGAACTCACTCGCATGCTCTCATTTTCTGTGCGCCCACAGATCGCGATAAGGAGAGTGACAGCTTTTAATAGTAGAGTTTGCAAATGTGATATTAATTTAATACAGCAGTTAAGTAAACAAGTACTGCCTGATTTTGCTCTATTCCTTTAACGAAAATAGTTCCAAATATAGTAACAGCTCAGCCGCTGCACATCTCTAAAAGCAAACACAGCGGTGTTTAGTTCATTCAATGAAAGTGCGTTTTTGAACGAATCTAGTGAGTCAGTGATTCATGATTACCCATTCATAAAGACAGTCACTTGCTTCATTCCTGAATGAATCAGCCGTTCGAACGAATCAATTGAATGAATGATTCAGTGATAAAATCAGTGACTTGCTGCCACCTGCTGGCGGTTTCAGTTTTATTTTTAGTAGAGCCCGACCGATATGGGTTTTTTGGGGGCCGATACCAATATTAGGGAGTAAAAAAGACCGATATCGATATATCAGCCGATATTCTTTATGTGTAGGCTATATTATAGTACAGTACAGTCAAAAGTTTGGACACACTTCCCATTCGTGCGTCCAAACTTTTGACTGGTACTGTATATAGAATACAGTATATAGCCTACATAAACAGAATATATATACATAAACACATTTTTTGCAATGATAACTCAAATGTGGTGATCAAACACTTATGATGATGTGACAAACATAGGCCTATGTAGTGGAGGCAGGGTATTTAACAATAAACTTTATTATTCATAATGAGTCTGACATCAGTGCACTTAACAGTAGGCCTAAACTTCACTTCACTTATTATAAATAACTTAAATAACACAAATA
>NW_015660879.1:594870-595676 GCF_001515625.1 Sinocyclocheilus rhinocerous
CCATAGTTCCAGCAAAAAACTATCGGTGCCGATTAATCGGCAAAACCGATACATCGGTCGACCTCTATTTAATACAACAGTTCAGTAAACAAGTACTGCCTGATTTTGCTCTATTTCTTTAACGAAAATAGGTCCAAATATAGTAACAGCTCAGCCGCTGCACATCTCTAAAAGCAAACACAGCTGAGTTTCATTCATTCAATGAAAGTGCGTTTTTGAACGAATCTAGTGAGATTTATGATTACCCAATCATAAAGACAGTCACTTCCTTCATTCCTGAATGAATCAGACGTTCGAACGAATCAATTGAATGAATGATTCAGTGATAAAATCAGTGACTTGCCGCCACCTGCTGGCGGATTTAGTTTAATTTTTTGCGTATAATTTCAGTTATTTCAATCATTTAATATTTCTGTATTAAAATGTTTATATTTAAAACATTAGTCTCCACATAAATGTATGAATTTAATTGCACTCATGCCACCTCTGAGCCTCATTAAACGTCGGAAAATGTACCTACATGCCACCTCTGTAGTACAAATTAATTTTCATATAATTTCATATTATTGGTAACCTCTTTGTCTTATTCTACTTCTTATTATATTGTTTTAAATTGAAATTTTAAAAAGCTTATAAACATACATTTTTGAATTTTACATAGATGCCATTACAAAGGTAAAAAGAAAATACCCCTGTAAGTCACTTTAAGGAGTCAAATGTCACCTCGTATTAGGAAGGCTAATTTTTGATCAGAATTCTTTATTATTGATCAGAAGGTGCTCCTAAATTTTTTAAATTATGAGGAC
>NW_015660879.1:595832-605773 GCF_001515625.1 Sinocyclocheilus rhinocerous
GGTATGGCTGTGGAATGGGGTTTGGCTTTTTCTTTTTTTTGCTTTAAACCCTGTTTATGGCGCTATTTGAAAAATTGTCCTATATGTTCTGTCAAAGACCGAACGAAACGGCACTAATAATTGGGGGTGGAGATGGGGTAGCGTGAAAAAAAAAAAAACAGCACGTGTGTTGATGCGCAGCCTAGAGCCCTGAGCGGGACAGTTTTCTTAAGCCCGCTCCCATTGTATTTCTGACCATTACCGCCCGCTCCCGCAACATGTGTGTCCCGCTCCTGCAAACATTCTAATATTGTATATAATTGTTGCACATCAGGGAGCCGCTATCAATATGTGGGGTATTGAAATCGCATTTGAATGAGCGATCGCTGTTCACTTTCGATTTCGCGATCACGCGCACTCTGTGTAAAGGGAGCACATCTTACAGTGCGTGCATAATTATTAGGCACGTTGGAATTCTGATCATATGTTTTTCCAAGCACATTTTACCAATTCCAAACCACATCAATCATAATAACTACTATTATTTTTGTATTTAATCATTTAGAAGTGATATATAATTGTTCAAAGTTAAGGCATGACCATTGGTCAGCAAACTGCTCATTGGGTCAGCGGGGTCAGTACTTCGCTTGGGTAAAAAATCCTAAAAAATGACCCCTACTAAATAAGAATAACATTCTGAAGTGTGAAATACATGAAGACTATTTGTATAGGCTTTATGGACAGATAAGTTGAAAGTGACTCTTGAAGGACCAGCACCACATCCTCTTCTTCCACTGTTAGAAGAATTGATCTTCCAGAATCTGGCAGCAAGTTTTAGGAGCTAATTTTTGGCAGTCTCTGCAAGACAGACTTTTCAGGATAGGAGATGGACTAAAAATGAACTCCCAAAACTTACTGCAAAATGGAGCTAAAATTGGAAAAACAGCTTAGTGAAAAGCGTTTACAGTTTTAAAGCAAATAGAAAGTCCTATTTTTTCTTTTTTTCTTTATATTTTTTTTTATGCAGATTTGCAAGTTCATAAAATATTTTCAAAAAATATTGACGTTTTGAGCAGCTGCATTCCTCTAAGTCAAAGATGAAAAAATGGGATTTACAATAAAAAGTAATTTACAAAATTAGTTTGACTTGAGTTTATTTATTAATGAGTAACGTCTCTTTTGAGTGAATGTGCAAATTTTTTATTTTTATGTTTTACCATGTTATTACAACATTTAACCACTTTTTTATTAATTTAAAAATTGAGAAATTCTTTCAAATTTAAATCTTGTACAAGAACTACAGCAAAACCAGTTTGATGCATATTTTATCAATATTTTAGAAATTGAATTTTATCACCAGTACTGACTTCAATGGATTTCATTAAATTCCTTTGAACACAACTGCTCAAAACGGTCTAAATTTATGAAACCTACACATTCAAATCATTATTACTCTGAAATGTTTAATGTAAATGTTAAGTGTAAGTGAAATGTTAAGTACTGTAAGGTCTTTCATGACACTACATATGCTGGGGTGTGAATTTGATAGGTGCTTGATATAAAATAAATGGTGCTTTAAAAAGTCCTTGAAAGTCCTTGAATCTGGTGTTCATGAAAGAGTGGGAACCCTGATCATAAAAGTGGTCCATGTGAGTCGTGCACTACATTCATAGTCTTCTGAAATCATTCGATAGCTTTGTGTGAGCAACAAACTGAAAGTTTGTTGTTATTTGCTGCAACTCTTGACATTCGCCATGGCTCTCAAGTAGAGTTCATGGCTCTGTTTACACCAGGTGTAAGATGCGTTTTCAAAGATCCAATCACAAGTGGTCATGCAAGACGCTTTACCGTTTACACATGGTCTTTTGTGTCTGTCCGAACACATTCGACCGCATGAGCATCTACTCTACAAAAGCAATCTGGTCAAATGCATTTTGGGCTAACTCTTGAAGTGGTTGAAAGTGAACAAGCTCAAAACGTTTTAGATCCCATTTACTCCTGTATTTAATGTTTAATATCCACTTGGAATCTTAAAACCAGGTGATTTGTGAATTAGTTCTTTTGATTTAGATCTTTTCAATGAATCGGTTGATCTATTTGACAACTAGTCTAAATGATTTTTAAACTGCTCCATTATTTTCAGTCACTTGTACCCAGAAACATATAGTTATTTTTATTACTGTTTCTACTGCAAACTAGTGCTGTCAAATGATTAATCGCATCCAAAATAAAAGTTTTTGTTTACATAATATATGTGTGTGTACTGTGTATATTTATTATGTATATATAAATACACAAACATACATGTATATATTTAAAAAAATATTTCCATGTATATGTTTATTTATATTCATATATTATTAAAATATTATATATAAATATAATTATTTTAGATATAAACAAAACATTTTTCTTAAATATATACATGCATGTGTGTGTATTTATATATACATAATAAATATTCACAGTACACACATATTATGTAAACAAAAACTTTTTATGGATGCAATTAATTGCGATTCATCTTTTGACAGTAAGATTGTATTACTGTACTGCGTACAACGAAAATCACAATGCTCAAAATGCATTTTCAGTAACAACATTTGGATTTTAAATCAAAATGGATAAATGTTGTGTTTGTGGTAAACAGCCACGGATGAGTAGCGGACTCCTGTGTATATTGCTCCATTGACTCATATAGACCACTTTTATTTATACTTTCATGGTGCTTTTATGTCTTTTTTGAAGCTTAAAAACTTGATGAAGTTTGTAATTAAGTGATGTTCACCTTATACTGATTATGTATATTTTAATTTGAACAGAGGTTAACTGACGTCTTCCGGCGGTATGACACAGATCAGGACGGTTGGATCCAGGTGTCATACGAGCAGTATCTCTCAATGGTCTTCAACGTGGTATAGCACAACACAAGCACGCCTGCACTCTCCTGTGCCAAACAACAAATGTCCCTCCCCATGCAGTCTGTAGCAGAGACTAGTCAACACTACCCTCTACAGGACAACACGGGGACGGGATCTTTATGACTCTTCATTCCATCTGTCTGTTAGTAGTTATATCATATTTCTTTATTACCTTAACTATTATTATTGAAAGAATTATGGAATATCACTCTCTCTGTGTTTAAGGAATGTTGACATTGTGAAAATCATATTACGTCTCAGTTGCATGCTTTCTGATAAACCTCCTTAATGTCAAAGCATGAACTAATGTTTCTTTTTGTGGCTGAATTCATGTTTACAATGAAATACTGTGAGAGCAGGTTGTGTTTCGCCATAATAAGATCCTTTTATTTGGATTGACTGTCAGCTCTTCCATATATTTGTAAAGAATTATATTTTTAATCTGCACAATGTAATCCAACCTTTTATTTTAGGAAGGACATATGCTTTTGTATGCCTTTTTCATGCATGATGCCTTACAACTGTTAAAATAGCAAAAAAGATAACCGTTTTATTAAAAACTGGAACCTGTTTGAAAATGAGTCTTTAATTTGTATTTGCATCTTTTAAGGAAGGTTTTTTTTATTTTTATTTTTTTTATAAATATTAAGGACAGGGACACCTACCAATAGCTTGACAGCACACATAAGATAATGGAGTTTCATTACTGTCAAATGTCAACAACAAATCTATATTTTTAAAGGCTGGATTGCATGTTTATGATTTCTCTTCATGCACAATTCTACCCCCTAGTGGATGATTTTGAGCAATACATGATTGGGCATGTTAAATACATATATGTCCTAGCAAAGCAATTAAAAATCTAAATCTTATATATATATATATTATAATTTAAGTTTTATATTTGAAATTTTATATTTCAACAATAATGGTTTGTTAAGACGTGAGGAAAACATTTTGCTAATTTGCAAAATGTAAAGGATATCACTAGGATTTATTTTTTTTTTAACTTTAGAACCACTACTAAATATTTTGAATATGATTTGATAATAGTCAATCAAGATGCTGGATAGACTGAAATTTTTAAGAGAAAATTAAATCAGAAGGATTACACATATATATATTTTAATAGAGCATTATAGTTTTTCTCATTCCACACAAGTACAAACAGAAATCGCATGACTAATGCATGTTGCTGAATCATGTTTCTGTTTTGGTTATCACCTAGGAAAAAAAATGTTTCTATGACAGTCTCCTGCTGAGATATGATCATTTAAAAAATATAGCATTTTTTTTTTGCATTGTTTCATTGTAATCTATTTTTGCATTCTTTCATAAGGTAGATGTTTACTGGATATAAATACACTTACTGATCTGCTGTCTGAATTTTCTCAGATTGGAGAAAGAAGGAAATTAATATGCATATTCTGCAACTTCTGTCATTTTCTGATTACAGTTAAACGCACTTCTGTATGAATAAAAGATATAAAGAATTTTTAAATGTATGCGGTATGAGTATTAGGACGTTGTATTTGGTTTGAGTATTAGGATGTTTCTCACATTTGCAAAATGAGAAATACAAGCAGAGAAGTGTTTGCCCAGGCAGCCGTGAGCATCGGGTTGGAGGTGAACACACCGCCCAGCCCTGAGCACTCGAGGCTGGATGATTGGTTTCTCGGCGGGAGTGCGGCTGACAACCACGTTCTGCCCCAGATCCTTTCTTCCTGGAGGTGCATGAGGAGGTCTCGATGTTGTCAACAAGACGTTGACAAAGTTTGCTTTCTTGTTGCTCCCATCTCACAGGCTGGCCTATTCGGCAACACTGTTGAGGACCAATTCTTGGCAGTACAGAAGCAGACTGAGGCCATCAAACACATCATGCCCTGACGTGACCCCCCTCCTGCCACCCATCAGTCGAGGGCCAGCCAACAGCCTGCTCATCGCCATGGGTGCCCTCCTGCGTCCTCCACAGCTGCTCCGTCCCATGCTGAGACTACATTGAAGCCGGCACGTCGAGCACCACGCAGAAAAGCCGCACCCCCCATGTACCAGTCCGCCGCTAAGTCCGAAGGCTTCTGAAAACAACAAGCAACGAACACTGGCTGAAGAGGAGGAGGAAGCGGTGTGCATGAAGGCAGAAGAGGGGTAAGTGGGCCGGCTTAATAACCAGACTAAAGGCTAACAACAGACCCATTTCCCAACGCTTTTCATAGCAAATGTCCGCTCGCTTGACAACAAGATGGACTTAATGCGACTCCGAGTAAGCAGTTATAAAGAAATGAGGAATTGTTGTGTACTTCTGTTAAAGGAGACATGGCTATGTAACAATACCCCAGACTCAGTTTACCATATCGATGAGTTACTCCCCTTCCGAGCTGACCGAAATCATCTGTTGGGGAAAACTTGCGGAGAGGGACTCTGTGTTTACATAAAGGCTGGTGTATGAACTGCTCTCCGGTAAACAGCCACTGTTCTGAAGCAGTGGAATATTTGACATTGAAATGCCGACCATACTACCCGTCTCGGGAGTTTACAGTTGTGTTTATTGTGGCTGTTCACATCCCCCCGAGTGCCAACGCTAACATGGCTCTCAGGGATTTACATGACCATATCTGTAAGATACAGAACAAGCATCCAGAGGCTTTTTTTGTGGTGACAGGTGATTTTAACCATGTTAAATCGCTGGATATTCATCCCCAGTTCCACCAGCATGTCTCCATAGCAACCAGGGGAAACAACAAGCTGGACCGCGTGTATACTAACAGACGGGAAGCATACAGAGTGGTGCCCCGCCCCCATCTGGGCTTCGCTGATCACATTTCCATCCTGCTGGTCCCTGCCCATCATCCTGTGCTTAAAGACAACAAACCCACAGTAAAAACGATCACGGTGTGAAGGTGAAGGCACAGGATTTAGCCTTTAGGACAGGATATGCACCTGCACTGAGAGCAGCGAAGAGGGAACTAGAAGTCGGCATCAAGAGGGCAAAGGCTAATTATGCTCGGAAATACAGGGTCACTTTTCTACCAATGACCCCCGGAGCATGTGGAAGGGCATCAAGAGCATCACCAACTACAGCAGAAGAGATCTTATATGCCCTCAGGATCCATCTTTTCCCGATGCCCTGAATACATTTTATGCCTGCTTTGAGACAGCCAATTCCTCTCCCTGTTCTGCATTTACACTCCATCCAGGTGAGCTGTCTTTCAATGTGTCTGTTGAGGATGTGAGAAGGACAGTGCTGAGAATTAACACGTAAAGCTAAAGGCATGGATAATATCCCGGGAAGGGTCCTGAAAGACTGTGCTTATGAACTTGCTGGGGTGCTGACTGACATCTTTAACACCTCACTCTCCCAGGCTGTGGTGCCAAGGTGTTTCAAGACACCTACTATCATCCCCATTCCCAAAAGCTCAGCCGTCACGTACATGAATGACTACCGTCCAGTTTCTCTCACTCCGATAATTATTAAATGCTTTGTTATGGCCCACATGAAGGATACCATTGACATTAATGTGGACCCACCATCAGTATGCTTACAGGGATAACCGGTCTGCATCGTATACAGTTTTATCCACTCTGCTCTCACCCATTTGGAGAGCAGGGACTCTTATGTCAGGCTGCTCTTCCTAGACTTTAGTTCTGCTTTTAATATGATGGTCCCGCAGACTCTAGTCAATAAACTGTTGCTGCTTAGATTGAAACCATCACTTTGTAACTGGGTCCTGGACTTTTTAACAAATGGGCCACAGACTACAGTACATGGCATTTCATCTTTGTCTATTATCCTTAACACCGGCTCCCCCCCAGGGATGTGTCTTGAGCCCCCTGCTGTATACACGACTGCTTGCCTAAATATCCGGGCAATCATATTGTGAAGTTTGCTGATGACATGACTGTGGTGGGATTAATATCCCACAACGACGAGTCCTTCTACAGACAGAAGGTGGTAGAGAACTTGTGGACTGGACTTTAGGAGGAGAGGTTACACCCCCTCTCCCCTCTTCATTGGAGGAGCAGCTGTGGAAATGGTCTCCAGTTTCAAGTATCTCGGGGTACACATTTCCAATGACTTCATATGGGTTATTAACACAGCCAGCATTATAAAGAAGGCCCACCAATGCCTGTATTTTCTTAGGAGGTTGAAGAGGGCTGGTCTCAGCACTCCGGTTCTGCTAGCATTTTACCGGTGTGTGGTGGAGAGTACACTCACCTTTTCTATCACTGCCTGGTACAGAAACTGTTCTGCTGCTGACAAGAAGGCGCTGCAGAGTGTGGTCAAATCTTCCCAAAAAACTCACAGTAGCCTCCCCTCCATTGAGGACATTTATACCAGCAGGTGCAGAAGCAGAGCATTCTGTATTATGAAGGATCCCACCCACTCGGCAAATGAGCTGTTCATTTCCCCTCAGGCAGGAGGCTAAGAAGCATTTAAGCCAGAACAACAAGGCTCAAATGCAGTTTCTTTCCAGAGGCAGTAAGACTCACAAATTCCCTGCCTTAGTGACTTATCTCTCTGCTGTGCTGTTTCTTCTTAATATTGCTCTGGTTTAATATGCTAATATGATGCACTGCTTTTTAAACTTGCTGTTTAATTATTTATTATTAATAGTTTTTAGTTTTTCAGGTATTTTATTTTAAATGTAGTTTATTAATTATTTTTAACTTATTGTATGCATATTTGTATATAGTACCCTGGACCAGAGTACATTATTCGTTCTCATGTGTCAACATGTACAGAATGACAATAAATACCTTGATGAGGACGGCGAAGTGGCCCTGACACGAATAACCAGGTTATGAGGGGAGCTGCTCTTTCTCAGGACATGGTGGGAACAGCGCCACCAATTCCCCCGGATGAGGGCCGGGTGGAGAATCTTTTGTTACTTTTTCTTTCTGTTCCGCCCACATTTTCAAAAAAAAAAAGAGCAGTTAGCCGAGATGAAGCAGGCTTTCTACAGCCCTTACTTCATTGTGCCCAAGAAAAGCGGTGGCCTTCAGCTAATCCTGGATCTGCGAGTCTTGAACTGGGCCCTTCACAAGCTTCCGTTCAAGATGTTGCCGCAGAAGCGCATCCTCAGATGCATCCAACCCCAGGATTGGTTTGCAGCAGTTGACCTGAAGAATGCATACTTTCACATCTCGATTCTTCCTCGACACAGACCATTTCTATGGTTTGCGTTTCAGGGTTTGTCCCCTTTGGGCTGTCCCTGTCCCCCCGTGTCTTTGCCAAAGTTGAGAAGGGTGCCCTTGCCCCATTACAGGAAGTGGGCATCAGAATCCTCAACTACATTGATGACTGCCTCATCATGGCCCAGTCGCAAGAACAGTTGTGCGATCACAGGGACCTGGTGCTCCGGCACCGCAGCCGGTTGGGGCTTCGGGTCAACTGGGAAAAGAGCAAGCTCTCCCACAAGCAGAGAAGCTCTTTTCTCGGTATGGAGTTGGACTCTGTCGACACGATGTACGATGCACCAACATGGTGCGTCTCACCAACAAACGCTCTCAATCAGTGCTGAACTGCCTGAGTTCCTTCAGAGGCAGGACGGTGGTACCACAGAAGCAATTTCAGAGGCTCCTTGGGCATAAGGCATCCGCACCCGCAGTCACCTGTTTGCTTCCCGTGAGTCCTCCCATTGCCAGTTGTACTATTCCCTGACCGAGGCACCCCTCTGCACGAATGTACTGGAACACAGCTGGCCCCGGGGCCTACGCAAGTATGTGTTTCTCCCAGTGAGCCTTCTCGCACAGACACTATGCAAGGTCAGGGAGGATGAGGAGCAGGTCCTGCTGGTTGCGCCTTACTGGCCCACCCGGACCCGCCATGGCTTGGCAGGGATGCACCCATCTAGCTCGGTAGGGAATGGCATGATATTGCAGCCAAAACTATCACTGATCAACAAACCAAGTTTCACTCTGGGCATGTAATAGTCTGGTTGGTAAGCCTCTTTGGGGCTTCTCCATACCGTAACTCATATGGATGTGGAAAACAGTGAAGGTGGACTTCACTGAGACAGTGAGTTGGTCAGCTGTTGTTTTATGTTGTTTGGATACAATGAGGGTTAATACCAAGACATCCCTTTCAGACAGCTTCCTATTGCATCGACAGTTACTCCTGTAGGGTGTGGTTCGTACTTTGTGGTGGTACGCCAACATTAGGCTGGATAATGTGGCTCTCGATACACAATGACTTGCTGTCCTGATCACAGATGCACCACCAAGATGCGCACCAACAATTTGTCTTCTTTTGAACTCTGATAGGTCTCCCATTTAGTTGTATGGTGGATTGCAATATATTATGTACCGCTTAGCTATTGCTCTGCTAATTCAACCTTCACACTCTGTTTTTACTGATGGAATGTGAAATGAGTGAAGACTGGGCACCAGGCCATGCATATATAGGCATGAAACCTCCAACACTTATATTGGCTAGTGTTTCAGTTTCATTGTCCAACCCCTGTAGTAATACCAGTAAATTTTGACCTTTTGGGGACAATTTTTAGGTCCCCATGATTAAAAAAGCTTATAAATCATACAGAATGAAGTGTTTTGAAAATCAATAAATGATACAAGT
Organism: Sinocyclocheilus rhinocerous; assembly: GCF_001515625.1. Classification (NCBI taxonomy): domain Eukaryota; kingdom Metazoa; phylum Chordata; class Actinopteri; order Cypriniformes; family Cyprinidae; genus Sinocyclocheilus; species Sinocyclocheilus rhinocerous. The sequence goes on from NW_015660879.1 coordinate 605,307, forward strand.
TTTGTGTGAGGGGTAGATTTAGGGGAAGGGGATAGAAAATACAGTTTGTACAGTAGAAAAACCATTATGTCTAAAACATGGTATTAGCTTTTACTGTTATGCTGATGATACTCAGCTCTATATTTCTTCGCGGCCCGATGAAACATACAAATTTGCAAAACTAACGGAATGCATAGTTGATATAAAAAACTGGATGACTAGTAATTTCCTACTGCTAAATTCTGAAAAAACAGAGGTTTTAATTATTGGACCAAAAACCTCCGCATGTAATAACCTAAAACACTGTCTAACACTTGATGGCTGTTCTGTTAATTCCTCGTCATCAATTAGGAACCTATTTGTGCTATTTGATAGCAATCTTTCCTTTGAAAACCATGTTTCTAGCATTTGTAAAACTGCATTTTTCCCATCTTAAAAATATATCTAAATTACGACCTATGCTCTCAATGTCAAATGCAGAAACATTA
>NW_015660879.1:605783-621435 GCF_001515625.1 Sinocyclocheilus rhinocerous
CTGCGATCTCAAAACTCTGGCCATTTGATAATACCTAGAATATCAAAATCAACTGCGGGTGGCAGATCCTTTTACTATTTAGCGCCTAAACTCTCTGTCAGTTTAAATCTAGATTAAAGACCCATCTCTTTAACCTGGCATACACATAATACACTATCGCATTTCTTTCATTCAAATCTGTTAAAGGATTGTTATTGTTAGGCTGCATTAATTAGATCAACCGGAACTGGGAACACTTCCCATGACACCCGATGTACTCGTTACATCGTAAGAGGAATGGCATCTACACTAATATTAGTCTTTTTTATTTTTATTCCTAGGTCACCGTAGCCATACGGATCCAGTCCGTATCCAGACCTGATGGTGGGTCAGCACGTAGAGATGACCTCTACAGCCCTGAATGTCAGCGGAGACCATGTCAACTAGATTATCCCTAGAGACAGATCCCCTGTGAAGACCTCATCACCTCGACGACCATCAGCACAAGACCATGGGAACCAGACAAGTCCTCTGCACAATTTGACCTGTGTTGCAGCCTGGAATTAAACCACGCCATGCTGATTTCGTCTGGCCAGAAGAGAACTGGCCCCCTGACTGAGCCTGGTTTCTCCCAAGGTTTTTTATCCATTTCTGTCACCGATGGAGTTTTGGTTCCTTGCCACTGTCGCCTTTGGCTTGCTTAGTTGGGGACGCTTGACTGATTACACAGACACTATTGGAAGAGACCTGAACTGGATGATGACATCAATGAATCATCAATAAACTGACTTTAGCTGGAAAAACGACTATTTTATTGTCGTCTTGTATCATTGACAAACTATTTTCCTATTTGACACTGTAAAGCTGCTTTGACACAACCAGCATTGCATAAAGTGCTATACAAATAAAGGTGACTTGACTTGACTTGAATGTCCCCATAATGATAGCAATACCAGTGTGTGTTTGTGTATGACCATATTTCTCTTATTTTATTTATTATTATTCTCTTATAAGAACCTTTTGTGCAATGTAAAGGTTCCATGGATGTTAAATGTCCTTCAAGGATTCACATATGCCAATAAAAACCTTTATTTTTATAGTGCCAAAATGTGTAGAACTAGTGCATGACAGTTTACCATTTCTATGCTCAGGAAATTTTGTTGTCCTTGTTTATTTTTGTTGTAGTTTGATGTTTAGCTTAAAAATGAGTAAAATACGATATTAGAATAATTTTTTATTATTATTTTATTTTGCTTTTACTTTCATTTTCACATTGCTTTGAAATGTGATATATAACATAACTAATGTGTTTCAACATTTAAAAAGATACAGAATCTAATGCTACTATAACTGCTACTCCTGCAGCACTCTCCAATAATTTCTAATTTTCCCACACTCCCTGTCTAACTGGAAGAGGTGGAGGTACTGGTCTGCTTATCTCTAATGATTGGAAATGTATTCCTTTACCTTCTCTGGGTATTAGCAGCTCCTTTGATGCACTCCAGTGGTTTGAGTCTTATCTCTCAGATAGGTCCTTCAACATATCTTGGAGAGGTGAGGTGTCCAAGTCACAACATCTAACTACTGGGGTGCCTCAGGGCTCAGTTCTTGGACCACTTATCTTCTCTGTCAAACATGGCTTTTCATAACACTGCTATGCTGGTGACACTCAACTCTACCACTCATTCCATCCTGATGATCCGACGATAGAACTTCATTGTGTGAGCTTCATTTTATCTTTAACAATACCAAAGTAATGCTCTCTTGGCAGGTATTCCAGCCAGTTCTATCAAACCTTTACAATAAATCCAGAACACGGCAGCAAGATAAATTTTTAACAAGCCGAAAAGAATGCACGTCACACCTGTTTATAAGTTTGCACTGACTACCAATAGCTGCTCGCATAAAACTGCCCGGTCCTGCAGATTTGCTTTATTCAACAGCAAGAAGATCAGGCCCTTTTTTCGGAACATGCTTCACAACTCCTTGTTCAAGCTCTTGTTCTGTCCAGGCTGGACTATTGCAATGCTCTCTTGGCAGGTCTTCCAGCCAGTTCTATCAAACCTTTACAATTAATCCAGGCAGCGGCAGCAAGATTAATTATTAACGAGCCGAAAAGAATGCACGTCACAACTCTGTTTATCAGTTTGCACTGGCTACCAATAGCTGCTCGCATAAATTTTAGTGTACTGCACAGCTTCCCCATAATTTTGAGGTGAAAATGGGAGGACGACGAATTAATGTTAATAAAATTCACAATTCATTTCAGTTCATGTCTCAGAATGTGTATTTTTTGTTTGTAATTTCACAGTTGTAATACCATAACGTGAAAGCGCCGCTTTTCTATCGCGAATGTGCCGAATCTGCTGATGTAATTACAACCGCTAATGATAGAGAAGGGGAGGGGGAGGCCGGGGGAGAGCTGAGCTCTCTTGCCTCCGTTGGTAAAAAAAAATTAGCCAATCGCTATCGAGTGTTCACTTTCAGCGCTGAGGAGTGTTGAGAAAAGAACCCTCGCAAGGGAGGCTAGCCTCCCTTCTGATATCAACCAATCATCAAAGAGATGTAAATTACGTGATATTAGTTTGAACGTCTGCTGCTGCGCTGATAATGTACCAAGTTCTTATAATGAGTAGCGATATTGAATATTTGATTGCCAACAGACTTACCAACCTATCATTCAAACAGTATATATACAAATTTAGGGAAAACAGCCTAAGCTGGACATAGGCTCCAGCAGTCGCTTAATTAAATAGCGCAACAGGCAGCTCTCTTTTAACACAGACTTTTAAGAAGGGATGGATGTTTGCTTCAAGTGATAGGCCAGGTAAGTTAAATTATTTTATCTTGCTGTATGTATGTAGTTTTCTTTATGTTTTCTGACTAAAAGCAACCAAAAAGCCATTTTAAAGTGGTTAAGCAAATAATAATAATAATAATAATGATAATAATAATAGGCCCCCCTAATCGGCAGGGATCCCAGATCAATACAATTAGTGTGCCTCCTCTATTTTAAAACCCACGGGCCGCCACTGCAAATGTCAGAGTGAGAACTTTGATGAGGAAGACAGAGAGAGTTACAAAGCATCCTGGGATTGTGGAATTGAAAGCTTTGAGCAGGTATTTGATTATCTGAATAGGATAAACCCAAAAAGCTTACATATGACTGAAGGTGTGCTTAGAGCCAGAAAACAGCTGGACACCAGTGTCAACAATTTAAAGGACAGAATCGTGCTAGCAGAACTCAGAAAACAAGAGCTGGAGCAAACAAAATCAGCTTTAAGGCTATGGGAAAATTTGAATATGAAGTTGATGAACCCTACAAAGCAAAAGTCAAAATAGATGCATCATGGTGGCACTGACCACTCAGGTGACATGCTACACTGTCTGTCAGGAGAACTGCCACTATCCAGGATGCTGGTGGGTCAGTGATCTCTAATGGTGTAGTGTGATGACACAGGGAAAGTGTATAGTCTGTACTGGGAGGTGTCACTACACTAAACATGTGAAAGAAGACAAAATATATGAGATTAAGTCAAAAGAACAAAAGAGGATCTGAAAAAGAAATATGAAAAGGAGTTCGGAGAAACCAAGTGAGTAGTGATCAAACTAGAGGAAGAGATCGGGCAGATGGAGGCAGAGAAGTTGAGACTTGTGGAAGTGTGTTATCAGTGGTTGGAGAAATGAATGGAGACAGCATCTACATCCATGTCCTCTTTCAGACATCTGGGCTTCATCATTGAGAAAACAAAATAAACTGGGAAACAAAAAAAGAGTTCAGAAACTTGAGGATCTTAAGAAAAGATTTTAGGTGGAAAATAGGGGACTGATTGGAAGATTACACTGTGGTTATTGTACATATATAAATATCACTTTACAATACATTCTGCAAATTATTAAAAAAGGTAATGTTCTTATCCTTTAAATTCAGAAACTAGAGCTAAAGCAGCCTTAATACACTTTGACATAACTGCTGGATTAAATAAAAAGTTTATGTAGTAAAGCTTCATAATCTTCTTGAGAATATAAACTTCAGGTACACAATATGTTTATGCACTTGTAAATAAATGCTATAAATCAAATTATAACATACATTGCATAATATACATTAATATACATAACACACATTATTGTTATTGTACATATTTAGATATAAAAGTAGCAACTGTAAACATTATGAACATTTGCATATTTGCTGTTATAATATCAAGGATCCATTCCCAACATTTACTGATGTTTTAAGGAGGACCTTTTTGTTGTTGAGTTTAAACATAACAGCCACTAGATGGCATTATTTTCACTTATTTACCTTGACTAGTTTGGTTGCAAATCTATTTAAGGCAGCATCCTAACATTAAGGTTTCAGCCTAAGCATTAAGGTATCAACCTATTATTGTTATCGTGTGTAAAACTAATAATTTCAGCAAACCAACCAGGTATCATGGAACTGGAGTAAAAGCTGCAATAAAGAATGTCTCAGGTTGCGCATGTAACCATGGTTCCCTGAGAAGGGAATGAGACACTGCGTCCTCTAGCGGTCACTATTGGAAACGTCTTCAGCGTGATCGGTGTCTGAAGCAAACATCTAAACACTACAATAACATTGGCCGGCGACAGCCTATGATGTCACTGCCGGCGCGACTACAGTATAAAAGGGCGCCGAGAGAACATGTCATCCACTTCTTTGTCTGAAGCTTGCATCCGAGGCATGGCAAGGAAAAGAGGACACAGTGTTTTGTTCCCTTCTCAGGGAAATGTGTAATCTGAGATGTTCCCTTCTGAGGAAACTCGAACTGCGTACCCTAGCGGTCGCTATGGGGAACAAAATACCCACGCTGCCATGCTGAGGGGAGTGCATGCCAAACACAGAGGCAAACACTAAGTGCCAAACTCTACCATGGCCATGGTTTCACCATATTACCAAACCCTGTCCTGTCACTTAGGGGGACTTCATACATCTACCCCTAATTCTCCCAGGGGGCCTACTCGTAGGATCTCTCTCACCAGATTCTTCGAACTGGTAGCAAATACCCCCGTAGTCAAATTGGAGACTTTAAGGTATCGATACATATGTAGAGTGGGGCCCAAGTTGATAACCGGGGCCTGAACCTACTTGGAGAAAGGGTATGATGCTGGCAGCGCATGACTTCTACCATAAATAGATTTTAGAATGTGCACAGGATGCTCAGCATGTGCACTTACCATAAATATGAATTTTAGAAAGCAATCAGTGCCATTATAGAGGCCACGAAGAGGCCTAGTGACCTCGTATGACTGCATCATGGAGCTCTAGGGAGTGGAGTACTCAACTCTGAGTAAGAGGACTCACATACTCAACCTTGCACATAACACGACTCTTGAGAGTAACGCGCTCAAGGCGATCCATCAAGCCAGGGAGCAGCATGCTTAAAGTGACCCTGTAATAAGGGGAGCAATGCAAGGCTCAAACACCGAGGCAATCATCAGGGAGGCCACTCAGGAGGCCTAATCTACCTGGTATGGTTGCCTCGTGGAGCTCAAATCTCAAGAAGCTCCTCAGAGCTAGTTAACTTGTTCTGGCCAGTCTGGCTTCTTGAAGCCAATCACCCAGCAAGGACATCATGGAGCATGATGCATAATGCATGATACATCATGGAGCATGAGCATAATAAGGGGACCAGGATTCAGAACCAGAGACATACCTACAAGTAGCCCTCAGGAGCGCGAAGGGGGAGAGTCAAGCTCCTGTCCCCAGGGAGCAGAATACTCAACTACACCTCGACCTAGAGATGCGAGAGAACCTAATTGGGGAGGTCTAGTAGACCACAGACCCCAAGAGGTCGCCAGTGCGAGGGAAGAGAGGTCCCGAATAGGGCACTCATCTCCTGACTTTCTTCAGGGGAGGTGCACAGGGCCCTACTACTCTTTATTGAAAGTCAGTGGTACAGAATAAAGGGCCCATAAATGCTGCAAGGAATAGGCTAGTTAACATACACGCATATAAAAACTAGCAACAACAAAAATGAAATGGATCTTACCAGGGGTGTGAAGTAACGAATTACAAATACTCACGTTACAGTAATTAAGTCGTTTTTATCAGTAATTGTACTTTTTTGAGTAGGTAAAATATTGTGTACTTTTACTTTTACTTGAGTACATTTTAAGTGATGTATCGGTACTTTTACTCCGCTATTTTCCTCCGTTTGTGGTCGTTACATGCGTATTTTAATTTTATTTTTATCCATCAACGTGATTGGATAGATAGTAATAGGTCTCGTGACTTTCGTCAAATCAAATTGTGCATAGAAAACTTTAACCGCCAACTGTTTATCACGGCTGCTGGAAGCGCATTCTTCAAGCATAAATTCAGTCGCAACTTCCTCTAACTTAATATGTTGAGGTAAATTTCGGATTTCTGCTTACTAAATGATTTGTACAGTGTTAACTCTCGCAAGTGCCACGTTCGGTAAATTCCCACTCACTTATAAGACGCGCGAACTGCGCTGCCTCGTCTTTCTCTCGCGTGCGTTCTGCAGCAGTCACTTGGATAAGTCGTTGTTGCTTGTGGAATAAAAGGTATGGCATGATGCCATCCTTCTAGAACAATGCATTTATGATAAAATTGTAACATAAATTATTAAGTTTAGTTATTCTTATTTCTTTATTGCAAAACGCTAAAACTGGCACCGTTTTGGAGAGAAATGGGCTCTCATTTGAACCCATATCATGGTGTGTGATGCTGAACTATGAGTTTCTAATGGTGTTTGTATTTGCACTGTTCTAAACATTAATATTTAATGTGCAACAACAGCATGCTGTCTCAGTGGCCTTACACATTATTTTAAATCTATTTTTTCAAACTTTATGATTTAAATGGGGATGATTGTACTGAGAATAACTTTCATCTTTTCTTCAACTGAATACTGTTTCCGTGCTGTTTTGATGTATTTTAAAGAGTTGGCAGTCAAAATTAAAACTGCTGGATGAAAGATATTCTTCATTCTTTATGACAAACACTATAATGTGAATTACAGAATGTGTTTTTAAAATGTATCAATTGCGATGTACAGCGTTTATTATGAGGGGGTAGAATCCACAGCTCAGTACTCACTACTCAATACTCATGAGTACTTTTAAATAGGCTACTCTTTTACTCTTACTCAAGTAGTTTTTTGGACAAGTACTTTTACTCTACTCACACTACATTTTTTGGAAGGTAATGGTACTTTTACTTGAGTATATTTTTTCAGTACTCTTTCCACCACTGGATCTTACCCACCATAGTTCCCGCACATGCCTAAGGCTCACAGATATCCTATGAAAACATAGTCAGAATCCATCTTAGAGTCATCTATATCCGGACCATCAGTAGCAGGGGCGTTTTCTCAGAGTAAGCAAGGGAGGCAGTGTCTCTTTAAAATATTGGATGAGAAAAAAACTTTTGTAGTACAAAAAATAAAACAACACCAATATTACAAAATATAACATTAAAAAGTGTATAAATCACTCGTTATTCTAAAGAAACATTGTCCAACAGCGACACCAGCAGGTAAAGTAACAGCGGGAGTCCGTGTCTCTCTCACCTATCCTGAGCCCATTGAGTTTTAACAGACCTCCTAAAGCGTGCGGTGAGTTTGGTGGGGGGTATTTGAGAATGAATGGGGGAAAATCACGTGAGAGGAGACATTGCCTCCATCGCGATATGATTGGATCTGACTGGTTATGTTCGGCTGTGATTGGTTCATGCGATAAATCCCACCTCATGTGTTCATGCGCGTTCCGCGTTCGCAAATCAGTCCGAATGAATAATATGGCATTAATGGGAAGACTCATTTAAAAAAGTAAGTAAACAACTCACACACTTCGATATATAATCATGTTGTTACATCAAAATAAGAATTAAAATGGCCTGAAAACATGATCTGTGGGAGCTTTTAGTGAGTAATCGGCTTGGTCAAATGTAGAGTAAATCTCTTTGTCAGTGACCAATATTTACAGAGCTTTGATGACTGATGAACCAAATCATTCAAAAATAGTTAAAAGTTAATTATGAAAAAGAACGTAAGTTCACAAATAAAATATATTGTTTAACGCGTTACTGCTTTCAGTTATTATTTTGGAATACATGTAAAATGCTTAAAAACACTAACTTGATGAGATTCATACTTGGCTTTAATAAACAGAATATTGATTACATTGTTAATGTAAAAATATAAAATATAATTGTTTTTGTTGTTGTTTTTCTGGTAGTGTAAGTAATGTTTATTTAACCAAGAACATGTGACTGAGACAGGAATTTACATTTGATTTTTTTTTTTTAAAAAGGCCTCATTTCAGAACACCACCGCACACCACTGATCAGTAGGTAGTTCTATGTGACATAGAAGCTAACCAAATACATCATAGGTCCAGCATAGGAGACTGTAGTGCAAGTGCATGAAAGCTCCCACCTAACCTCGATCAGGGGGAGGGCGGGTGGTTGGGGGAATTTGGAAGAGGAAGATGAGGGCACCTCAGAGGGAGGTGAGTAGATGTTTAAGTTTTACTCTGGTCCGGACAAAAGCGCTGAGAGCGCTTTGTCTGGATCACCTGGATCAGATCTTGCCTCTTACCTTTTGACTTACGCTTTTTCTTAGTCCTACCCACAGGCGGGGGATAGGTGCGAAATTGCGACACTGGTCTTCTGAACCCGTCATTGGTCTTTTGACTGGGACAGGCCAGGACCCCCTTGTTGTTCGGGCTGAGACCTGGGCCTTCGAGGAATGAAGGACTTAAAGGCAGCTGAGCATGTCTTAGCCTCCTTAAACTTCTTGACCACCGTCTCGACGGAAGTGTCGAAAAGTTCAGAAGGTGACACTGCTGCATCGAGGAGAAAGCCCTTCTCTTTCGCCCTTATATCAGCCAGGTTCACCCACAGATGCTTCTCTGTCATCACCATGCCCGCCATGGACCTGCCCATGGCAGTAGTGGTCTGTTTTAGTGGTGCAGAGAGCGAGATCTGTGGTGCGATGCAGATCGGCCACCTCATCAGGGGAAAGACCCTGACCCTTATCCAGGTCTTTCAACAGGTCAGCCTGGTAAGCTTGGAGCACCGCCATGGTGTGCAGTGCAGCTGCAGTCTGACCTGCTGCTGCGTACGCCCAGCTGTTCAAACTGGATGTATCTTGAAGGGGTTTGGATGGCAAAGAGGGAGCCTTAAGAGATGTTTCTCCTAATGAGAGATAGCAGGCTAGCGTCTCTTCAATAGGGGGCATCTTGTCATATCCATACTTGCGCATCCCTTCAATATTAGCGTAACTAGTATGCTGGAATCTATGGATGTGAGGAGAATTTATTTTTCCAAGCCTTCTCAATCTCCACATGGAGATCGGGAAGAAATGGAAGGCTTACTTGAGCTGGAGGACTATGATCAGAGGTTAGGCTCGTCAAGACGACCCCGAGCAGTCACCTTCCTGATCTGCTTGGCACATTCCATAACCTCCAAAAGCTCAGCATACGCAGGGCAGAAGGGCTGAGAGGACTCAGTCTTAACTTCTTGGCAAGAAGCCAGCAGAGCACTAGCCGTTGGATCAGAGGATGTGAGGGAGATTGCATCCTCATCCAGCAGTTTACTCTCGTCCACAGCTGACAAGCATGAAAGAGAAAGTCCCTTTTTAGCTCGTCAGCCAGGTCCACCTGAGAACCCCATGAGATCATTCTCCTCTGTGCCTCAGCAGCAGCAGGTCCTGAGCCAGTGGGAACCAATTGCTGTCTCCCCTCCCTCGAGAAGAGAGACAAAGGAGAGTGGAGCTTTTTCATTGAGAAATGCTCACAATGGATGCAGATTGCCCCCTTGAGGACATTGCGTGTGTGATCTTTGCCCAAGCACAAGACGCAAAGATTGTGCATGTCATCTGGTGTCAAATAACAAGGACACGGATCTGCCAATTTTATTGTCGTGTTTAGATGTTTGCTTCAGACACCAGTCACACTGAAGGCGTTCCCAATAGCGACCACTAGAGGATCATTGGCTGGCTTTGTATTAGCCTATATGAAAAGAAGGTGGACTCATCTTGCCATAACATACAGTCTATAAAAATAATAAAAGTGTTAACTTATTTAAATTATGAATCAATGCTTTGATTCTCTAAAGCCTACTGTATCATATTTGATTTCTAGGGTCCCTAAATTAGCAACATGATAAAAACTTTGCTCAAAAACCTGTTGTACAGGTTGTGTCCTGTGGTATCTGGCACCAAAACATTAGCAGTAAATCCTTTAAGTTCTGCAAGTTGCGAGGTGGGGCCTCCATGGATCAGGCCATCCCATAGATGCTTATCTTTAGCAATCTTTAGGTAGGTGGTGTCAAAATAACATCCCCATGAATGCCAAGACCCAAGGTTTCCCAGCAGAACATTGTTCAGAGCATAACACTTCCTCCAATCGGCCTGCCTTTTTCCCATAGTGCATCCTACTGCCATTCCCCAGGTAAACAATGCACACAACCTTATCTAAAAGAAAATGTGATTCATCAGACCAGGCAACTTTCTTCCATTGCTTCACGGTCCAGTTCTGAGTCTATAGATATACAAAGACGGTTCACTCCTATTACTTATGAATGGGAGAATCTGCAATGAACAATATGGTGGAATATGTCCCGCCTTCTAAATGAAAGAGCCAATCGCTTATTGGTAATGTTATTGCATCAATGCAGCAACTGTAAGAAGCTCCGGTTCGTATAGAAACCAGAGACTTGCACTTATGACTGCACATGCGCATCGGTTGGTTTATACTGAGCCATTAAATGAGCCATTTTGACACTATTTAAGAATAAGGAACAACATTTATGGGGCAGTTCATTTCAGATTTTGTTGCTGATTTGAAATATGTAATTTAATTTGCGAGTTAATCAAGCAGTTTTTGGTATTTCAGGATTCCCCCATTCATTTAGATAGGACATGGTCTTGGATGCCCTAAATACAGTAGCTGCCTGGAGGTGTTGCAAATATGGCCGCTAAATGAACAGACTTTCCTTGAAAGGGACTTTTTTCAGACTCTTCCAAGAAAGGGATTTTTTTTTCAGTAATTTTGGCTACAGTAGCTCTACTGTGTGATCCGACCAGAAGGGCTAGCATTCGTTCTCCACATGTTTCAGTGAGCCTTGGGTGCCCAAGACCCTGACACTGGGTTACTAGTAATCCTTCCTTACGCCATTTAGGTAGGTAACTGCTGCATACTGGGAACACCCCACAAGACTTGCTCTGAGCAAATTGTCTAGCTATCACTATTCGGCCCTTGTCAAAGTCACTTACATCTATTCAATGGCCATTTTTCCTGCTTTCAGCACATGAAATTCAAGAACTGACTGTTTACTTGCTGCCTATATAACACCCCTTAACAGGTGCCATTGTACCAATATAATCAATGTTATTCACTTTACCTGTCAGTGGTTTTAATGTTGTGGCTGATCAGTCTACAATACATCAGGATTTCATCTTACTTTTTGGCCATATAAATATAAGCAACTGCACCAAACTACATATTTTTTTTACTCATTTTGAGCCTCTGAATAAATTTGAGGTGTTTTTTCTGCACATGTATATATACTGTATGAACCATGAAAGGCTGATGTATCAAATATGATATTCAGGAAGACTGCATTACCCAACTTACATACATTTCCTAATTTTCTTGTGTGATACCCCATTTCACTTGTAAATACCTAAAATATATTAAAATAATGACTCAATAGAGCAGAGAATGTTGTTGAAAATGTTATGGAATCTTTAGCAAAAAGTTACTGGTGTTTGACAGGTGGCAGAATGTCAAATTAAAATGACCTCAAGTGGACAGGCAGATGAATGGATTCATAATCTGTTGGTCACACCGTTAAAGCAATTACAGACATAATGAGGAGGATATAGTGCACACACACATTCACCAATGACACAATGGTTGTCTCAATGGAGAACAGACCAAGGAGAAGATCTGTGATTGAGCTGCTGCCTCTCATTAGCAGGATGGCCAGTCACCTTTCAGACCTAATGTTTAAAATGCACCATGTCGAATCTGTGCTATTAGACATTATACAATCCCTCTTAATTTTTCTGTTTACTGCATTGCTTAAGGACACTATTCTTGCCTTCAGCTTTGATTACACACGAAAAAGCATATTTAAAGAAATTTTTTTTGCTTGAAAAAGAAATTTAACAGTTAAAAAACAGATGTCTGCAGTACATCACTGTCATGCTTTATAAGCTTCGCATTTGTTATTTTCACTGATGTTATTAGAGCAATTAAATCATTGTTCTGGGTTCCTGCCAGAGAGGACTGACATAGGAATAGTTCACCCAAAAATAAACATTTGCTAAACATTTGCTGAACATTTACTCATCCTCAGGCTATTCAAGATGTAGATGAGTTTGTTTCTTCATCAGGACAGATCTAGAGAAATTTCATATTACATCACTTAATAATCACTTTAATCTAGCTTGCGCTCACTGTTGTGAACGGAAGCAGTTCCGGGCGGATGACATATGAGGTCGGCTTTGTGCATGCGCAGCTCAGAAGTGACGCATTCGGAAATGCAGCGGAGAGATCAAAACAAAACAAATCACTAATTAGAAGTACAAAACGAGGATTTGTAAAGAAGAATGTCAGAGGATTTCGAAATAAGCCAAGAGGAGACTGGTTTTCCTTTGCTAAAGTAAGGAAACTTTGCTTCCTTTGATCCTGTAAACAAAAATTAGTTCCCTTTCAGTCAGTCACTCTCGACGTCACGTCGGATGACCGACGAATTGGGATCTCGCTTAGAGAGACCAATCTACTTCGAGTGTAAACTAAACGAGCCAATGCACATTGGCATGCGATTATTGCATCCAGCTGCCGCTGATCACAGCGTGAGTATAAGTAGGCAGCAGATGCAGCACATATTCAGGTTTTCGCTGAGGAGCCGAGCCGGTGACCCAGCCGCTCAGCGGTGGTACAGGGAGCCGAGCGATCACATCGTTCTGCTCCTGACTACTCTACTGAGAGAAGAAGACTGAACGAGTTCAGCGCGCTCTTGGAGAGCTCTTCGTGTTAGCGGTATGGCGCTTCAGCGGTGGTGGTTTCCCGTGTCGAGTGGGTTGCACACATCAGGCTGCACTACCCCCTTTGTGTTGCAGATGATCATCTCCGCTGTGCGCCTCAGCACGCTAAAAGAGCTTTTTCCCTAAAAGGGCAATTTCGGGTGCGTCTTTTTAAAGACGACATTGCGTGGGTGAGCCAGAGCTTTCTGGAGAGGAAGATTCGGCTGCGCTGCTGTCCTCCAGGACTGTAGCAATGCCTGAATCAGATCCGGAAATAACGGCTATGATTTCCTGGGCCGCCGTGGGGGTAGGGCTCGAGTGGAGACTTCCACCGTGTCCCGAGCCCTCAAGGTTGCACGATTGGTTCTCGGGGGGGTTACAAGGGTCCCCCCGGTGGAGCGGTCGGTTGCGACGCAGTTGTGTCCTAATACCGCCTCCACCTGGCAGGGAGAACCGTGCCTCCCCTCCCGGGTCTGTAGGTACTCGACTACGCCATTTCTGGCTGTGTCTGGCCGACATGTGCGAGACGGGCAAGACACGATTCTTGAACACCCCCGTGTCCCAGACCGGCCTTTTTGGCGACACGGGCACTGAGTGGCCCCGGCTTCGGGTCGGCTTGCTAAAACTGCTCCAGAGAGTCTGTATAGTAGACCCTGTTGAACTCCTCTGTCCCCTCGGCAACCAGACGTGGCGGAGTGTCCGGCGCCAGGCCCTCTCTCTATGAATCCGTGAGAACCGGTAGAGGGCTGGGTTCCATATGTAGAGACCTAAGTGGATCCCATATGTGTAAAGTCCACGGGATGACCTCAGAGCCCGTGTTTCCCCGGCAGACTTCTGCCACTCCAAGAGGGTTACAATCACCTCCAATCTTCCATATGCACCTAAGGAATGTTCATATGTGTATTTGCTTCCGAAACCTCCTTCGGGAAGTTTGGAGCTTCCGTAACGTCCCTGTTCCAAGTAGAACGGATACGTTTTTCCAGTGTTATCCAGTCTTACTGAGTGGGTAGTGCCATAGCAGCAGTAGCTGGTCCTCTTGTGGTAAGCCCTGCGCCAAAAAGTAGGGGTGCAGGAGGCTCCCACAGGACACTGGAAGTGGCAGTATCTGTGGTCTTTTGGTAGGGATCCCAATTTGTCGGTTATCCGACGTGACCAATCGCCACAGCTCCTGTACCACCGCTGAGCGGCCGGGTCACCGGCTCGGCTCCTCAGCGAAAACCTGAATATGCGCTGCATCTGCTGCCTACTTATACTCACGCTGTGATCAGCAGCAGCTGGATGCAATAATCGCATGCCAATGTGCATTGGCTCGTTTAGTTTACACTCAAAGTAGATTGGTCTTTCTAAGCGAGATCCCAATTCGTCAGTCATCTGACGTGGTCTCTGTTCCCTCCTTCAGGGAACGAGGGTTACAATACGTAACCGAGACGTTTTCCTGGGGCCGTGAAAAGGAATTAAAGATTCTCTCTTGCACTGCACCTTCACTTCCCTTTTCTTCATTTTCCCCAATACCTCTTCCCCCCTCCCCCTGTGAACTGTGTCCCCTTTGTTGAAAACATTCACCTCATTTCAATTTGTTAGCAAAGAATGGTATTTATTCTAAAATGTCTTAAATACCCTAGATTTAATAAACCTATATTTCATACAAATATACACTACCAGTCAAAAGTTTTTGAACAGTAAGATTTTTAATGTTTTTTAAAGAAGTCTCTTCTGCACACCAAACCTGCATTTAGCTATTTCTAATCAGTTTAAAACATAATAATAATAATATTAATAATAAATGTTTTTTGAGCAGCAAATCAGGATATTAGAATGATATCTGAAGGATCATGTGACACTGAAGACTGGAGTAATGATTCTGAAAATTCAGCTTTGAAATCACAGGAATAAATTACATTTTAATACAAATATTTCAAAATATTACTGTTTTTGCTGTATTTTGAATCAAATAAATGCAGGCTTGATGAGCAGAAGTGAATTCTTTAATAAACATTAAAAATCTTGCTTTCCAAAAACTTTTGACTGGTAGTGTGTATGTGTATATATGTGTATATATCTTTAAAATATTGTTATTAATTGGCAGATATTTATGTGTGTGTATGTGTATATATAACATTTTTAGTTTATTTTTGATTATATAGATTTGATATTTTATTACTAATTATGTTATTATATTATTTATATTAATTATGTTAATTATATATACAGGTGCATCTAAAAAAATTTGAATATCATGAAAAAGTTCATTTTTTGTAACTTATTTCAAAAAATGAAGACTTGGTGAGCAGAAGAGACTTCTTAAAAAAACATTAAAAATCTTACTGATCAAAACCGTTTGACTGGTAGTGTATTAAAACACAATTTCTAAAGTGCCTAAATGTCAAAATTAGTACTACAATATATTAGTTGAAAAAGTCGAATACACTATTTAATTATTAGGCTGTGAACCTGTTACTCATATTATTTTTGTGTTGCTGTCTCTAGCTCCCTCCCTCCCTGTACAATAAATCCATGTGAATATCTGTCTCTGCTAAATGTTTTAATGTAACTTTACAATCGATATTGATGTCTTTTAGCACAGTATTCTGAATGATGATAATAATGGGGTGCTACTGATAGCCTAACAGACAGAAGCAGTTTAA
>NW_015660879.1:623555-624979 GCF_001515625.1 Sinocyclocheilus rhinocerous
ATAATAATGGGGTGCTACTGATAGCCTAACAGATACTAGCAGTTTAATAGGCCTACTCAACTACGTTAATAAAGACAAAACTATCTAGCGTATTTACAGATGAAACTGACCTGCACTTGAAGCCCTGAACAGGTCAGTGATGTTGCTACATTTCACTGCTTCTTCTGGCCGCTTTCTCTCTTTCATCGAGTCCCACGCATCGGTTCTGTTCGGAACAGTTTGACGGAAGCGCGAAACACACGTGAGCCGATTCGTGTAGTGCAGCGCTGCCAGTCAAGACTAACCGATTTATGATTTGTCAAATGAAAAAATCGGAAATGATCACTTTGGTACATTGAGAAGGCATAAATATAAAATATTAATAACAATAATAATAATAACTACGGTATATAAAAAAAATAAAATAAAAAAACAGGGCAGTGGGCCAAATCAGCCGCCAGGCCACCGGGAATTCTCCCGGTGCTCCTGATGGCCAGGACAGGGCCTGGACTTAAATTATGAATTGCTTTGATGAAATTCATGCAAGTTGGATCAGTTTGTAATTAAATTTTTTTTTTTTAACTTTGATTTTCAGTGTGATTTTAAATCCAGCCCTCGTGTGGGTTGATGATTTTGGCTTCCATTGACCATTGTCATATCATTTTGTTCTGAACTGTTTACACAATGTATATAAGTAAAGATTGTCAACTTGAATATTTCATTCATCAAGATCCAGTGTGTGATTTAAGTGTTCCTTTCATTTTGTTGCACAGTACAAATAAAAATATTTTACCTCAAATGACAAGATCAAAAGAAGTATATAAGAATTGTGTTATATTACAATAATTTAAGTAAATCTTTTGGTGTGCTTGACATGGAGAATTTTGGGCTTTTCTGCCCTTTTTCTTTAATGAGGCCGGCTCATTTATCATCTCCCCCAGGAAAGATGTTTCTTGTGTCCCCAGTTGCCTCTTTTTTGAAACCCTTGTGAGTGCATGTTTTTGAGTTCTGCATGCATGTGTGTGCAGTCAATTTTACACCTTTCTATCAATACTTCAATTGGGGCAACAGTAAGCATAACCTGCAGGTGTGTGTAATTTACTTTGAATCTTTCAACAGTTCAAACGCTACTCAGTTTGATTAGCAAATTACAGTGATACAAAACCACACATTTCAGCATTTCTATTGTGTGGTTGTAAGGTTTATTTAGAGGAGCTTGCCTTTGCAATAAGCGGTATAAAGGTCTGTTCACATCAAGGACGATAACTATAAAGAATGATAAAGATTTTAAAAAAATTTCTCAATATTAAAGTCAAGTCAAGTCACCTTTATTTATATAGCGCTTTTAACAATACAGATTGTGTCAAAGCAACTGTACAGCATTAATTAGGAAAATAGTGTGTCAATAATGCAAAATGACAATAGCAAAAACTCAATTTTCAGTT
>NW_015660879.1:625293-625646 GCF_001515625.1 Sinocyclocheilus rhinocerous
ATATTTAAAGAATTTGCCACTGACGATTCAAACACGAGTTTTGAGCAGTGTAGAGTAGCGCTTGTTGTTTGTCATTTCTCCGATCACAAATGCAGACATGGTTTTATGTTTACGCAGCGCGATGCAACGTGTAAAAATACAGTATAAGTCATTATAATCCGTAATTATGTCCCCACTGGATGCAACGAATGCCTTGTTTATAATGGTTTTGAATGTTTTTGTCTCATCGCTCCGGCCGGGCAGGGCATCACAGTATGGTAGGGGCGTAACATTTCCATCACACGCTTGAGGTATTCGGCCAATCACAACGCACTGGATAGCTGGCCAATCACAGCACACCTCGCTTTTTCAGA
>NW_015660879.1:625656-627218 GCF_001515625.1 Sinocyclocheilus rhinocerous
GTATCTGTGCAATCAAGTCGACGATATCGCTGGAAATTAGTGTCCCCAACTAGGCAAGCCAGAGGCGACAGTGGCAAGGAACCAAAACTTCATAAGTGACAGAATGGAGAAAAAACCTTGGGAGAAACCAGGCTCAGTCAGGGGGGCCAGTTCTCCTCTGGCCAGACGAAACCAGCAGTTCAGTTCCAGGCTGGAGCAAAGACACATTGTGCAGAGAACTCAACTGGTTCCTGTGGTCTTGTCCCGGTGTCCGTCTAGGAGACAAGGTCTTCACTGGGGATCTGTCTCTGGGGCTTTAAACCTGCTCGGGAGCAGGTTTATTTACTGTAAACAGGATTAGATTGCATCTTTTTAAGCAGAATTGATACTTAAAATCTGTCCGCTACCACCGCTATTTTATTACAAGAGTACCCTACTAATCCAGGGACAATAATTTAAAATAATAATAATTTAAAAATTAATTTAAAGATAATACAATAATGTTGTGTACACTCTTAAAAATGCTGGGTAAAATACAACCCAGCGCTGGGTAAAATATGGGAAAACCCAGCAATTGGGTTGTTTTCAACCAACAGTTGGGTTGAATGTTTAACCTTCTGTGCAGTAATCCAACTGTAGTCTTTAATACTATAGACACAGCCATTTTATTCGTCATAAAATTATTACTTAATAACTGTTTTCGAGTCTTACACACATGCTATACAGATAATGTAGAGTCGTGCATTAATTTGAGTGATGACAACCATTATGGGAGTGGCTTGTTGGAGCGCAGGAGATGCAGATAAAATCATTTTGACCCTTAAGAAACTTGGTAACGCTTAAGATTATAACCCGCAATGTACTGCGTAAGTAAACAGAATTTACAGCGTAACTTTTTTGTAATTACAGTGTACCTATTCAGTACCTCCATGTAGGTATAAGGGAGCAATATGCGAAGTTTGGGGAATAAAGGAGTAATAATCTGTAACATTACAAATGTCTACATTTTCTACTGTAAGCATTTTGAAACTAAGGGGTACCTATTCTAACATTGCATATGTAGGCTGACCTAACAACAATCTTATATTTGCAAGCAATTTAGCAAAAACATACACCTTGTACTTTTTTATAGCCTACACATATAAAGTAATTGTTTCAATCCAAACGCTCGGTTGAGACTGTTGGGTTAGGAAGCTGGCTTGATTTGACCCAATTTGGGCTGATATCAGTAATAAGTAACCCGACGTTGTTGGGTTATGAATGTGGAGGACGTGAATGAGAGCATGCAGCAAGTCACATGAGTTCAAACGTGAACGGGCTGGGTTATGAATGTGGAGGACGTGAATGAGAGCATGCAGCAAGTCACGCGAGTTGTTCAAATGTGAACGTTTCTGTGTGCGACGAAATCCGTGACTGCGGTGCTTAAGACGGGAACATGTGTGGAAAATAGGAGAAAACTAATCGAAGCGCAGACGAGGGACAACTTTGAAACTGTCTGGAGTGTGTTCCTTTATAACTGGAGCAGTGAATGTGGTGATCGCGAACTGGAAACAGCTGGAATGGCACATGAGACGAGTCTATCC
>NW_015660879.1:627567-627708 GCF_001515625.1 Sinocyclocheilus rhinocerous
AGGGTTTTGTCCGAGTATGTTCTCACAACATTGAGCAGCGACTGATGAGCGGTAAAACCAGGAACTGAACTAACGTTCGTCAAAATGGTGCTTGAGGACACTTGGGTAAAGTTGGTTTTATATTCGCACATTCACAATATT
>NW_015660880.1:0-4065 GCF_001515625.1 Sinocyclocheilus rhinocerous
TTTTAGGACACAACATCGTCAAGTAAGTAACTTTAACGAATGTTATTCATCAGTCATTATCCGTGTATGCCATTGTTTTACGGTTACTACAGTTCAGTGGATCAGGAGGCGGTGGCTGGTGTGTGACTGAGTGGAGGCGGGACTAATTTGCATATTCATAGATCAGCGTATAGTAAATGAGGCAAGGGGGTAGAGTTGCATTCAAGCTATTTTAAGGCATGAGAAAATTATTTTCACAAGAAAAAACATTTAAATATGTAATTTTGATGATCAAAGATAAGTTTTAAGGGATAAAATATTTGACTACAGGGGGACTTTAAAAGAAACAAGAAATAACAAAGCAAAAAAACTGTAAATTACTTTAAAGCGTTAAATCTATTCTTTGAATAATTTGTAATTATTTGTACTTGTTTAAAGACGTGAGATTTTTTTTATTGCTTTTTTTATTTAATTTTTATTTTAACTATTTGTTTTCATTCAGTTTAAATGTTATTGCCCTTATATGTTCTTTGTTCTAAAAATTGCAATAAAAAAAAAAGAAGAAAAAAAACAAAAACGATCCAGGCAAGGATAACAAGAACTCAGCATCCACTCTCTTCTCTTATTCGGGATACTCTTCTTCTGTGTTTGTTTACACTGGTTTTCGAAACAGTGCCACCACTCTCACCCTTTTGTGCAACAGCAGCTGCTCCGGTCTCGTGATCCTAGCTAAAATCTTATTGGACGGCCTGTGATGCAGCTGCTCCGGTCACGTGATCCTAGACGGCCCGTGTTTTCACTTTGCGAAACTGAAAAGATTCGTCGGACTGGTTTGAAAAAAAACATTCGCATTTTCGGTGCGCGAATGTTCGTGGTCTATGTGGAAGCATCTAGAAATCTATTGTTTTATTCCAGCGCGTCATTGCGTCCGATTTTCGTTTCGCTTTTTCGCGCTCAGTGTGTCTTATGTATATATATATATATACTGTAAGGGTACGAACTACGGGGGAGCTAGGGGGAGCTCGGTTCCCCTTAATAAGACATGGGCTCCCCTGAAAACGTGATTTGTGAAATTTTGGGGGGTCTCAAAAAATATTGACAATGTGTTATTTTGACGTGCAATTTCAGTTTTGTGTAATGTGATCATCGTGGATTATTATGTGTAAAATTGCAAAAATAACATTCATTCAAGCATGACGACGATTTAAACCTAATTAACTACAATAAAGATAACTATACATGCTCTTGTCATGAGCATCAAGGTGTGGGGGCGCTGCGGTGCAAATTCCACTCATGTTTAGTACTGTTAATGTACAGTACTGTACAGTAATGTTAACTCAATGATTCGTAGAAAAAATATAAACGTTGGACTCTGTGGTCGATTCTGTGTTAAGGTAAGGCATGTTATTCGCAATTATGTGTTGTGGCTGGGTTATTATAGGTCTGCGTGACTCTCGATGTCTTAGGCCTAATTGAACGGAGGAATTATGGTATTCTTCTGTAGCCTGACGACGAGTAACTTTAACCGTTGTTCATGTGAACTCAAAGACAGCCTGATGCTTTGTTTATAGACTATTTGTGGGTGGCTGTTTGTTGTTTCACCTATCAATTCGTGTCGATAAAGTATAACAGGGTAAATCCTGTATAGTGATTTATCCTATATAGTGCTTGCATAAAGCAAGTAGTGCATACACTTGTAGCTGTTAAGTAGGCAGAGTGAAATTGTACTTTTATATTATTATTATTATTTACACCATTTAACCAATCAGATGAGAAAACACCAGTTGATCAAAGTTGTGGGAAAGATATGTGGCACTAAAATATGTCATTATAATAGAGATAGACTTTGACAACAAATCAACAATGACAAGACACTAAAAAAATGACATTACATTTATAAATATATGTGCACACAGAAATCTTACTTTCCCCATTAAATCTTTTATTTTTGAGTGAACACATTTTCTTTCAATTTTCACTCTGTAAAAAAAGGTTCACTGGCCTCAAAGGCTACATTCTCACTCTCAGTCCAAATCCGAGTTTTGTATCTAAATGACAGATTGTTTTTAATTTTCTGGAAAATCTGCACTGGTTTCTATGGAAATGATGTTGCGTTGGAGCGTCTAGTAGACAGTCTAGTTTGCAGACAGCTGCATGTGACAACAGTTGTGTCTGGTGTTCACACAGTTTTACTAAATATGCCAAGTATCGTGACTCATACTCGGAATTTGTGCTCTGCATTTAACCCATCCAAGTGCACACACACAGTAGTGAACACACCCAGAGCAGTGGGCAGCCATATTGGGGGTTCGGTTCTTGCTCAAGAGTCTCACCTCAGTCGTGGTATTGAGGGTGGAAGAGAGCGCTGGTTATTCACTTCCCTGACCGACAATCTCTGCCGGACCGGAGACTCGAACCCGCAACCTCCGGGTTACAAGTCCGACTCTAACCATTAGGCCACGACTGCCCCAAACAGTTTTACTAAATATGATTGGATTCCAATCAGACATGCACAAAAATCAGATCTAGACCGAGAGTCTGATTAAGGCTAAAGTGTTTTAGGCATTTTCCCTTCACTTAACATTATTTGCATTATTTGTAATGTGCCTCCAATAATTGCAAAGTGCTTTGTTACTTCTGATGAGAAACAAAGTCTCATCTTTCAAATAGTCCGTTTTACCACAAAATAAAAAACTAAATGTGGTTTTGACGCCTCAGTTCAAGAGGCAGTGTGAGACATCGCTTGCAGTCAAGACACTCAGTATCAAGTCAGGTATCCACGAGCTGATCTTCAGTGTCTTCTCTACAAGCCTTAAAGGAGACAGCTACACAGTCTCTGCAATTTCTTTTCCACTTATTTTTTGAAGATGCTGTGTCTGTAAAGAAAAGAACAGAAAACTGATTTTAGTCAGGCCCAACATGGCAAATATCCTTTATGAAAAAGTCATGTGATACATAAAATTCATAAACCAGTGAAGAGCTTCTTACCTGGAGACAGCAAGGGTTCATCAGGCTGGTTTATTATCAGCTGCTGCATCACATCCCTGACAGTCAACACACAAAACACAATCAGATGCAAATCAAATAAAAAGATGCTGAAGACAAGTCAACACACAAAACACAATCAGATGCAAATCAATCAAAAAAATGCTGAAGACAATTTACACATTTCAGGTTTATACATGCAAACCACATTCTTTGACGATTTTATACATTCAAAAACAACAAAATAATTTAGTTATTTAGTTATCATTCTGCTCTTGGTTTGAGATTTATAATAAACTTGGATTAACTTTCATCCACTTTCTCCAAACATAAACATCTTACTTAATTTTCAACTTTTCACTCAGAGCTAAATATATTTGAACGTTAACAAATGGTGAATTAAAGTGACCAAGTTAAACATTTCAATTCCAATCAAATGAAAATCAAAATGTTGTGCAGAACAGTGATTTGCTCTTTGACCCAAACTGTTAAGATTTGTTTCAGGTGATCTGATCACAGTTATGCCCGGTTCTAGCCAGAGAAATAGTTTAGAACTGAACATATCTAGCAAAATGTACCCTGTCTATAGAAATTAAGACCTTTTACATTACTCTTAGTTGAGTCCTATGATTAGGAGTGAAATGCCCCTCATTTTTAAGTTTCTGCATTAGGAGCAACTTTTAGCCTTAAGATTTTTGGCTTATATGGCCCCAGATCATTAGAACATTTTTGTTTCTCAGTATAGCGTCGCTGTTTTCTTAATCAAATAGCTTTTCAGTAGCGAAGCTCTTTTTTTGATCAATTTGATCAAGAGCGTCAACAACAGCTACATTTTTCAAAGCATTTCTGAAGCTCAAGCTCAAATCGGAAATATAACAGCTAAGGATCACTGATCCTGGACCAGTAAAAGTGACGTCACTGCCACTAAACCTCGTAACTCCATTGGCTGCTCAAACTGTCAGTGAAACCTCATTAACCAAATAAGTTAGCTTGTGCGAAGCGCTGAATCTTTAATAATATGATATTTTGGCCAAATAACAGAAAAAACTGAGCGCCCACATAGTGAGAGAAAACTGTATAACCTGCAAGTTCATGAAAACG
>NW_015660880.1:5924-15000 GCF_001515625.1 Sinocyclocheilus rhinocerous
TAAAAAAAAAAACAAGTGGGCTCCCCCAAAGTCCACGGTATAGTTCGAACACTGGAAAACATCACAATAATCCACACCACTCCAGTCCATCAGTTAACGTCTTATGAAGCAAAAACTGTGTTTTTGTAATAAACAAATCCATCATCAAGGTGTTTTAACTTTAAACCGTTGCTTCTGGCAAAAATATGAGTCCATCCATAATCCATAATAATGACTCTTTTTGCTTGTAAATGGTTCTTGGTCTGTGCATATTTCTCTCCTGATTCAGACAGGAGAAAGTAATATTATGAATAGAGGACTCATATTTTAGCTGAAAGTAAGACGTTTGAAGTAAAAAATGTCTTGATGGTTGTGTTACTTACAAACACGCAGCTTTTCTCTTCACAAGACGTTATCTGATGGACTGGAGTGGATTGCTTGTGGATTATTGTGATGTATTTATCAGCTGTTTGGACTCTCATTCTGACGGCACCCATTCACTGCAGAGCATCCATTGCTGAGCAAGTGATGCAATGCAAATCTCTCTTTTCTCCAAATCCGTTCTCATGAAGAAACAAACTCATCTACATCCCGGATGATCTGAGAGTGAGTACATTTTTTGCAAATTTTCATTTTTAGGTGAACTATTCATTTAAAAACCCTTTACTTATTTAAAAGACCTTAATTTCTTTAAACAACAGCACTACATTAGCCATATATCTATAAAATTACACCTTTTTAAAAGAGTAAATTGAAGACTTACAGGTACTCCAGGTGCGGAAGGCCAGAAAATGAATCATCCCGTATTGTAGTGAGAGCATTGGAGTTCAGCAACCTGTCAAGAGTTTACAGCCACAATCATTCCCAACAATCACTGTCACTGCAATTATAACAGTCAGGCTGTGTGTTTACATTGCAGTGCAGTACACACAGATAAAAGTGCCCTGTCACTGTCGATGAGTGCCAGGACAGGCACATATTTCTCTATATCTCTGTCAGTGTATCAAATCACTGACATCCTGCAATACGCCAATGACAGCATGGAAAAGTCACCAGAGTCACTGTGTTCTCAATGTCAAAAAGAGAACGGGAGGAAAACCGACACTATCTGTGTGCCCTGACTTATTAAATAGCTAGAGGTTGAGTGAAAGAGGCCTTTCTATTCGTCATCTGTCACCTTCAACTGTTTAGCTGAGGAGTACACTGGATTCCAGTGCTAAATAACAGAGGACAAAACAGGTTTAATTAATTGTTCAATATGCCAATTAAGATTCCTTCTCAAATGGATGCATTATTGTACAGGCCAAAATATTCTCCAATCTAACATTATTAGACAGCTAATTTAATCCAGAAAGCAGTCTGTTTTTGAGGTTATCCGACACTACTGTGCAAAATATGACAGTTTTTGGTAGATTTGGTAGATTTTTGGTAGATGTTTTGGTAGAATTGGCATAATTTGGTAGGCGTTCTCTTTTTGCAATACCATGCAAATTTATCAAAACGCTCTTTAATGTAAATTAAATGTTTTTAATACACAGTTTTTATTTTCAGGTAAAATGGGACAGATAATCAGCAAACGATTTTGGTTTACGGTAAATATGCCCTGACTTTTAAAATAGCTAGAGGGAGCCTTGACAGCTAATTGAATCCAGAAAGCAGTCTGTTTGTGAGGTTATCCAACACCCTAGTAGGGTCAACTGTGCAAAACTGGACAGTTTTTGGTAAAATTGGTAGATTTTTGGTAGACTTTGCATAATTTGGTAGGTGGTTTTCTTTTTGCAATACCATGTAAATGTAAATGTATCAAAACAGCCTTTAATTAAAAAAATGATACATTTAGAGAGTTTTCAGGTAAAGTGGGACAGATCTTCAGCAAAAGATTGAGAGGGGGTTCAATCTTCAACTGGCTGGCAGGAGCCGCCACTGACAGGTCATGTGACCTGCCAGTGGCTGGTGGCAGCTGCCAGTCTGATTCTGGCAGCTGCCAGTGGCTGGTGGCAGCTGCCAGTCTGATTCTGGCAGGTCACGTGACCTGCCAGTGGCTGGCTGGCAGCTTCAGGCAGCCGCTGTAGATCTGCGAGTAGAACGCCTACCCTATCACTCTCCCTGCAAGGAAATACACTATTTTATTATGAATATATTTTTATGACTCTGTTTTTTTGGATGATTGACCTTTTAGGTTTTTTTCCCCAACTAAAGCAGTCAAATGAACGTGATCACGGCTGGTTGCTTACTGATGCTTTGTTGGACGCTCAACCAGCCAGCCTCTGCTGCCTCTCATTCCAAGGAAATCATTCTGATTTTATTTTTGTTATTTCTACATTGTTTTTGTAAACAACTTTGAGTCAATTAATATATTATTTGCGTTCATGTCCTCCTATAACAGTTTCCTCCAGTCAGACTTTTTAAGCTATGAGTATGCCTATGCGTTCCCCACCACTCCTGCTGCAAGGAAATGCATAATTTTATTATTGTGAATATGTTCTTTTGAATGTAATGAGGTTTAATTAGTAGTCTAATGGCCGTGATCCCGGTTGGTGGGTTACTGCCGCTTCCGTCCAGCCAGCTGCCAGTTTAACGACTCTTACTGCAATGAAATTCATTGTTTTATTATTATTAATGTATTCTTATGAATGTATTCTTTTATATCATAGGCGTATAAGGGAGGTTTATCCTGAATAAAGGAGACAAATGGCCGTAATCCCGACTGGTGGGTCTGACGCTTCTCTGGCCGCTCAGTCCAGCCAGTGGCAATTGAGCTCTAATTTTGACGCGTTCTCTACCACTCTAGCTGCAAGGAAATGCATTACTATTATTATTATTATAAATATATTCTCATTAATCTATTCTTTAAGATCATATACGGTTTAGGGGGTTTTATCCTGATTTAAGTGTTCAAATGATCGTGATCCCGACTGGTGGGTTGCCTACTCTTCAGTCTAGCCAGCTGCTATTGAGCTGCGAGTTTAACGCGTTCCATATGACTCTCACTACAATTTAATTCATTGTTTTATTATTATTAATGCATTCGTGTGAATCTATTATTTTATATGATTGACGTTTAAGGAAGATTCATCCCGATTAAAGCCGTCAAATTGCCGTGATCCCGACTGGTGGGTTACTGACGCTTCGCTGGCCGCTCATCCAGCCAGTCACTGTTAAACTTAAAGATTAACGCGTTCTACCACTCCCGTTGCAAGAAAATAAATTATTTTATTATTATGTATAGGCTATATTCATATGAATCTATCATTTTATATGATATACGTTTTAGGGAGGTTTATCCCGATTAAAGTGGTCAAATAACTGTTATCCCGACTGGTGGGTTACTGACACTTTAGTCTAGCCAGCCGCTATGAAGCTGCCAGTATAACACGTTCTCTACCACTCTCTCTGCAAGGAAATATATTATTTTATGATTATGAATTCATTCTTATGGGTCTGTTCTTTTACATGATCGACATTTTAGGGAGGTTTATCACAAATAAAGTGTTCAAATGGCCGTGATCCAGACTGGCAGGTTATTGCCGCTTGCACTGGCTGCTCAATCGGCCAGCCGCAAGAGCGCTCCGAGTTTAACGCGTTCCCTACCACTGTCTCTGCAATTAAATATATTATTTTATGATTATTAATATATTCTTATAAGTCTAGTCTTTTTAACTGTTGACATTTTAGGGAGGTTTATCACAAATAAAGTGTTCAAATGGCCGTGATCCGGACTGGTGGGTTACTGCCGCTTCAGTGCAGCCAGTCACTTTCAGCTCCGAATTGAACGGGTTCCATATCACTCCATAAAACATCGAATATGTAAAAGAATAAAGTCATATGAACAGATACAATAAAAAATAATATTATTATTCCCGTATAGAGTGGAAGGAGAGCAACATAAATCTGCCATAAATCAATGGTTCCTGACAGTGGACTTGCAGCCGCCAGGCAGCCAACCACTGGCAGATCACGTGACCTGCCAGAATCAGACTGCCAGCTGCCAATGGTCACTGGTGCTGCCAATCAGTTAGGGATTGAACCCCTAATGGAGTTTAAGTTGGCTTTCTTTTATAGAATTATTAAAAAGCATTGCAGTTTGTCCTGTTGTCGCTGAAATTACTTTATGAGAAATATTCTTGTTATTGGGATAATTCACGTTTTAATAGGCATTTATCCATACAAATTAGAATGATTTCCTTGGAATGAGAGGCAGCAGCGGCTGGCTGGTTGAGCGTCCAGCAAAGCGTCAGTAAGCAACCAGTCGTGATCACATTCATTTGACTGCTTTTATTGGGGGAAAAAAACGAAAACGTCAATCATACAAAATAATAGAGTCATAAGAATATAGTCATAATAATAAAAATGTATTTCCTTGCAGTGAGAGTGATAGGGAACGCGTTATACTCGCAGCTCAGCAGCGGCTGGCTGGTTGAGCGTCCAGAGAAGCGTCAGTAAGCAACCAGTCGTGATCATGTTCATTTGACTGCTTTAATTGGGATAAACCCACCTAAAACGTCAATCATACAAAAGAATAGAGTCATAAGAATATGTTTATAATATTAATATAATGTATTTTCATACAGCGAGAGTGATAGGGAACGCGTTATACTCGCAGTTTAACCGGCTGGCTGGATTGAGAGTCAGTAAGCAACCAGTCGTGATCACGTTCATTTGACAGCTTTAATTGGGATAAACCCACCTAAAACGTCAATCATACAAAAGAATAGAGTCATAAGAATATATTCATAATAATAAAATAATGTATTTCCTTGCAGCAAGAGTGATAGGGAACGCTTTATACTCGCCGTTTAACCGTGGCTGACTGGATTGAGCCGCGAGTGGAAGCGACAATCAGCTGGCAGTTGGGATCACGGCCATTTGGGCACTTTATTTGTAATAAGCCTCTATAAAATGTCGACAAATTAAAAGACTAGACCCATAAGAATATATTAATAATCATAAAATAATATATTTCCTTGTAGAGAGAGTGGTAGAGAACGCGTTAAACTCGGAGCGCTCTCGCGGCTGTCTGACTGATCCGCCAGTGGAAGCGACAATCAGCTGGCAGTTGAGATCACGGCCATTTGGGCACTTTATTTGTAATAAGCCTCTATAAAATGTCCACAAATTAAAAGACTAGACCCATAAGAATATATTAATAATCATAAAATAATATATTTCCTTGTAGAGAGAGTGGTAGAGAACGCGTTAAACTCGGAGCGCTCTGTAGCTTAGCTTGCTACATTTCCCAGGGCTGTAGCTTTAGTGTAGTGAAGCTTCATTTAATGATGAGTAACTGTTAGCTTAGCTCACTACATTTTCCGAGTAGCTTGCCCAACACTGCCAGATCATTAGACAACTCATTTCCATCAATGTAAGAAGAAATTTAAGTAATACTTGCCCTCATGCATTTACAGAAGAAACAAACACCCAAGATGAACACTGGAGCAATTAATACATATAGCCTTTGGCGTTCAGAGGAGTTGGGAGGTTTTGAGATGGAGGTTTGTGGTGGCGCTCTACTGGAGGAAAATGGTGGTTCTGTAAGATAGAACAAAAAGAGAAATATTTAGAGGATTATAAACCTTAAATCAAATGACCTTCACTAAGTACCACCTTAAAACGTTACTGACCAGTCCTACTTGAGCAACTCTTACCATCTGCCAAATTATCAGATGAGCAACTCTTACCGTCTGCCAAATCATCAGAAAACTTTTACCGTTTTCTAATCAATGTCTAAAGGTGCAGTCACATTAGCGAGATGTCACTGAAATGTTGCTTGCAAAAAAGGTCCAGTGTCTATTATCAGTATCGATGTTGGAAGCACAGTTCACACACAGAAGCCACTTTCAAATCAAGCAGGTTTCTGCAGGTCAGCACAACACATTCACGTGACCAACATGAACAAACAAAATTTGCGTGGCCAACTTTTTTGTCCTCACGCAAAACTCCTGAATTTGTGGAATCCTATTAAAATAGCTGGATTTTGTCTGCGAATTTACATCAAGCAATGGTAAATGTGACTGCACCTGAAGGAGGATCTGTATTAGAACAGGTTTTTACACAAATAATCCAAGAAATAATGCAAACAATCGTTTTACTTCTTTTCCAAATCGTTAAAATACATCTTGAGATCATTCAGTGGATCAAACAATGAGTCTTTACAGCAAGATCATAAATGTTTTCACTCATAATTTTGCACAACTGAGGATTTTGCAAAAACCATTTGCCTGTTTGGAATCATAGTCTCTGCCGTTTTAATTCACATCACTGTGTAATTTATATTAATTTCTTATAAAAACATTAGATAAAATGCTTTGCAATGCCACAAGTTATTACAGCTCAATTAGGAATAAAAGCTTTACAGGCAAACAGACATATTACAGTAATATACCTACCGACAACAAGTGTAGCAGTTCTTCTTAGACACATTGTTTCCAGTGATGATTTTTGCTTCATAGAGGCCTGAGCTTTCGGAGCTGACATTTAGAAGAATTAAGGTTCCTTCTTCAACTCGCAGTAAGACTCCAGGTGTTTCCACAACAAAACAGTCCCTACAATGAGCACAGCGACAGTATTGCGCAATCAAGTTTATCAGATTTTCTCTTGTAAAAGTTATCCTCACTCGATCGGCTCTCTCCAGTTCAGCAGTTTTGAAGGATATAGTAACATTTTCTCCATCAGTTGCCTCCAACTTCAACTCAGCAACACACACAGTGACTGTTTGGGACAGAAAGAAAGTATTTATTATGGTTTAGAACAGTGTTTCCCAAGTTTTTGTCTACCAAAAACAACCCCATCAGTAACGCAGAAGTACTATATTTGGCGTTTCAGTCTAGGGCTGCACGATAAATCGAAATGGAATCGAGCTCGTGATTTGACAGAAGCTGCGATTGTCATGCGTATCTTTCAGTGAAGCAGGGTTCTGTGATCAGCAGTAAATCTCCATCCAAAGGCCAGAGGGCGCTCTCGCGCTGAAACTCCCAAATACGCCTAGCAGAAGAAACCCAGGAAATCCCTATAGCAGTTGCTGAATAAACAGAAGATTCAACTGCTTTCATTGATTCAACATGATTGAGATCATTCAGTGGATCAAACAATGAGTCTTTACAGCAAGATCATAAATGTTTTCACTCATAATTTTGCACAACTGAGGATTTTGCAAAAACCATTTGCCTGTTTGGAATCATAGTCTCTGCCGTTTTAATTCACATCACTGTGTAATTTATATTAATTTCTTATAAAAACATTAGATAAAATGCTTTGCAATGCCACAAGTTATTACAGCTCAATTTATTTCAAACACTCGACTGACGTTATGAAGTGAGTTTGGAGTAAAATATTAAATGTGGTATTTTCACATGCTTTCAGATGGAGCAGCATTTACTTCACAGAGCCGTAGTTCACTGAGAAGCTATGCAAACAGCTGTCATTATCGCAAACGATTTTTTTGATTTCATAATCGCACAATAAAATCGTCTGCGATTTTTTGCTTAACTTGTCAGTGAACTACGGCTATGTGTAGTAAATTCTGCTCCATCTGAAAGCACGTGATGATTTCCTGCTGATTACAGAACCGGCTTTACTAACAAAATGCGCATGACAATCGCATTCGATTAATCGTGCAGCCCTACATCACAATTTCAGTCTATGGTAGCGACTGGCTTCTGCTTCTACAGACTGTTGCTGCCCTACACAGGTATGATGTTTTAAATTGAGTGAGTTGAATCCTTATGTTAAGTCCTGTTTGAAATAACGGCGTGCTGTCAAACAGCAAACAGCTTCCAGAGCACACAGTTTGCACAGGGAAAAGTATATTTTTATGGAGATAACATCTAAGAGCATGTGCATCAGATCTCTTCTCTCAACTGCATGTCTGTCTCTTAAGAACAACTCCAAACGATACCAAGTACTGAGTGTTAAAGTAGAAAAAGCAAAGTGAACAGGTTATGTATGGATTGCTAACAAATTAACAACATAAATTATAAACATATACATACATATGCAGTGACACAGACAACATACACAAAATCACTATAATTTTTAACCCTAGCACCTGCCGAAATCATACCCCCCCAGTCAGATTCTAGAGATTCTTAGAATTTGCCACAACACCGGGAAAAAGAGCTCTGTCTGACATGCCTCTGCTCTGAGACCATACTTGCACTGAGCCTTGTGACACACTTCTGTTTTGAAATACAGCTCAGTTATTTCCGGTTATGTATATTTTCAATGTGCTGTAATCATCTAGTGGACTTAAACTCCTATTAAAATGAGAGTCCCCAGGATGATTTCAAAATTCGAAAATTTTCAGAGACAGGAAAAGCGATATTCTGATGATTACTGTGCACAGAATTGCCAAAATATGAATATTCAAAGTAGTCACACGGTCAACGCATTACTGTTTAAAATTAAAGAAATTTTACTTTGTAAAAAATTTTATTTAAGCAGTTACATTCATTCAGCCATTTTAAACACTGGAACAGGGGCGGTTTCTCCATTAGGGCGATGCACCACCAAAGGGATTTTTTTTCTTTCACATTCAACCACAGTGTTATGCCAGCTTTCACTGTTCTAGACTGTTTGTTCCGCCTCTAAATAGTCCAATCAGCGTCGAGTCGCGTTTTGTGTAGTACCGCCCCTTTTTGGGTGATTTCTGTCAGACTGAGAATCGCCCCGAGTGCTCTCATAGACTTCCATACAAAGATAATTTTTTTCGAACTGCAGGCACTGCAATGCAATCTCTATGAGTTCCGGGAGGGCTAGCACTAACGTGCTTTCGTCATCATGCGTAACCTTAACTGGTGCAAGGATTGGTGGGAACAGTGACATCCAATAATATTTAAAAACTATTTTGAATTTTAACAAGAAGAAAAAATTTAAAACTACTTTAAATATCTTTATCAAATGTGAAAAAAGAAAAAAAAAACAGAGAGAGAGACGGGGACAGCTACGCCAACTCAAATTCAGTTGTCAGTTGAACTTGATCGACATCTTGGCGAACGTTACCTCAGCGCAGATGAATTCTATCGTGTCATTGAAAGAAATACCATTCAGTCGTCGTAGCAATAAGGATAAATTGGCAATTAAAGAATTAGGACCACCAAGA
>NW_015660880.1:15099-21710 GCF_001515625.1 Sinocyclocheilus rhinocerous
AGTAATGTGATGTAAGTGAGCAGTGTAATGTAAGGGAGCAATTCTGTGTAAGTGAGTAATGTGATATAAGTGAGCAGTGTAATACAAATGAGCTGTATAATATAAGTGAGTAATGTTGTAAATGAGCAGTGTAATATAAGCGAGTTGTGTAAATAGTGATTTATGTGACTTCAGTTATTTCTTATTAAACTGAAATTGATGTGACTTCAGTTATTTTATTAAACTGAAATTGAAGTAAAAAGTTTTTTGGAAAACCACATCCTGGCTTCAGTCTTCATTTGCTGCTGAATTGTGTTAATACGCATATAGAAACATAAGGAGAGCAAGAGATTGATTGTTAGAGTCAGTTTATTTTTAATTAATAATACTATAGTAGTTCAGTTTCCTTTACATCTTTAACTAGCTGTTAATTTATCAATTGAATGGGTGACCTATCCTCATTAATCATGCAAACACTTGCCCCCAGAGAGAATTGGCAGGAGCCGCCACTGCACTGGAATAAGAGCACAAACGCACACAAGCAATACTGCTCTTACGAAAATTAGCCAGGGTTTTACTACAAATAAAATTAAAAGAAAAATGGTAAATGTAGTTTAACCATATTAACCACAAATTAACCCAGGTTTTACTACACTAACCATAATTTAACCATGGTATTTGTAGTGAAATTGTGGTTATACAAATGGTTATCCGCAAAAAAAAAAAAAAAACATGGTTACACTTTTACTATATAGTCAAAAACTTAGCTATCAGGCTAATCGGGTATCTGTATGCTATGCTAGTACATAAGCTAACTAATACAGATATCAGGTTTGCCAACTTTCAAGTTTATCATCATTTCAACCATATACAGCCAGTTAGTAGTACACAGTGAAACAAACAAAAAACAAAATCTCACTCCAAGCTGAACTCGAACATTGACAACCCTGATGTCTGTATTAGTTAGCTTCTGTACTAGCATAGCATACAGATATCCGATTAGCCTGAGAGGTAAGTTTTTATGTTACAGGAATTTGCACCTACCATGTTTTCACAATTATTTTTAATTTAATAATGGGTTAAATTTAAATGTTAAATGTCCAAAATTTTATTTTATAAATAAAACTAATTAATGACATTCTAGGCCGGCTAGGGGTTAGATTTTAACCTAGCACGGACCCCCACCCTCTTGCCGTGCTTCTGCTTTCTCACGCACAGCTTGCAACGTCCCCTCCCCGGGCCACCGGCATCAGGCCAAAGTTGTTAATTCTAGGTCGCTAATCGCAGGACGTTCTTCGAACAGGCCAAAATTGTTCATTCCGGACTAGGTCGCTAAATCGCGGGACGTTCTTCGAACAGGCCAAAGTTGTTCATTCCGGACTAGGTCGCTAATCGCGGGACGTTCTTCGAACAGGCCAAAGTTGTTCATTCCGGACTAGGTCGCTAATCGCGGGACGTTCTTCGAACAGGCCAAAGTTGTTCATTCCGGACTAGGTCGCTAATCGCGGGACGTTCTTCGAACAGGCCAAAGTTGTTCATTCCGGACTAGGTCGCTAATCGCGGGACGTTCTTCGAACAGGCCAAAGTTGTTCATTCCGGACTAGGTCGCTAATCGCGGGACGTTCTTCGAACAGGCCAAAGTTGTTCATTCCGGACTAGGTCGCTAATCGCGGGACAATCTTCAAACAGGCCAAAGTTGTTAATTCCGGACTAGGTCGCTAATCGCGGGACGTTCTTCGAACAGGCCAAAGTTGTTCATTCCGGACTAGGTCGCTAATCGCGGGACGTTCTTCGAACAGGCCAAAACTGCTAATCCAGTGTTGTTCGACTGGAAGCAGAGCAAGACAGATTACTGTTATACACAGTAATTTAATTATTTCACTTAACAATAATTTTGAAAAAGCAGTGGTGTCATGCACCTCAAAAAATTAAGGTTCTGCCTAAATGTAAGCATAACAATTACAGTGTATAATGTTAAATCAGTATTTTAGAACTGCAGAATACACACAAATATCTGCATTCATCTCGAAAAAAGCGAATTTGTTCCGGATTTGAATACGATGTGATAGGATATGTTAATTATACATTATAATTAACTGCCAGAGATCGTGGTGCATGTGGAAAACAGCAGAATTGGCTCTTTGAAATATATCAGTTTATGTATCATGTGAAAAACCCAGACCCACATAAAACCTAAATTAATTTCACTGTAACTAGGCTATAATTACTTTTTAAAGTCATTCTAAAATAGGAACCAAAGCGCGATTCGCTATTAGTCCTAGAGATTCAGTTTTCTACGTATTCTGTAGTTTATTGTGAATAAAAAACATCTCTGTGGAGTTTGTCCTATGCGGAAGTAAAATTCTCACAGAAACGACTCCAGAAGCCTAAAGTAGCGTATTTATAAGTATAAAGAAAATCTAGTTTCTACATTATTTTTCTATACATTGACTCATTGGGTCTCTAACCTGCAATATGCACTTTAAACGACTTCTTGAAAAAAACAAGTCCAAATTCTCGTATAGTAAACGGACAGGGCAGTTTTACAGTTGAATAAAAAACTCCAACTCTCTACCTACCTGAAATTAATATGAAGACACTGGAAAAGAATTTCATTTTCAATGCGTTCCGGAAAACCTTCCCTGCTGAAAAAAAACAAAACAAACAATAGCAAATACAAATACCATTACAAACATTACAAACCATCAACTTTTAACCATTAAAAGAAGGTGACCAATTACCAGTAGAGACCAACAGGGACAATTACAGTTTTTCTATTAAAACATTTACAATACTCATTATAACCAGAATAACCATTACAAATTCTGTGATGGTTTCTATTAGCTTCAAAATGCGTAATGCAACGCTTGAATGTAAAAAGCCCTTGTCCGTGTTTTCGCTACTTATATTGTGGACTTAACCCATTCAACATCAAGAAACAGAATGGTCTTTCCCCCCCAAAAAAAAAAAAAAAAAAAAAAAACAGGAGCCAATTTCATTGGTTAAGGTTAGTGTTAAGTCATGTGTCTTTAGAATCATCTGCGGGGAGTTTTTTTACTCCTTCAAAATGTGTAACTAGACAGATAAACCAAGTAGGCTTACTTCATCGGCTCTAAAGCTTACATTGACGGCAGAGAAATCATTCCAGATGTTTTGAAGATAACCACTTTTTATCTGCCATTTAGTTTACAATTACTATATGGCTGTTTGCCAATATTTTCAAATTTAGAAGGAGAAAAGCAGAGCTTTTTTCTCTCTCCCTTTAACTCTTTTTTATTTGTTCGAGTCTGCAGTTTTTGATGGTGTTAAAGTTATGTTCTATTAATGCCAGAGGTTTGAGGAACTTGGGCAAAAGAAAAGCTTTTTTCCTTTTTTTTGCAAAAAATACAAAAGTGACTTAATTTTCATTCAAAACTCATTTGTGCCCTGAGGATTTTAATTTTTGGAAAAACCAATGGGGAGGTGAGATGTGGTTAGCTCACGGTTCCAGTCACTCTGGTGGAGTTGCCATTTTGGCACATTCTTTTCATGGAAAATGTGTATTGAGCAAAGGGGACTCTAAAGGTCATTGGATAATATTACTGATTGATATGAATGATTGTAAATTCATTGTTAATGTTTATGGGTACTGATCAAAAGATGCAAACTCTTTGTTATTAGGTGAAACTGAAAATGGTCAACTCTACCATGAGAAGCAACCCTAATGCTAAATTAATTATTGGTGGTGACTTTAATTTGGTCATGAATGGTTTCATGGATAGATTTCCTCCTAGAGCGAACAGCGAGTCTTGGCATAATCGATATTAGGAGGGTAAAAACAATCCCCTCAACTAAGCAGTTTACTTGGAGCAACAAAAATGTCTCATTACAATCCTGTATTGACCTTTGGTTGGTTTCTTCAGATTTAGAGCAATTCATTTTAGATACATCTATATTGCCTGCTGCTCTAACTAACCACAAACTGATTAGTCTTAAAATTGCATTATCGGGGCGGGGCGTAAGGATAATAGATTTAGTGGTGGATATTGGAAACTCAATAAATCATTATTAAACTATGATGACTTGAAATCCATTATAGAAAGACTTACATAAGCACTGGAACTGTGAAATAAACAGTGTTGGGCAAGTTACTTCCAAAATGTAATACATTATATATTACTAGTTACTGTCTTAAATTTCAGCTGAAATTAATAATTTAATAGAGAAAGGCACTTTCACTTTTGAAGATCGGGTCACTTTGAATAAACTCCAAAACAAACTTGACAAAATATATGAAGCAAAAGCCAAGGGAGCTTTTATTAGATCAAGAAAACAGTGGTTAGAGACGGGAGAAAAAAAAAAAAAAAAAAAAAAGTAAATACTTCTTTAATCTTGAAAAAAGAAGGTGGAGGTCAATGTGATTAGGAAAATGAAAATTGATGGTGTTGTTTGGGAGGATAAAAATCTTCTCATCCCATATTACAGAATTTTTTGGTAAATAATATACAAATGACTCCAATATTATTGACCCTTTTCTTATTTTAAATTATTTTACTTCAAAGAGAACTGTTAGTAATGACTTTAATTGTACATGTTCTAAAAAAATATAATTGGAAGAAGTTAAAGAGGCCATTAATAACTTTAAAAAATAATAAATCACCAGGGAGTGACGGGTTGACTTCAGAACTATAAAACTTTTCATGACCATTTATCTAAATTTTTACTGGCAGTTTATGAAGAATCATTTGTCAATGGATACTTTCCACCATTAATGAGAGAGGGTGTTATTACTCTCTAGTACCAAAATCTCAAAAATATACTCTTTTGGTCGATAATTGGAGCCCAATCACATTATTAAATAACGACTACAAAATTGTGGCATCTATTCTGGTGGAAAGGCTCAAGTATGGCCTGGATGACTTGAATGATGAGTGCCAGTCTGGGTTCATAAAGGGTCGCCACATATCCAATAATATAAGGTTAGTTCTTGATTTGATTGATTATCGTGATTTAGTTTTAGATCCTGCTCTAATTATGTTTTTAGACCAAAAAGCCTTTGATACTGTTAGCCACAATTTTATTTTTAGTGTATTACATGACTTTGACTTTAATAATTATTTTATCAATGCAGTAAAAACATTGCATGTAAGAGGAAATAGTTGCGTGTTAAACTTATATCTGGAACAACACCACAATTCTCGATTCACAGAGGAATAAGACAGGGTTGTCCTGTTTCCCCCTTTTTCTGTAAGTTACTAAAATTTTACACTTAATGAAAAACAAAAACAATGTGATTAGATTAGAATAGGGGTATTAGAATTAATGATAAAGAAATAAAAATCTCACAATACGCAGATGACACCACGCTTTTCTAAAAGATCAATCAGAAGTTCCTAAAGCATTGGAGATCATTAAAGACTTTTCCCAGGTGCTGGCCTATCTCTTAATATTTCAAAATGTGACATTGTCTTTAAAAAATATAGATAAAACAGCAATTTGTGGAATTCAGCTTAAGGATGTAATTAAGTATTTGGGTGTAAACTTTTTTTAATTCAAATATTGTCCTTACAGAACTTAATCTCAATCCTGTTAAAGACATGATTAGAAAGAAATTAAATTCTTGATTAGCAAGAGATTTGTCTCTCGCTGGTCGAGTCTTGTTGTCAAAGGCAGAGGGTCTATCAAGAGTCTCTTATCTCTTCTCTGTAAAGGATAAATTATAAAATTTTATTTT
Organism: Sinocyclocheilus rhinocerous; assembly: GCF_001515625.1. Taxonomy (NCBI): domain Eukaryota; kingdom Metazoa; phylum Chordata; class Actinopteri; order Cypriniformes; family Cyprinidae; genus Sinocyclocheilus; species Sinocyclocheilus rhinocerous. The sequence continues at coordinate 20,792 of NW_015660880.1, forward strand.
GGGGCTTCGTTAAAAGAATATAACACTGTATTTAATGCCATTCCTAGTGGTATAAAAACTCCTTTGAAAGGAGAGCAAACTTTTAATCCTATTTCTTTTTTGATGGTTGAGGACAAATTTAATAACCGCTTTTTTTCAAAATCATATCAACAGAAAATCTACTCCGTCTTCTTTTAAATGGATGTAACTTTACAATGTTCATTGGAATGTTGTTTGGTCTCTTCCACATAGATATTTATTAACAAGCAAAATAAAAGTTACATTTAAAATATTACAGATGCTACCCTTGTAATAGTGTACTTAAGTATATGCAAAATATAAAAAAAATAAATAAATAAAAAAAAGTACTTTCTGTGATATAGAAGAGACAATTATACATTTTTTTTTGTGAATGTGTTTGTTACATTTTTTTGGAATCTCAAAACAAAACAAAAATATCAGAATAGGTATTAACACTTGTGATATTTTTTTTAATTATAACTGGAGTTCCCATATTCAATATATTGTTAATCTTTTTATTATACTTGGCAATTTTTTTTATTCACAAATGTACATTTTTGGGTAAGAACCCACTACTGTAAATTTTTCTGGTTGACTATAATTCTTACGTTTTGTCTTTGGTGGGCATAAAAAAAAAAACATTCAAAAGTCAAAAATTGCTTTCACTGTTTAACCTTGTATAATTCCCCCCCCTCTGGCTCATGTTATGCTATTTATCTTTTTTTTTTAAGTTTATTTTACTTTTTTCCTTGTATTATTTTTGAGATATTTTGTCCTCTAGTGTTCTTGATATTGTAAAGTTATGTAGTTGCTATAAAGTATTTAGGCATAAAAAAAGCACATTAAACATTTAAAAAAAAAAAAAAAAAATTCTGCATAAATCTTTGCACCGTGAAATGGCCGGCCCTGGCCATAACAT
>NW_015660880.1:21842-21992 GCF_001515625.1 Sinocyclocheilus rhinocerous
CAAACTCAGTTCCTGGAGGGCCGCAGCCCTGCAGAGTTTAGTTCCAACCCTGCTCCAATACTCAAACCATGTGGTTTTCAAATAAACCTAAATTACTCGATTAACTGGATCAGGTGTGTTTAATTAGGGTTGGATCTAAACTCTGCAGGG
>NW_015660880.1:22012-23571 GCF_001515625.1 Sinocyclocheilus rhinocerous
TTGCACCGTGCAATGGCCGGACCTGGCCATAACATCAACATCGACAGTCTAATCAGTTAGGTGCAATAGCCGGATCTATTCGGTGCATCAATTGATTACTGTCGATGTTAGCTTGTATACGGTTTCTTAAAAATGCGATTGGCAATGTATTTATCGAAGTCATATTTTTACTATTAATCTAACTCATATTTCTATTATCGATGTAAATATGTATTGCGTATACTAAAGTAGTACAGATTCAATACTCTCAAATGATAACATTGTTTACTTACTGCGATAGCAAAAGCTTAGTTGCTAATCTCGGTCTTTTCTTCGAACAGGCCTCACTTGTTATTTTCGGTCTTTTCTTTGAACAGGCCAAAATTGCTAATCCCGGGTTGTTCGAATGGAAGCAGCGCAAATCTATCGCGAGAGCTCTAGAGAGCAGACGGCTCTGTATGCTTACACGGACCTCATACACCGACCTTCAAGTCGAACACACATTAGACTCGCTCGTTTGAGATGCGGCTACCCTCGCCTGAAATTTAGGCGAGAGTAAGGCGGCTGCAGTGAGAGAGGAGGAATGAAATAAGACACCTACAAGATCAAAGGCGGATGTCGTGTAGCTACTGGTGGGCCACTTTGCGTGGCAGGGGCAGCTGCCACCGGACCTGCCACCGCTATGTGCGCCTGCCACCGGACGTGCCACCGCTATGTGCGCCTGCCACCGGAGTGGGTCGTCTTATATTCGGGCCAATACGGTAAAACTTTATAAATTAAACATTGTTTCTAGTTGATCTAAAATAAAATATGCTATATAAGGGGCACGAAATTCGCAGGGTAGGAGGGGATAGTGACGCTGGGTGTAAATAAAAGTAAGTGCGTGGGAGTGGGTGGAAATGAGGTTGCGGATCATTTAGCAAAACAGGCACTGAAATGATCACATATAGAAATTATTATTCCACCAAGCAAAGAAGTTAAAGCTAAAATTAGAACAGCAATAAAAATGAGATGGCATGAAGTTTGGAATAAGGAGGAGAGAGGAAGACATCTTTATCATATTCAAAATCAAGTTGGGGTTCGAAGCGCGTATCGAGGCTTGTATTGCTTTAGAGCAGGGTTCCTCAAATCTTGTCCTGGACTGCCAATGCACTGCAGAGTTTTGTGCCAACCCTGATCAAACGCACCTATTTTCTAATGATCCTGAAGACATTGATTAGCATGCTCAGGTGTGTTTGATTAGGGTTAGAGCTGCTAAACCAAAGAGTATAGACCAAGAGGCGAAACTCTGATGCTTTTTGGGTAACAGCCACTAGGTGGCGCTTCGGTAGCGCGGCCGCCATTCTCCAAGTAGGTATAATGCTGTGTTCAAGTCCTCCTGGGAAGTTCGTACTTACGAGTTGACAAGTCGTCCAGAAACAGTAGAGCATGCACTATTACATTGTTATGCTTATGATGGTAATGAAAGAGCATTTCTGTTGGAAGAATTAAAAGAAATAGGAATAGAAAGTATTACACTTAAAACTCTGTTGAATAATGGCTTGAATCATTATAAAATATATAATGCTTTCATGACATGC
>NW_015660880.1:23665-24094 GCF_001515625.1 Sinocyclocheilus rhinocerous
GTCTCGTTGACGCACCCAACGTGAAATGCCCGCACTCACTCAGCTGTGAACTCATCATAGGTAAGTCGCAATGACAATGCCCCGGCGTTAGTTTATTCGAGGATACGTCACGAAGTGCACGAAGTGCCGCCTACATTTCAGTGAAAATGAATGGCAGGTAATATGCATTTTGTTGTGTGTTTTGAAAATTTTGAAAACTGCAGGATAGAGTAGAACACTGATTCACACAACGGAGAAAACAGAATAAAAATATATACATAAAAAGGAATAGGCCTATACACGAAGTATATTTCATTTAAATCATTAACAGATTAACAAAACGAAAGAAAAAAGTATTATAAAATGCGATGTACAACCTACTGATTTAGGCTGTTTTTTTTTTTCTCAAAACGCAATTTTTTACGAGTAGGCCTAGCGTTTTTTTTTATA
>NW_015660880.1:24919-25744 GCF_001515625.1 Sinocyclocheilus rhinocerous
CCACGAAAAAAATGCCGTTTTATAAGAGAAGTCACTGACTTTTTGCGACAGGTGGGATTCAGCGTACTGCACTTCCCATTCATTCCTATGATATCCATAAACGGCGATTGAGTGTCGCACAACTTATGCTGCGTTCAAGTCCTCCTGGGACGTTCGTACTTAAGAGTTGACAAGTCGTAGTTACGACGTCAGGTGCGTTCAAGTCAGTTTAGTCGGCACAAGATGGCGGTGTACCTTCTTTTAATAAGAAAATACAACAGTGTCTGTTAACTCTGCTTATAGAAAATGAAGAGCAAAGAATTCGCATCAGGTGTGTTTTGCGTTTTTAATATTTTTTTTAGACCAGGATCCCAGTATAACTGATTTTCAGCATCAACAAACGCTAAAATACAGAGATTAAAAAAGCTGTTAACTAAATGCAACATGGCAAATCAAGATTTTTCACCTATAGGTGCAAAAATTATAGCATTTTTTCCCCTTGGATTTCATTAACTAGCTGCGTAACAAGAACATGACCAATTTAAGTTTATAGGACAACTAAACTATCAATTTAAACAAAAATTTACCGCTTTTAAAAAGTAGATCTGTTTAACAGGATTTAGAAGGTTTAAACATTTTTTGATTTAGTTCTTCCTATTCCATCAATGGTCCACACTTCCAGCCCAGTAGGTGTCGGGAATGCACCTATTGTTTGTTTGCCAACCGCCATAAAACTCCAGAAGAAGAGGAAGCCGTTCTTTTCAAGTAGTGCTCATGATAGACTGAAGCTGCGTCCGAAATCGCATACTTCCATACTATATAGTAGGCGAAAAACAGTATGCGAGG
>NW_015660880.1:27510-34632 GCF_001515625.1 Sinocyclocheilus rhinocerous
ATTGAAAGTTGATAAATCAATTTAGAGAAAATTAAGGCCCTTAATAAGTATTAAAAAGTCTTAAATTATTGTATATATAATTTTCTCGCATCAGGGCGCCGCTATCAATATGGCGTATTTAAACCCCTTTTGAATGAGCGCCAGCAGTCGCAGTTCACTTTCACTTTCGATTTCGCGATCGCGCGGCGCACATCTTACGATAAAAGATATTTGTCAAGGAGCTGTTGAGGAGCAAATCCTCCAACATCTTGTCAGTTATCTCTCCTTCTCCACAAAAGAGCTATGGTTTGCAGACAGTTATAAGAGTTAATGTTACAAATACATCTTTTGAATATACTGTGTGAACTTTATTTTCCCTCCTCAATAAGTTTTATCAGTTGTTTTGTTTATTGGTCTAATTCTTGTTTCTTGGGTTGCATTGGGTTAGTCACTCAATTAATTATCTTGTGCTTCGTTCCCCACTTCTGAATTATGTTGTATTGATAAGGAGTTATCACAAAGTAAGTCTGTTTAGTTGTGCTATCTTGCAATCAATATATAATAAATGTAGGTTAAAGTGTTGCCGATGTAACCGGTTAAAACTTGGACTGGCAATGAGGTCTTAAAATGTATGGAAATAGTCTTAAAAAAGGTCTTAAAAGGTATTAAATTTAACTCCATGATTCCTGTATATACCCTGGAGAAACTGCGGCCGGCAGGTGGTAGAAGACGGAACACATTAGCATTATCATAGATCTGAGTAATAACAGGCCTATTTCGACGGAATCTCCTTCTTTTTGTGAGACGGGATAGTCCTGATCGTATATGTATGTAATTTTTCACCCCTCTTCAGGAATAACTGCAGAATTTTTCATTGAAATTTGGTTCTGGAATATTAGCTCAAGTCTATTTTTGTTTATATTTTGACAAATATATTCCCCACCTCTTGTAATGTTGTTTCAGATCATTTATATGAAAGGAAAAAGTACTAAGATGTATGTGTGTTCTGTTGCAGCTTTACAGCTCATTCAAGTGCTCCAGTCTGGTTTTTGATTCTACTTCATCCTTCAGTATTCTACTTCATCTTTAAAAGTAAGATTAAATAGAGTTTTAAACTTGATTTAGCCAACTATTTTGTCAAATACTGACAATGATCCACACTTCAGCTTTAACATGTAATAAATGTGCAATGTCAAAAGATTCATATCAATATTTAAGGTAAAATTTTTACAAACCTATTTTTACATCCTACATTTAACAGTAATCTTTGCTATGAGATGTCATGAAATTTGTATGAAAATGTGCTTGTGTGATTACAGGTGCTGTAAGAAAAAGTCAACACGGATACTTGTTACTTATTTCAATGTTTTTGTTTTTCACTCTTGTCCTAAGGTCATCATAGTCAGCCGGATCCAGACCAGATGATGGACCTGCACCCGGAGACGACCAAAACTCAGCCCTGAATGTCAGCGAAGACCACGACAAGTGAACATCACGACTGGACAGCCATCGGCACAGATCCTCAGCAAAGACCATGAGAAACAGACAAGTCCTCTATACAGACCCCTATGGCCAGCAATGAATGTGTCAGTCCAGGAGCTGCTAGGACCACAATGCAGCTTTATCATATTTATAGTCACTGTTAAACCAGTCTTCCACTACTGGCTAAACGGCAGCCCTGCTGGATAGACTACAACTTCTCCTCCTACCAAATGACAGTGTGACGTATCCTGATCTTCAAGCAGTCGGAGCTGGGGGCTGTTTCATAAAAGACGCTAAGAAAAGTGGGGATTAAAGTCCAAAACCTGACTTGAAATAACCTAACAAATCAATCGGGACTAAAGCGGTTTCATAAACGACAACTTAAATTCATGCAATCTCACTAATTTGATCCAGGTTCAATGAGTCAGGATAATTTGATGTGCACGCTTATTCTTAAGCAGCCAATGCGTTCCTATTGGTCAGTGATTTCAAGTTTTCCTTTCTCTTTGGAGTATTACTAGCTGATTGTGCATAGATAAGATCCCTGAAGTTGCAAAGACTAAAGTCTCAAAACCAAAGATATATTCTTTATCAAAGTTAAGACTCTGCCACGCCCCCCTAAAACGGCTCGTTCTAACACGCCCCCACATATCTACCTCACTATGTGGAAATATTTGCATAATGCGGCCCAAATGTGCACGCAAAGAAAGAAGGCGTGGTTTCAGCAACCGCAGTTAGTGTTGAAGCAGCCATGTCAGGGAGACGCTGTGTGTTTCCATGCAAAAGCACTTTATTTGGCCTTCCGAAAGTAGATGAATTTAGGAATCTTTAAGATTAGCTACTTACAACAGAACAGCAATGCATTTTATGGACGACCGTTTCGTGAAACTAGGAGAGGAGGTAATTCTGACTTTGCTATGACAATCTGGCGCTTCTGAATCAGCTACTGTTTTGTTATTAGTTTAAGTATTTGCCATTGACTGTTCAAATGCGGAGTTTTGCGCATCGTGTGTGCGCGAGCGAGCGAGAGAGAGAGAGAGCGTGAGAGAGGGGGTCACATCACAGTGGAGTCAGCTGTCTTAACCGTGGCTTGTGTACTGCAAACACATATTCATCACTGTGTCTGTCACGAGACTCTGTTCCCCTTTCGGGCTCTGTCTTTACATTTATTTTGAAAGATGAAGCTCGCGATTATGGTAAGGGGCGTTACATTTGCGCTAAACAGATGGAACACAATAGAATAACTGCGCAATAATTCTGAATAAAATATGCATTCTGCTAAAATATTTGTTGTTGGACATTAAATGTGACACATGTCGAATTTTAATCCTACATAGAAGTGTATTTTTATGATAGCAGTAACTAAATTTTAATCAATAAAGTTTTCAATAAACTGTAAATCAAATGTAAGCTAAATAATACAGCCCTAATTACTAGCTCAAATGAGTTCGTGTGTATTCCTCTTATCATAAAAATCATATTTATATGATATTATCATATAAAATATAGTATTTTACATGATTTATTTTAATTTTTAATTTAGTGATTTTAACTTTTAATTTAATGTTTTTAATGCTTTAAATAGCAATTGTGTATTGTAATGTTTTAATGTTCTACTAGTAACCATAAAGTACAGCTGTCATAAAACCAGAGAGAAAGGCTGCATGGCTAGAAACTGCTGAGCAACTGAATGCGCATGTAGCAGCATGTTAAAATGTTTTTAAATATCTTAGAACAAAGTCATTAAATCAGTCGGTTGCAGCCTATATTTTTATTTATTTAAATTGCATTTTCTGTATACTTTTATTTTTGGACTGATAACGTCAAATGTGAGAGAGTCAACGTTGTAATATCAATGCGTTCCTATCGGTCAGTGTTAGAGGAGCTCAGCTTAGCCTGCTCTGGACCAGCTTAGTTTCCCAGCATAAATTGCCACAGTGACTGAGCTTGAGCTATGCTAATTTTGCTTTATGAAACCAAATCAAGTGAAAATAAGTCAGACTAACTGAAATAAGCCTGGTTTATAAAATATGATGATTAACATCAGTCTACAATCAGGCTAGTGATGCAGCCTGAAATCATAATCACAGCATCTTTGTTCATTTAGCCAGAGGAGAGCTGAGCTGACTGCTCCTGGTTTCTCCCAAGCTGTTTTTTCTTCGTTTCAGTCACCTGCTGGAGTTTGGGTTCCTCTTGCTTAGCCAGGGTTTTAAAAAAACACTGAATATTCAGAAATAATATTGATTTGATTGTACTGACACTATTGCATAATGACAAGACTTGAACTGAATTGAGCTGGATTATGATATCACTGTTTTCTCCAGAGCTGCTTTATTGCCGAATCGACTTTGTTTCATAATGTATTAATTTTGCAACATTTTCACTCGTATTGAATTTTGTTAAATCAACATCAAGCTGAGACAAAGTGAATAATGAAACTTGGGTGCTATAAAATTCCTTATAGCTGAATGTCCAGTACATCGTTTTATCTCTTGACCCCTCAAGCCGCTCCTCTTCATCAGGCATCATCTTCCTCATCGTCTTCCGTGAGTGAATGGACACAGACACACTGAACTCTGGACTGGTTCTGGTCGGGTCTCCTCAACAGAGAGAGGCAAACCCATAGAGTCAGCGTCCATCCCTATGAACCCAATTGCTGTCAATTTAAGAAAAGATGAAAATTAGGATATAGCTTAAACACAGTGTATTATCTTCATTCTGAAACAAAGTACTGCTAATAAATTGATACCACGTTCTTTAAAACAAACACACACACACACACACACACAACATACCCCTACAGGAACATACAGAAGTCAGCATCTTCCAGACAGCAGACAGACAGATGGACACTGATGGACACAAGTGTGTGACTGCAGAACCTGTACAGTAACATTAACAGTTACTTATGCCAGCAGTATAGCGCCATCTGGAGGGCGGACCCTCTTACTTACACTTCATGCAGATTAAACCTGAGAATCTTCCTGGTAAACGAGTGACGCTAAAGAGCGAAATACACAACCACGGTGCGGTTATAATGAAAACCGACAAAAAGTTGCTTTTAAAAACCTATGGTATTTGTATCAGTTGAATTTATGGATAATAGTGTTTATTTGTAATAATTTAAAAGTAGAGGAAATAATTGAGGATGCTTGGTTTTCGTGTTATGTGAATAGCGTTGATTCATTAAAAGTCAAAAAATCAGAATTCCGCTAATCAAATCTCTAAACTCCATCACTCAACACTGATTATTAACACAACATAACACAAGACAACCCGTTCAGAATTGCTGTTATCCCCCCCAGTACCTTTCTTGTTAACAGTTAACCTGTTACAGTCACAGAAGTAATATTTACAGATGTAGATACAATAAACAACATATATTTTGTACCTAAATACTTTAAACTTCACTCTACTTATTTGTCTACTTTTTGCTAATTAACATAATATATAAATAAAATAAAAAATAAGTTTAATGACTCACTTGCTGTATTGGAGTTCTGCATGTTCCATGTGATTCGAGAAGTGAACTCCCTTCCCTGGATTTAGGGGTATATTTCGTCCAGAGCCCAGAATAACCAATATAGTAGACTACAGGAGAATGCTTCATAAATTAAATATGCTTCATGTAGTTGTTTAGGCAGGGGCGTTACAACAGATGGTTAAATGAAGAGGGGATATTTCTTTTGCAATTGCGTAGGTCATCCAAAGAAGTGTGCCACCGCAGAACAAAAAAACTATTGAAGTCTAACGCCATCTAAAATCATAATCACAGCATCTTTGTTCATTTATCCAGAGGAGAGCTGAGCTGACTGCTCCTGGTTTCTCCCAAGCTGTTTTTTCTTCGTTTCAGTCACCTGCTGGAGTTTGGGTTCCTCTTGCTTAGCCAGGGTTTTAAAAAAACACTGAATATTCAGAAATAATATTGATTTGATTGTACTGACACTATTGCATAATGGACTGAATTGGGCTGGATCATGATATCACTGTTTTCTCCAGAGCTGCTTTATTGCCGAATCGACTTTGTTTCATAATGTATTAATTTTGCAACATTTTCACTCGTATTGAATTTTGTTAAATCAACATCAAGCTGAGACAAAGTGAATAATGAAACTTGGGTGCTATAAAATTCCTTATAGCTGAATGTCCAGTACATCGTTTTATCTCTTGACCCCTCAAGCCGCTCCTCTTCATCAGGCATCATCTTCCTCATCATCTTCCGTGAGTGAATGGACACAGACACACTGAACTCTGGACTGGTTCTGGTCGGGTCTCCTCAACAGAGAGAGGCAAACCCATAGAGTCAGCGTCCATCCCTATGAACCCAATTGCTGTCAATTTAAGAAAAGATGAAAATTAGGATATAGCTTAAACACAGTGTATTATCTTCATTCTGAAACAAAGTACTGCTAATAAATTGATACCACGTTCTTTAAAACAAACACACACACACACACACACACAACATACCCCTACAGGAACATACAGAAGTCAGCATCTTCCAGACAGCAGACAGACAGATGGACACTGATGGACACAAGTGTGTGACTGCAGAACCTGTACAGTAACATTAACAGTTACTTATGCCAGCAGTATAGCGCCATCTGGAGGGCGGACCCTCTTATTTGTTTCATAATGTATTAATTTTGCAACATTTTCACTCGTATTGAATTTTGTTAAATCAACATCAAGCTGAGACAAAGTGAATAATGAAACTTGGGTGCTATAAAATTCCTTATAGCTGAATGTCCAGTACATCGTTTTATCTCTTGACCCCTCAAGCCGCTCCTCTTCATCAGGCATCATCTTCCTCATCATCTTCCGTGAGTGAATGGACACAGACACACTGAACTCTGGACTGGTTCTGGTCGGGTCTCCTCAACAGAGAGAGGCAAACCCATAGAGTCAGCGTCCATCCCTATGAACCCAATGGCTGTAAATTTAAGAAAAGATGAAAATGACAGGTTAATATCATCATTCAAAAACAAACACGTGTTTATTAATTAATACCACATTCCTTAAAGGCAGCATCTTCGACAGACAGATGGACACTGATGGACACAAGTGTGTGACTGCAGAACCTGTACAGTAACATCAGTAACATTTTATGCCAGCAGTATAGCGCCATCTGGAGGGCGGACCCTCTTACTTACACTTCATGCAGATTAAACCTGAGAATCTTCCTGGTAAACGAGTGACGCTAAAGAGCGAAATACACAACCACGGTGCGGTTATAATGAAAACCGACAAAAAGTTGCTTTTAAAAACCTATGGTATTTGTATCAGTTGAATTTATGGATAATAGTGTTTATTTGTAATAATTTAAAAGTAGAGGAAATAATTGAGGATGCTTGGTTTTCGTGTTATGTGAATAGCGTTGATTCATTAAAAGTCAAAAAATCAGAATTCCGCTAATCAAATCTCTAAACTCCATCACTCAACACTGATTATTAACACAACATAACACAAGACAACCCGTTCAGAATTGCTGTTATCCCCCCCAGTACCTTTCTTGTTAACAGTTAACCTGTTACAGTCACAGAAGTAATATTTACAGATGTAGATACAATAAACAACATATATTTTGTACCTAAATACTTTAAACTTCACTCTACTTATTTGTCTACTTTTTGCAAATTAACATAATATATAAATAAAATA
>NW_015660880.1:35391-46996 GCF_001515625.1 Sinocyclocheilus rhinocerous
TCTTCCGTGAGTGAATGGACACAGACACACTGAACTCTGGACTGGTTCTGGTCGGGTCTCCTCAACAGAGAGAGGCAAACCCATAGAGTCAGCGTCCATCCCTATGAACCCAATTGCTGTCAATTTAAGAAAAGATGAAAATTAGGATATAGCTTAAACACAGTGTATTATCTTCATTCTGAAACAAAGTACTGCTAATAAATTGATACCACGTTCTTTAAAACAAACACACACACACACACACACACACAACATACCCCTACAGGAACATACAGAAGTCAGCATCTTCCAGACAGCAGACAGACAGATGGACACTGATGGACACAAGTGTGTGACTGCAGAACCTGTACAGTAACATTAACAGTTACTTATGCCAGCAGTATAGCGCCATCTGAAGGGCGGACCCTCTTACTTACACTTAAAAGGTTTTGGGGTTAAAAACAGTAAATTTACTTGGACTAAAGAGCGGAATACACAACCACGGTGCGGTTATAATGAAAAATGATTAAAAAAATTTTTTTTTAAAGGTGCTTTAAAAAACCTATGTTATTTGTATCAGTTGAATTTATGGATAGTAGTGTTTGTTTGTAATAATTTAAAAGTAGAGGAAATAATTGAGGATGCTTGGTTTTCGTGTTATGTGAATAGCGTTGATTCATTAAAAGTCAAAAAATCAGAATTCCGCTAATCAAATCTCTAAACTCCATCACTCAACACTGATTATTAACACAACATAACACAAGACAACCCGTTCAGAATTGCTGTTATCCCCCCCAGTACCGTTCTTGTTAACAGTTAACATGTTACAGTTACAGAAGTAATATTTACAGATGTAGATACAATAAACAACATATATTTTGTACCTAAATACTTTAAACTTCACTCTACTTATTTGTCTAGTTTTTGCAAATTAACATAATATATAAATAAAATATATAATAGTTTAATGACTCACTTGTTGTATTGAAGTTTTGCATGTTCGATGTGATTCGAGAAGTGAACTCCCTTCCCTGGATTTAGGGGTATATTTCGTCCAGAGCCCAGAATAACCAATATAGTAGACTACAGGAGAATGCTTCTCAGTACATAAATTATATTTCATGTAGTTCCCTGATAGCAACAGACTCCGCCCTCAAATCTGCAGCTCCACTGTACTGTAATCCCAGATGGTCCACTAGTTTTTGATACAGTCTATGGTTCTTTCCAAGGGGGCCCAAGTAGATATAACTGCACACCCGAGATCTCCAAAACGGGGCGTGAACTCCAAAATGGGGCGGGGTCTCCTCGCGCAAAGACTTTCACCATTGGCTCTGGCTCCAGCCAATTGTTATTGACTTACATTTCAAAATAAAACTTTATAAATTAAACATTGTTTCTAATTGATCTAAAATAAAATATGCTATATAAATAAATATCCTCTCTCCTCCTTATTCCAAACTTCATGCCATCTCATTTTTATTGCTGTTCTAAGTTTAGCCTTAAATTCTTCTTTGCTTAGTGGAATAATAATTTCTGTATGTGATCATTTCAGTGCCTGTTTTGCTAAATGATCCGCAACCTCTTTTCCATCCACCCCCACGTGTGCTTGAGAAAGAACTGCTTTGCTCATGCAGACTGCTTTTTAAGGCGGGGCTATTTTTCACGGTCCAATAAAAAATGACTTCGGCTGTGAAGCCCGCCGTCTATGGGGGAAATTTCTGTCAATCAAAATAAGCCATGTTTTACAATATACAAGTGGGCTTTCCAAGTACAGTGGAGCTGCCGACTTGAGGGCGGAGTGAGTCTGTTGCTATCAGGGAACTACGTGAAATATATTTCATTTATGTACTGAGAAGCATTCTACTGTAGTCTACTATATTGGTTATTCTGGGCTCTGGACGAAATATACCCCTAAATCCAGGGAAGGGAGTTCAGTTCTCGAATCACATCGAACATGCAGAGCTTCAATACAACAAGTGAGTCATTAAACTATTATATATTTTATTTATATATTATGTTAATTTGCAAAAAGTAGACAAATAAGTAGAGTGAAGTTTAAAGTATTTAGGTACAAAATATATGTTGTTTATTGTATCTACATCTGTAAATATTACTTCTGTGACTGTAACAGGTTAACTGTTAACAAGAAAGGTACTGGGGGGATAACAGCAATTCTGAACGGTTTGTCTTGTGTTATGTTGTGTAGCGGGTTTCTGTTTTATAGTAATAATAATAAATAAGGAGTTTAGAGATTTGATTAGCGGAATTCTGATTTTGTGACTTTTAATGAATCAACGCTATTCACATAACACGAAAACCAAGCATCCTCAATTATTTCCTCTACTTTTAAATTATTACAAATAAACACTATTATCCATAAATTCAACTGATACAAATACCATAGGTTTTTAAAAGCAACTTTTTGTCGGTTTTCATTATAACCGCACCGTGGTTGTGTATTTCGCTCTTTAGCGTCACTCGTTTACCAGGAAGATTCTCAGGTTTAATCTGCATGAAGTGTAAGTAAGAGGGTCCGCCCTCCAGATGGCGCTATACTGCTGGCATAAGTAACTGTTAATGTTACTGTACAGGTTCTGCAGTCACACACTTGTGTCCATCAGTGTCCATCTGTCTGTCTGCTGTCTGGAAGATGCTGACTTCTGTATGTTCCTGTAGGGGTATGTTGTGTGTGTGTGTGTGTGTGTGTGTTTGTTTTAAAGAAAGTGGTATCAATTTATTAGCAGTACTTTGTTTCAGAATGAAGATAATACACTGTGTTTAAGCTATATCCTAATTTTCATATTTTCTTAAATTTACAGCCATTGGGTTCATAGGGATGGACGCTGACTCTATGGGTTTGCCTCTCTCTGTTGAGGAGACCAGACCAGAACCAGTCCAGAGTTCAGTGTGTCTGTGTCCATTCACTCACGGAAGATGATGAGGAAGATGATGCCTGATGAAGAGGAGCAGCTTGAGGGGTCAAGAGATAAAACGATGTACTGGACATTCAGATTTTTCTTGACTTTGTATGAAATGGCTTCTGCGATCACTCATTAAAAGGATGGTTACAAAATTAAGATTTCATTTTTTTTTTTTTTTACATTTCCATCTTTAGATCTGGATTTCCCAAACTAAAGCATTTGCTTTTCACTAATTTAATCATTAAATCAATTAAATAATTAAAAGGAAAAATTAATAATTTTTACATTTCAAATTAAGCACTTATTAAAAAAAGATTTGTTTTCTTGTTTACCTGCATGTCACATGACTATTAAGGCGACATGAGAAAACGCTGAACCTACGTGTTGTTAAATTATTGGAATATGAACTTATTATGAACTTAATATGAAATCTCAAGGGGACTTCAAGGGGGAAAAAAATAGATCAAGCGGTCTGACTAACAAAAAAAAAAAAAGTTTCACTATGTACTAGAATGGTTTATTTTAAACCAAAAAACAACCAAGAGCAAGTCAATGCAGAAAATGTGTGGGTGCAAGAGATTAATTAATTCTGAACGTACTTGATTGTTAAACGCCACAGTAGTTAATATTCATGAGCGTACCATGGTTGTTATGGCAACCTCAAATCGCAGACCGCTGTGATGCAAGTAGCTTCCTGACGCAGGGGGCGGGGCCTGTCTCTGAATGCTATTAATATTCATGAAGCTCTACCAGTAGTAGTACGTTCGTGTATTCACAGAGCGCGTGCGCTCTGACACCGGTCGTTACGGTATCGCATATGTGTCCGGAAGAGTGCGGCTCGACGGGTCGGTTTTGGATGCTCGTCGGTTTGAGGGGCGATGGGTCTGATCGCTCGCGTCCGTAAAGAATGGTTTATCATCGGTATAGTGCTGGTCATCACGTGCGCCAGGCTCGCGCCGTCCGTGGGAGTGAAAGGAGGTGAGAATGACCGGACACATTTCTGGACAGTTAAAGTCTATAAAAACTTTAAAATCAGTTAATGCACAGGTAATAAAGCATTATGGTCTGATCAACATTAGGAAATGATCAGGATGACTCGTATGCATGAATATGACACAACAAGGGAGTGATCAATGATTGATTGCATGCATGTGCATTGACATAAAGTGCAAGTAGTTATTATGTGAGATGGGGTTAAATGTCTCTATCTAAATGCATGTGTTCATGATCATGCAGTGTTTCAATCGCTGTGGTTTGTGTGGCAACAGGTTGATGGGTGTTTTAACTGTAACGTTAGTTGTCATTGTGACACGTTGCAACACCCGGATCTGAATAATCCTGTTCGGAGAGACAGCAGTTTCTATTAGAGTCCGTTTTTCCTGTTTATGTACAGTATATGGGAAAACATTAAGTATTGTCTTGATAAAAAATAGTTTGATAGGTCTTGTTTAAAACGTCTTGAAGTTTGGAGGTTATATAGTCATAGATAGATAGAAAGAAATGGGATTTGGGTTTAAAATTGTTGTAAGTTGGATTGATCAGGTATGTTATAGCAAAAATCATCAGTATGTTTGTTTTCCACCAACATGAATATCTAATATAGAAAATAATCACTATATATCAGTTGGATTTTTTACTTTAGAAATCCCCTTACAAAACAGTACATTGAGGGTACCATGATACACATGTGTATAATATGATACTGAATAACTACCGTGTTTATATACTATAGTATTTATATTGTACGCCTATGAGAAATTGAAGAAAACCGTGCCATTATCCTAGAGTCCCAAAATATGGTAATACCATTTTATGTGCATAATACCTCATGCTATTATTTCCCCATGATCATTAATCTGTTCTCTTTCAGGTCCTCTTCGGCCGGAGATCACCATCACCTATGTTGCAGTATCTGTTATTTTCTTTAACAGTGGCTTGTCTTTGGAAACAGAGGTATGATGGTGCCTGTTTGGTTTTTGGTTTTGGTTATAGATTTTTTTAAAAACTAATGTCTGTTTTGCTCTGTTTTCAGGAGCTAGCAAGTGCATTAATGCATGTAAAGTTGCATTTCTTCGTCCAGACATTCACGCTAGTATTTTTCCCCATCGCCATTTGGCTCCTTCTCAAAGTTCTGGCCCTAACGGCGATCAACGAATGGCTTCTCAGAGGGTGAGTGCACGTATTTTCAGTCCTTTTCTTATACACAGTCACCCTCTCTACCTGTTCGCCGCTTGGCTGAATGGAGTCTCTGTCGGTAGGTTTGCGCTGAGTGTAACTGGATCTCAGAGGTCTACAGTGTTGGCGCTTTGGTTATTTTCCTGCAAGAGAGTCGTTGTGTTCACCTGCAACCTCCACACGTCCTTTCATAGACAGAAAAGACTTTCATGTTTTTGGTTATTTTCCTGCAAGAGAGTCGTTGTGTTCACCTGCAACCTCCACACGTCCTTTCATAGACAGAAAAGACTTTCATGTTTCTATAACATTTAAGATTATGAGCCACTACAGCACAACCATTAGCTGAAATGTCCTGAAGTGACTCGTTGCTTGCTTGCTCCTGTCTGGAAATACAGTGGGAAACAGTGAAACAAATGCGATTTAAATGCAAAGTTATATGTTATTATTTATTAACTTCTCTCTCTCTCAGGTTGCAGACGGTTGCTTGTATGCCTCCTCCTGTTTCCTCTGCTGTCATCCTAACTAAAGCTGTAGGAGGAAATGAGGTAAATAATAATACATCATAAAAACTTTACAAGCAGACCTCACTATAAAATCATGATAATTTGTATAATCTATAGGAAAAATAATAACTTTCCAACAGAACAATAACACAATTTGGTGTAATGTATAATAAATAAACCCCTTTGTAAATAAAACTTTACAAAGTCAAATCTTTCATAATGATTACAACATCACAAGCTTGCACCCATCACAACAACTTTACAAACACATTCATCTCAGTTTTCCAATCACATTCCATCAAAACAATCACAACTTTACAAACACATTCATCTCAGTTTTCCAATCACATTCCATCAAAACAATCACAACTTTACAAACACATTCATCTCAGTTTTACAATCACATTCCATCAAAACAATCACAACTTTACAAACACATTCATCTCAGTTTTCCAATCACATTCCATCAAAACAATCACAACTTTACAAACACATTCATCTCAGTTTTACAATCACATTCCATCAAAACAATCACAACTTTACAAACACATTCATCTCAGTTTTCCAATCACATTCCATCAAAACAATCACAACTTTACAAACACATTTATCTCAGTTTTACAATCACATTCCATCACAACAATCACAACTTTACAAACACATTCATCTCAGTTTTACAAACATTCCATCACAACAATCACAACTTTACAAACACATTAATCTCAAATTTTCCAATCACATTCCATCACAACAATCACAACTTTACAAACATATTCATCTCAGTTTTATAATCACATTCCATCAAAACAATCACAACTTTACAAACACATTCATCTCAAATTTTCCAATCACATTCCATCACAACAATCACAACTTTACAAACATATTCATCTCAGTTTTACAAACATTCCATCACTACAATCAGAACTTTACAAACACATTCATCTCAAATTTTCCAATCACATTCCATCACAACAATCACAACTTTACAAACATATTCATCTCAGTTTTACAATCACATTCCATCACAACAATCACAACTTTACAAACACATTCATCTAAATTTTACCAACATATTCCATCACAACAATCACAACTTTACAAACAATCACATTCCATCACAACAATCACAACTTTACAAATACATTCCTCCATATGGGTAACTACTTTACAAAAACACTCAATCACAGCTATCACAACTTTACAAATACATTCCTCCATATGGGTAACTACTTTACAAAAACACTCAATCACAACTATCACAACTTTACAAATGCATTTCATCACAATGATCATACTTTGCAAGTTTCCACCTACTGCAGCTTTAAAAACACACTCCATCACAATAATCACAACTTTACAAATACATTCCATAACAACAATCACAGCTTTACAAATACATTCCCCTATGTAAGTAACAACTTTAAAAATGGATTTCATCAAAACTTTACAAACAGACCTCACCACAAAATTATGATTACGGTTATGATCACACTTTTGTTATAGAAATCATTACTTTCCAACAGCACAATCACAAAATGTGGTGTATAATAATAAGTAAAACCCTAGAATTAAATGCCTTTCATCACAATCATCACAGCTTTACAAGCTCACTCCCATCACAACTTTAAAGAAACACCTAATAACAACAATCACAACTTTACAAACACATCACAGTTTTACAAACACGTTCCATTACAGCAATCACAACTTTACAAATACATTCCACCATAAAGGTAACATGTTTCAAAAACACTCAATCACATCTATCACATCTTTACATATGTATTTCATCAAAACTTTACAAACAGACCACCGCAAAACTGTTACAATCACTGCTATAATCACACTTTGTTATACAAATCATAACTTTACAACCAGTTTAATGTATATGTTTATGTATTCAGTGTATATATTCTTTCTTCAGGCTGCAGCCATTTTCAATTCTGCATTTGGGAGTTTTCTGGTAAGTCTTGATAATAGAGACATAAAAAAGGGAGGAGAAAAGAGACAAATAGACAAACAAAAAAGCAAAGAAATAAAATCATAATGTGAAAGAGTCCCATTTCTCTGTCCTGTCTACAGGGGATTGTGTTCACTCCTCTTCTGCTGCTGGTGTTTGTGAGTATAATTCCTCTTTTATTTGTTATTTCTGTTCATTGTGAATGTGCTGAACCATAAGCATGTTGTGTGGGTGTGTTCTATGTAGATTTTTTTTCTGTAATATATTGAGTGTATAATCTTTTTCCCACTGTATTGTTTGTGTTTATAGCTGGGCTCCTCTTCTTCTGTCCCGTTCACCTCCATTTTCTCGCAGCTGTTCATGACGGTGGTCGTCCCACTCATAGTTGGACAGGTGAGTGTGTTTGTTGTTTGAGTAAATTAAAGCAATAACCTCATGAAGCCGTGGTTTACAGTGAATTTATAACAGCTAAGGGGCGTTGTTAGGTACGATGTGAAGCGGAGTGCCTAAAACCCTCTTAGCTGTTATAAATCCACTGTAAACCACGGCTTCACGGGGCTTAATTGCTTTTATAAAACGGTTATTCCATATACGTAGTAAGGTTTCACAAAATAAAACAGCAAATAAAGTGTAATGATATTAATAAAAACATTGTTCTTCCACCAAACAATGTAGTTCCTCAGAATCACAAACAAAGTGGTTGCTGAGTAACACACAGAAGTAAACAAAGGTGTATGTTTGTAGAGTAATTTACAACAGCTTCGAACGTGGCTCAGCCAATCAGAATCAAGGACCGGAACTCTCCGTTTTATAATATGCTCTAAATGTGTTTTGATGTTCAAATTATTTCACACAACCTACCAAATGTCAACAAGACAGTAGTAAAATCACTTCTAATCCTCAATTAAGATAACGGCTTTGTTTTACCATGTTGATTTTGACTAATCTGTGACACAGATCATCTGCTTGCCAGAAACAATAAATAAAGTGCAATAGGAAAATCTAAAATCTGCCTTTTGAGAAAAATCAATTCATGAATGAATAAAAATCTAATTTCACTTCTAAAAATGCCAAATAGTGTCTGTAAGGGGAATGATTAGGAGCGTTAATCTGAGTTTCTGTCTTAAATAATTTAACAGCAGAAGTTAATAGGAAGTCACTGCCACGATTGAGCATGTTTTGTGCATGTAGGTGTGCAGGAGGTCCCTGAGAGAGTGTCTGGACCGCCGGAAGCCTCCGTTCGGGACGGTGAGCAGCGTCGTTCTGCTCATGATCATCTACACCACCTTCTGCGACACCTTCTCCAACCCCAACATAGAGCTGGACCATCTGAGTCTGCTCATCGTCGTCTTCATCAGTGAGTGTGTTGTTTTCGGTGCAAGAAACATTTGACTGTAATTGCTGTAAGACTGTGAAGATATATGTGACCCTGGAGCACAAAAGCAGTCTTAAGTCGCTGGGGTATATTTGTAGCAATAGCCAACAATACATTGTATGGGTCAAAATTATAGATTTTTCTTTTATGCCAAAAATCATTAGGACATTAAGTAAAGATCATGTTCCATGAAGATATTTAGTAAATTTCCTACCGTAAATATATCAAAACCTAATTTTTGATTAATTTTTGATTAGTAATATGCATTTGCTAAGAATTTCATTTGGACAACTTTAAAGGTGATTTTCTCAATATTTAGATTTTTTTGCACCCTCAGATTCCAGATTTTCAAATAGTTGTATCTCGGCCAAATATTGTCATATCCTAACAAAACATGCATCAATGGAAAGCTTATGTATTCATGCTATTTTAAGATGTATAAATCTCAATTTCAAAATAATTGACCCGTATGACTGGTTTTGTGGTCCAGGGTCACATATCGTTAATATTGTTCATTTTTTCCATTTTCAGTATTTTCCATTCAGTTGAGCTTCATGGCCCTGATATTTTTCTTGTCTACAAGGTGAGAAACATATGTTCGCAAAAACACATTTGTTTTCTGTCTTAGTGGGTCTTTCCTTGACGTCTCTTGGCATTATTCGGAATGATTGCGCTGTTTATTTCAGGTTTTACTTTAATTTTGTCCATGTTTGATCCTCACAATGTTGACGAAACCTGATCCGCTTACTCTTTGATGTGTGCCACCACATAACGTGTGTTAATCTGTTTCTATGCATATGTGATGTTTGCAGGAAATCCTCTGGTTTCACTGCGGCCGATTCGGTAGCCATCATGTTTTGTGCGACTCATAAATCCCTCACTCTAGGTAAAGCACACGCGTATGTCTGAATAAAGCAAATATGAACCGTTGCCTACCTTCTCTAGCTGAAAACTCTGGTTTGATGTGTGTTTGTGTAGGTATCCCCATGCTGAAGATCGTGTTTGAGGGTTATGAGCATCTGTCTCTGATATCAGTGCCTCTGTTGATCTATCATCCCGCTCAGATCCTGCTGGGAAGCATCTTACTGCCCTCCATTAAAACATGGATGAGCGGCAGACTGAAGGTAGTGCACGCACCGATTTGACCAAAACCCATGAAAGTGTATATAAAAATAATGGTGAGAAAATGTAAACAGCACATGCTGTAAAATATAAAGTTGGAATTATAGGAAATAAAATTGTGAGATGCAAAGTTGTTTTTGTGAAAAAAGCTAATTATTTTTTCAGCTTTAATTTGCTATATCTGAACTCAAGGGCTAAAGAAAAAATGATGCATTCATATACATATCCTCCTGAGACCCAGCTATGGAGTTTTTGCCTCTGTAGTGGACATTATATTTTAGTGAATTTCTCTGAGACCTCACATGTCACAGTTTTAAGTCTGGATGTCCTGTACAGAGCACATTCAGGGCTTTTCAGAGATACCAAATGATTGGATGTTTCACCATGACCACTCCCTCTCCTTGGTTTTTAAAAATGGCTGACATTAATTTAGTGATAAAATTGTACATCCTTATGGAAATATGATAATATTTTGTAATTATAATTTAAATCTGATTAATTTTCAAATTGTTTGTCATAAATCAACATCTCAGGAAAATGTTATGGGGTTTCAAATCAAAATATGACCTTCTGTTACGAAACAGGACATCATTTCATACATGTCCACTGTAGAGGACACCAGGACTAAAAGCATGTTTATTATACATTTTGGGAGACAAAATAATTGAATAGGAAAACAAATTATATATCAATATTCTTATGAAATATTAGATATTATTATGAAAATCTGGCCAATTACTACTCCCATTATTACACTTCTTTTTTCAACATGCTGTCCCAACAGCACTTTAATATGCAAATTAGATACATTAAAAAAAAATCCCATTGTTTTTGCCTTTTCATGTCTATTATTGTCATTTTATTTTTAGAAAATCTGAGTCCTGGTGTCCTCTACAGAGGACATAGCATAACATATAAATAAAATATAATTTTTCAAAAATTTTATTTTACCATTTTTTTCTTATGCTCTAAACAATGTAATGACATGAACAAATACTAAATTCACAAAGCTTTTTATTTCTGGTTCTCAGGAGGATATAGGGGAAAAAATTCCATTTAAATATATCCCTTACAGGAAATATTTTTCAGATTTAAATTTTAAGGACAATTTATAGCACTTAAATTTTTCACTGAGCTCAGTTTGTGTCAGTGCATTTCATATAGTTTTGTTTTTCTGTAATTTAAATCACTAAAATGTTTTCGTCTGCCAAACCCCTTGGACCTGAAATAATTACTTGAAGTACACCTGAGATTTTAAATTAATATTTAACAACACATTTGCTTGTTCGCAATTCTCTAATGTTGATTAATAGTCACATAACATACAGGTAAACAAATGAAATGTTTGAAAATGCGTGTATACATGTATATATTTTCATATTTATATATGATTTATATTATATATAAAATTCATATAAATCATATATATGATGTACAAGTTTCTTAAATATATAAATGTATGTGTGTGTAATATACAAAGTACACACACATTGTAAACAAACTTATTTTGGATGTGATTATATTTATATATATATATATATATATATATATATATATATATATATCA
>NW_015660880.1:47024-66477 GCF_001515625.1 Sinocyclocheilus rhinocerous
ATATATATATATATATATATATCAAGTTAATTTTATATAAAAAAACGTATTTTAATTTGACATTTAATAAATTAATTACAGTTTTTTTAGAAATTTATTTTTATTCTAGATTTTTATTATTTAATTAAGGGAAATCCTCTCTTATCCTATTTTTAAAAAAAGTTAATTTGCCAAAAATACACTAAGGCAGTGTGAATGAGGTTGAAAGCGTCATATTTAGAATCAGAAAATGGGCAGAAAAAAACGTAATATTCCATTTTAAACTGTGTAAATTTGAACTCACAACTCTAATGTTCATATCATATATTCTTTTCAAAATTTCTGCTGTACCATCTGTTTCACAAGATGTTGAAATGACAGACGACAAGATGTTATTGTGCTACTGTATGTTGGGTCAAGTTCATTTGGGTCTGTTTTAACTCTTAAATTGACTTGCCTTCCAGACTCTAACGCCTGTATGAACTACACTGTCGACTGGAAGCTGTGAAACACTTGGCTGAGCCAAACCAGGCCAGAATCAACGAGACCAAAACCAGACCGAGACGCCGATCAGGCGGATGTATACGTGAGATCAAGTGCCTTAACACGACCCGCGGGACCTCAGACAGGGACTACAGACGATTCCATGAGCTTTTTTAAACAGACATGAATGTATATTTTTATTTTTATATGAAGTGTAAAATCTTTTCTTACTACAGCGGCACTCAGACTTTGCCAAATGGATTTATTTTTGTTTTTTAGATGTCCAGGAAGAACTCCAAAGTCTTCTGTGTTGATGTTGCTTCATTGGGCTTTGGGGATTTTTTACAGCAGTAAAAACTAAAGTGTAACTGCACTGATAACATCCTTGATATTTACCTAACAATGAGAGAATCGACTCATTTTGATGCAGTATAAGGTCAGCTGTTGTGACGGCGACACCATTTGACATGTTATGTTACTGAAGACAATAAAGATTGTCAGAAATTCTGTCTAAATGAGGCTTTGTGTGCAAACTCTTTCTGATCATGTGTCTTGTCATGCAGAAAAATGACATTGACCACAAACACACAATACTTTTGAAAATAAATCTGTATTCATTAAATTTATTTTTATTCATTATTTTCATTTTTTCAAATCAAATACAGACTGAATATTTAGATAAACCCTGATTTACCTTTCAACAGACGCTATTGTTCAAACTTTTCTATTGTGTCATATCTTATTTGTGGTTTAAACTGAGCGTTCAAACTAGTATTCAGACTGAAACACATCATCTGTAGTTATTAAACTCAATCTAAGGCAAAAGCACTTTCTGCTTTTTTGTCTTAAAATCTAAGGAGGTTTAATACAGTGGCTGGGTTTAGATTTACTTCCATACTGTTGTTTTTGTATTGCATGTGAACGAATACACAAAACGATTGAACCGTATTATGCTAAAGCTTAAAATGTGGTTTTACAAATTGTAGTATGAACTTTTCGATGTCTTTTTCCGGTCTGATTTCATAAATAATGAGTCAAGAAAGAAACTGAGCACATGCAGTAAGTCACATTAGAAGGAAATGAGTCACTTACTAGCGTTTGAGGTCAGTAAGAATTCAAAACATTTATTCAAAAAGGATGTATTAAACTCGGCATTCTCAACTCTGACACTCAAGATCCATTTTCCTGCAGAGTTTAGTTCTATCCTGATCAAACCCACAAAAGTGGATCTTGAGACCAGAGTTGGGAACCCTTGCATTAAACTATGGAAGCCCGTTTCCGCCTCTGAATAAAAAAAAAAGATCTTTTTATAAGATTTTATATCTCGCAATTGTGATTTTATACATGCAACTGCAACTTTATATCATGCAATTCTGAGAAAAAAAAATGGCAATTACCTTTTTTATTTTTATTCAATGGCAGAAACGGCCTTCCATATTAAACTGATCAAAAGTGACAGTAAATACAATTCTATTGTTAAAGATTTCTATTTCAACTGAGATCAAATGTTTGTCAAGACAAACTTTATGTTGGCTTAAGAAAGTCTAGTCTAAAGTTTGAAGTAGTTTTAAAAGCTCAATGTTTGGAGGTTTTAAGGTCATAAAGTCTGTCAGACAGATGGATAGATTACTTTGTGGCTTCTAGGGTATTCTGGATGGTTGCTAGGGAGTTGCTATGTGGTTGTAGGGTATTCTGGGTGGTTGTTAGGGCTTTGCTATGCAGTTGCTAAGATGTTGTGGGTGGTTGCTAGGGTGTTGCCAGGCAGTTGCCAGGGCATTGCTATGCAGTTGCTAAGATGTTGTGGGTGGTTTGCTGGGCGTTGTTATTGTGGAGGGTATTGTGAATGGCTGGTATGCCATTTCTATGTCAATTTAAGCCAGTTGCTAGGGTGTTCTGGGTGGTTGCTAGGGCGTGGCGATGTGGCAGTTGCTAGTGTGCTTTTTTGGTGGTTGTTAGGATGTTTTGGGAGGATGTTAGGATGTTGCTATGTGGCTGCTAGGCAGTTGGTAGGGTGTTGTGGATGGTTGCTGTGGTGTTGCTATGTGATTGCAAGCCAGTTGCTAGGATGGTCTTGGTGGTTGCTAGGGTATTGCCAGGTAGTTGCTAGGGTGTTGTGGATGGTTACTCGGCAGTTCTTAGGGTGTTGTGGGTGGTTGCTAGGGCGTTGCTATGTGTTTGACAGGGTATTGCTTTGTGATTGCAAGCCAGTTGCTATGATGTTCTTGGTGGTTGCTAGGGTATTGCCAGGCAGTTGATAGGGTGTTGTGGGTGGTTACTAGGCAGTTCTTAGGGTGTTGTGGATGGTTGCTACGTGGTTGACAGGGTGTTCTGGATGGCTGCTATGGCATTGATATGTGATTCCAAACCAATTAATAAGGTGTTCTGGGTGGTTGCTAGGATGTTTTATCATGTTGTTAGCATGTCCTAACCAGAAAGTTTCAGGAATAAATTACATTTTAAAGTATTTTTGAATAGAAAACAGTTTAAATTGTAATAATATTTCACAATATTACTGTATTTTTGACCAAATAAATGCAGGCTTGGAGAGCAGAAGAGACAAATTTTTAAGCTGTAATTTCTTTCAAAAACAGTATTTTGTGTCCACGTTCAGTTCCCTGTCGGTGTTATGAGGTTGTACTCGGCCTGCAGCACCAGGAAACTGTTCTGACGTATTTTGCGCACCTGCACCAGGTCTCCACACTCCTGCACATGGATGATGCCTCTGTCGTCATGGTTACGGTCATTCAGCGACATGGCGGTGAGCTTGTGACACTGCTTCCTCTGCAGGTACCGGAGACCTGCGGCGATGGCCATGCCAAGCGCGGCCGAGAGACCCAGCAGCAAGCCCAGCTCGGATGCACTCCGCCCAGGCACGCGCTCCGGCCTCTCGCCGCCTCTCTCCGGGACTCCAGACGGGTCTTTGGCCTGTTTAGGGGGATTGAGAACATCCCCGAACAGCTCGGAAGGGTCTTTTTTGTGCTGGGTCAGGGAGACGGCGCCCTCTGTGGGCTCCCGGGACGGGAAGTCAGATAGGGCTCGACGGGGAGCCGGGGAGGGTTCGGGATGGAGGGAGGCAGTGAAGAACTGTGTGTTATGAGTGTAGGTGTGTGTTTGTTGCATTGTAGTGTGTCTAGATGCATGTGTGTGAACGCTGTGAGTCTGTAACAGTAGATTTGGGATGGTGTGTGTGTTGTTAGCAGAAGTTTTGTGTGTGTTATCAGGTGTTGGTGTGTTTGTGTTATGGGTTGGGATGCTCTGAAGGGAAGACGTGATTGGGAAAGTTTGTGTAGATGTGTGCCTGTACAAGGATAGAAGTGTTTGAGTGTCATTTTGCATTGGTGTGTTTGTGTTAAAAGATGGGGTTGTGTTTGTGTTATGTGTTGAGTGTGTGTTGGTGTGTGTGTTGTGTGTTGAGTGTGTGTTGTTGTGTGTGTTATGTGTTGAGAGTGTGTTGTTGTGTGTGTTATGTGTTGAGAGCGTGTTGGTGTGTGTGTTATGTGTTGAGAGTGTGTTGGTGTGTGTGTTATGTGTTGAGAGTGTGTTGATGTGTGTGTTATGTGTTGAGTGTGTGTTGGTGTGTGTGTTGTGTGTTGAGCGTGTGTTGGTGTGTGTGTTATGTGTTGAGCGTGTGTTGGTGTGTGTGTTATACGTTGCATATGTGTTAGCATGTGTAGATGTGGTTGTGTGTGTAGACAGGGATGTGTGTTTGCCTGTTTTTTCCAGTAGTGAGGCTGCGCAAAAAAAGAAACACACAAAGCATTGAATATAAACTAAATTTGTACATTTTGTGAGCAAAATATGACTTTTCTTTTACATTTAAGCAAATTTAAGTGGCGTTAAAATGTGCAAAACTCACCACCACAATACTAGTGTTGCTAATATTCTCAGAGTGTTTTGAGGATGTTACTATGCAGTTGCTAGGGTGTTTGGGATTGTTGCTTTGCAGTTTCTAGAATATTCTAGTTGGTTGCCAGGGCATAAATTATTAATAATTTATTGATTCTCCCAAATTCTTTTTAAATTTAAAACTTCCTTTCTAAAAAAAGTCCCCCTGAGATTAAAGTTAATATTTCAATTAATTAATGACACATTTGGATGTTTACAGTTCTCTGATATTGGTTAATGGTCACATTGGCATGCAGGTAAACAAATAAAATATTTCAAAAGTAAAAATTTAAGTCATAAATTAGGTCATAAGTAATCTAAAAGTAATCCCGAAGTAGTCAGAATACATTACCTAAAATGAGTAATCTAAATTACATTACTGACTACAATTTCCGTCATATAATTTGTAATCGTTAATAGACTACAATTTATAAGTATTCTACCCAGCACTGGTTGCTAATGGGTTCCGAGTAGTTTTTAGCATGTTGCTACGTAGTTGCTAGGGTGTTTTGGATTGTTGCTATGCAGAATATAGAATGTTAGTTGGTTGCCGGGGAATTGCTGTGCAGTTGCTAGGTGTTCTGGATAGTTGCTATGGAGTTTATAGAATGTTTTAGTTGGTTGCCATGGCATTACTAGCAGTTGCTACGGTGTTCTGGAATATTACTAGGCAGTTTATAGAATTTTCTAGAACTTCCAGGTGGTTGCCAAGGTATTACAGTGCATTTGCTAACGTGTACTAAGTGGTTTTTATCATGTTGCAATGCAGTTGCTAGGGTGTCCTGGATTATTGCTAGGCAGTTGGTTGCCAAGGCAATGCTTTGTGGTGGCTAATGTGTTTGGAATGGGTTTTAGCACATTGCTATGTGGTTGCTAGGGTATTCTAGATTGTTGGTTGCCAAGGCGTTGCTATGCAGTTGCCAATGTGCTCATGTGAAATGTGATTTCACAATGCCAATGTGAGTGGTCAGATGCTCAAATGTGCTCAAATGCCAATGTGAGTGGTTTTTAACATGTTGCTATGTGCTTGCTATAGGCATTCTGTGTTGTTGTTAACTTGCTACACAGTTCACAGTGTGTTCTAGGTGGTTGCTAAGGTGTTCTGATTGGTTGCTAGGTTTTTTCAAAGCCAAGTCAAAATCAGGTCCATTAATTATTATTGTGTATATAATGTGTGTGTGTGTGTGTGTGTGTGTGCTGGTCATAATCACCTGTCGTGTTCACCGTTGGTTGTCCTGTAACGCTGTCAGTGATCAGAGAACTACGTGTCCCATCATGCACCACTGCCGATCTGATCCGAGACCAGTACACAAAATAGGACTGAACCAGTGTGATGCTGCAGGGAGAAAGGGAATAAAATGGTCATTTTATGTGTTGTCTGCATGTAACAATACATGAACTCTATGCCAGTCTAGACTGGTTTACTGATGGTGTAATAGCACAGTCCTGCTTTTCTACAGCAACCTGTTAATGTTTGTACAGCATAAAGCATATAGCATCTCCTCTGTTCTAGTTAAGCTAGTTGAACTACAGTCACAATGTCGCAGCCATGCCAGTGTTTTTCTTACTAGTGTGTGTGTGTGTGTGTGCTGGTCATAATCACTTGTCGTGTTCACCGTTGGTTGTCCTGTAACGCTGTTAGTGATCGGAGAACTACGTGTCCCATCATGCACCACTGCCGATCTGATCCGAGACCAGTACACAAAATAGGACTGAACCAGTGTGATGCTGCAGGGAGAAAGGGAATAAAATGGTCATTTTATACAAAGACTAAGTTCAACCAGTGAAACTTTATTCTCAGGTGGTCACTACAGACATTTCATCTCTTATCATTGAGATTCTTCAACATCCTCTCCAAAAGCTGCACATCTGCAAAAACACACAAACAAAACACTATAACAAAAACACAATATTATTAAAGTAAACATCATGATTTTATCAATTATTTGCATGCATCATGTGTGTTTGTACCCTGTTCTGTTGCTACTTTATTTAGCCTCTATTTGTTCCTCCTCTTTTATGTCAGTGTCACAATGTTATTGTGAGTAAAGTCAAGTCAAGTCATCTTTATTTGTATAGTGCTTTATACAATACTGATTATGTCAAAGCAGCTGTGAAATAAATACAGTGTCGAAATAAATAAATGCAAGTAATTATTTACTTGTTTGCTTGCTTGCATACCATTTTCTCTTTAAGTTTTGCTCCTGTACTTATAAATAAATAAATACAAGTATTTATTGACTTGTTTGCTTGCTTGCATACCATTTTCTCTTTAAGTTCTGCTGCTCCTGTACTTATAAATAAATACATACATAAATAATTAAATAAATAAATAAATGCAAGCATTTATTTACTTGTTTGCTTGCTTGCGTACCACTTTCTCTTTCAGTTCTGCTCCTGTAGGCTACTAATAAATAAATAAATAAAAGTATTTATTGACTTGTTTGCTTGCTTGCATACCATTTTCTCTTTAAGTTCTGCTGCTCCTGTACGTATAAATAAAAACATACATAAATAATTAAATAAATAAATGCAAGTATTTATTGACTTGTTTGCATGCCACTTTCTCTTTCAGTTCTGCTCCAGTACTTATATAGATGCAGCATGGGGTGTGTAGTTTCACTTTCTTTTCCGCCTACATCTCCCAGCGTTCACTCAGCTCCTTTTATTTTCTCAATCGTGTCCTAATGCCTTCATAAATCTACACATTTACCTGCTTCTCTCTCCGGTGATCGCTTGGAATAAAATATTGCAGCATTGCACGCGCATGTTGCTGGAAGCGCCGCGCCTGACTGTCCAACTTTCCTTTGTGCGAAATAAAAAGCGAGTAAATCCAGTCCCTCAGGATCCTTCACGAGAGACCGGAGTGCAGGGATGGTAAGGAAACCCTGTCTTCAGATATAGTGTGATTTGTATCGTTGGGAGCGGATCATCATGGAGCTCCGGGCGGCATCGGCGGACGCGCAGCAGCAGCTGGCCGGTGACAGGACGCATGAGAGCCGCATGGACGAGTACCTGCGCTCGCTGGGCTTTTACCGCAAAAAGGTCGCCAAGGATGGGTCATGTCTGTTCAGGGCCGTGGCAGAACAGGTCAGACTGATCCTGGTCTTCATAATCCCAAATAAATGTCGTGATTGTAATGTTTAGAAACACAAACACAGGCAACAAATCATGGATATTTAAATGCATCTAAAACTTCCTTATCCGCCTTAGCGTCACATCGTGTGACTCAATTATCTAAAATGTCACACAAAATCACTTGTTGCCCTGTTTTTTACCCCTTGTTATCTAAATGTTACCGTTTGTAACATTATACGCTGTGTCAAAACCACTTTTATAGCTAATTAGCTTTAGCATACTAGCAGCTTATGCTAACATGCACTAATATTTACACAGTTCTCGTTTTTTTTTCGACAGAAAACACTATTTAATCTGTAAACTGTATAAAGTGAATAATATAAACTATTTTCATTAAGTTTCGTTTTCGTTGGGTTTTACTTAATCTCTCATAAGGTGTGATATGAATTGTTGTTATTGTTATTAAAATATTCGTTTTACGAATATTATGCAGGTTCGTAAATTATTTAATGATCATTAATACCTGATCAGATGCCTCGCAATAATGACTAATTTCTTTGTTTTGAGACTATCTTTTTGTCATTCATAATCATATCAAATGATGTGAGATCAATATAATAAATATTCATCATATATTGAGTTATGTAGTTTCAGGAATTTTTGTATACTTATAGGATATAGATAATCTGTTCGATTGACTTTTGGATGTGAATTTGAATTAATATCAATGTTATTTTTATATATATATATATATATATATATATGCATTATTATTTTTAAAATTAATATTATATAAAGGTATTGCTGAATCATCACTCATGAAGTCTGCATTTAAAACTTGAATTTTTTTCAGTTGTTTATGTTTTGATAAACCTGTTTTTCCGGGTTGTGACAGCTGAATGGTGGCGTATAATGCATTGAATGTATCTGACTCAGGCCGACGCCTCATGACATGTTTTATTATGTGTATAAATCGTGCACTATTATTTTTAAAATTAATATTATATAAAGGTATTGCTGAATCATCACTCATGAAGTCTGCATTTAAAACTTGAATTTTTTTCAGTTGTTTATGTTTTGATAAACCTGTTTTTCCGGGTTGTGACAGCTGAATGGTGGCGTATAATGCATTGAATGTATCTGACTCAGGCCGACGCCTCATGACATGTTTTATTATGTGTATAAATCGTTTCATAACACATAAAGTGCACAGACTGAAGCAGGTGTGTGTTTGATTGACAGGTGTTGCACTGTCAGGGTTTACACACACAGGTGCGAGCGACCTGTGTGGATTATCTGAGACGGAACCGATCTACCTATGAGCTGGTGAGACTACATAAAAATGCATTTTGCGTTCATATATATGTTTTCATATTTATACAGTCACGTTGTGAGCATGTCATAAGTGTATTAACGAAGGTTTCTTTGTTTTTGGAAGTTTATTGAAGGCAATTTTGAGAAATACCTGGAGAATTTACAGGACCCTCAGGTAACAAATGGAATAAACAAAACATTGTGCATGCATGCAGATGCTCTCATCCAAAATGCTTTAGCTTGAACACAGATAAACTTCACTTTCTCATTAAAAACATCATTTTCAGTTCTGGCTTGGTTGATTGCACAGACTATTTAGTATTAAAATGTAGACATTTTCTCTTTTTTCCCCTTATATTGCTCTGTCCGTTTAGAGCTGGGTTGGACAGGTGGAGATCACAGCTTTGGCTGAGCTCTATAAGTAAGAATATTACATTTATTTACGTATTTTAACTGCATATTTTGAGGCATGAACTGTGATGACGTTTGCTGTCTTGTCTACCATTATACTTCAATCAGTCGGACAGTGGTTTTTATGGCCGGCCTTCATGAAGTAGCTTCAATAAAAATCATGTTATTGATTTTTGAGAAGCTGTGGCCAGTCGTGCATTATGCTCACTTGAATCAATTCGATCACAAATGGGATTTATTGGCAGAAAAAAAACATCTAATTCGGATTTGTCATGCAGTCAGTTTTCTTGCTCCTATAAATGACGATCCCGAAGGGAAAGTGATTACAATGCAAATTGTGAAGTGCAAAATCCATCATATCATCAACAAGATTATCAAATCATGAATCAAACTCATTTAGAATGCAAGCGTTTTCTGAAATGCCCCTCATGACAATAGCATGACATGCATTACTTTTAATAAAAGACCATTCATCCTATAATGCCTACTGTATCATATTTGATACGCAAAGGCCTCTAAATGATCAACATGATCAAAACTTTGCTGAAAAACACATTGCACACAATCTACTACATGCCTTCTGTCATCTGATTCTGGATTGCATTGCATTATATGTTTGGATCATTTCAATCTCATTTTACTAAAACAGATTATTGGAGATATTGATTGACGACTGATATTGCTCAATTTGGGCCTCTGAATACAACTGAGCTGTTTTTCCTCCATATTCTCATTATATCAGAATATATGAGCCATAAAAGCCTGATGGATCAAATATGATGCAAAATTATTTTTTAATGGTTGCTTCTTGGCCAAAATACAAGTCCATAATCCATAATAACGCTTCCTGCAGTCTCCTGTTGTCCTCTCACATCAAAATCCACCCACATATTTGTTTAGTGCTATTTTGGACTGTTTTGACTTGTAATCTGCGCAGATTTCTCTACTGATTCAGACAAAATAACTTTTTCACTGGAAATAGAAATATTATGGATATTTTAGTGAGAAGTGACATCTTAACGATGGATTCTTACAAACACACAGCTTTTGGCTTCTCAAGTCATTAACTGATGGACTGGAGTGGTGTGGATTATTGTGATGTTTTTATCCGCTCTCATTCTGACGGCACCCGTTCACTGCAGAGCATCCATTGCTGAGCAAGTGATGCAATGCTACATTTCTCCAAATCTGATGAAAAAACAAACTCTACATATTTCATGACCTGAGGGGGAGTACATTTTCAGCAAATGTAAATTTTTGGGTGAACTATTCTACACTCAGAAATATGCACCAAAATGTAATATGTTGGTGTATTTGTTCTTACTAGGTCCAGTGAACCCAGAGAAAAGCCAACCAATGGGATGAACGTCAGACCGCCGCAGAGGGTGGTTTTCTCTCTCTTTTTTACATCTGTTTCTCTTAAAGATTGATATCACTGTGTTTCAATATTTTTGATGATACTCTATATCTGCGCTTTAGGGTCGTGGGAGGGGCCACTCTCGAGGAAGGGGGCGTGACCTCTCCACTAAGGCGCAAAAGTCCCTAAACCCCGCCCTCTACAGGAACGTGGAGTATGACGTGTGGCTCCGTTCTAAACGAAGTACTTCATCTACTTTTTTGTTACTGTTTTGAAATCTAGTTCGTATTTTCTTTGAAAAATATTTTTTAATAACTAATGTGTGTGTATTTAGTTCAGCAGCAGCGGGATTTCTGCATGGCCGCAGGAATGCAGTACTCTGTCGGTGATAAGTGCAAGGTTAGCAGTATGTGCTGACAGCATTCAAAGACTTTTTTGAAAAGTTGCATTTGATTAATACAGGTACACTACCGTTCAAAAATTTTAGATCTTT
Organism: Sinocyclocheilus rhinocerous; assembly: GCF_001515625.1. Lineage (NCBI taxonomy): Eukaryota > Metazoa > Chordata > Actinopteri > Cypriniformes > Cyprinidae > Sinocyclocheilus > Sinocyclocheilus rhinocerous. Next base: position 58,025 of record NW_015660880.1, read on the forward strand.
CAACCACAAACTTTTTTGAACGGTAGTGTATGTTATTATTCATTTTTTATTATATATTGCCACTTTCCATTTCTTTTTTTCATTAATTTGACACTTATGATATTTTACTATATATATTCGTGATTTCATGTTTTTATTTTTAATTGTCTATTTTAATTACTGAATATTTTTGTTCACTTTGAGCTACTGAAAAGTGCTATCCAAATGAAATATATTATCTAAAATAGGAACTGTCTTGATTTTGTTCTCTTCTGGATCTTTCTCAGGTGCAGCTGAATAATCGCTTCTATAATGCTTACGTACAGGAAGTCAGTCCTGACAATGGGCCAGTCACTGTGTTTATTGGGGAACTCAACAAACCGTATGTGTTTTTATGTGTTTGTACATATGTGTAGGTGTTTTCATAGACTCTACTAACTACTATTTTTGAAAAAGTAGTATGTATACTGTGCATAGTATGTGAATTTTCTGTATGCAAGGAACGGCAGTATGACCTAATTCATTTAGCATATTAAAATATGCAGTATGTAATTGCTACTGCATCTAACACTCTTGCTTGTGTGTTTAGAGAAACTGTGCCATTGTTGAGTTTGCGTCTTCCATCTGAAGAGACTCAGTCATGGCAGACGGCAGAAAAGGGCAAAAGACATGGTGCACCAAACAACAGCACACAGACGTCCTCCGGTACGTTCTTGCCAAATTAAAAACACACTTGAATGACATCAACTCGCACATGCTCAGTGTTCGCATCGGATTCTTTATGCAGAATGGGAGAGCAGAGGAAGTCGGAGATCAAACAAAATGCCATCTCAGTCGGCACCCAGCGGTCGTGTGCTTAAGCAACACTCCTGGCCTCCGCAGGCCACCTCAGATGACACAAAAAACAAGTTCAGACGGTCCGATCAGCACAGAAGTCCTGTGTGTGTGCTTCCAGAAGAGGAGAACGCCATTTTGGAGCTTCTGCATAAAGACGAGCACAACTTCCCCTCACTGGGAACAAGCCCCCAAACGGTGAAGCCAATGCAAACACATTTATACTTGAAACACAAAAAGTGCACAAGTACTTAATTTTTGGTAACAAAGATACAAATGCATTTTTACTTTTGAATTCAGGCCACTGCTAGTGAAGTCATAAAGAAAGGAGGGGAAAAGAGAGGTTCCCGGAAGAAGGACCAAAAGGAGCATATCTCAGAGACGGGTGAGTGGTGAAGCTCTGCCCCCTTTATTTCCAGATGCACCAACATGATAGGCCGACGAAGCTCCGGGCTTATGACTGACGTCAACTACCTTGACGTCTGTTTGTGTTTTTTATAATGTATACTTATACATATGCTTCATACATGAACTTAAATCTACAGTAGCATGGACGGACATTTTCAACCAAGTTTAAAAGGAAAAAATCTCTGTAAAACGTAATGCACTGCCTTTACATCGATAATTTAGCTAATGATATTTTCATTCATGTTTAACCATTATCCTAAAGTTTATTTTGTTTTTTGGCTTTCAGAAACACCCCAGAGGCCTGTACAGAGACAGAAGAGCGCCACTGAAGAAAAACATGGGGTAAGTTACACAGAGAACAGCAGACTAGACGGAGTCAGACTTGTCTTTATTTAAACTGTAGACCAAGGATGTCCAATCCTGTACCTGAATGGCCACTGTCCTGAAGAGTTAAGCTCCAACCCTAATTAAACGCACCTGAAGCAGGTAATCAAGGTCTTTAGACTCATTATAAACGTAAGCCTTCTACACGCTACACGATTTTTGCAAAGATCATTGCAAATCACACTGTGCGACATGGATCTGATAAACTCGGGTACGACATGTATGCAGACTGTACGATGATGACGCCTATTGACTCGTAGGCTACGACGCACGTTACTATAGAAGAATAAAATGTCATCAGCATGCCCTAGTGGTAAACAAAAAGAGCATGATGAATCAGTTTGGCAGTTGTCATTTTTATGTGTGCTGAAAAAAAGTGGAAGCGGCGAAAGAGGAGGGGATAAAAGCTTGAGGTAAGTAGTTTTATGTTATAGCGCTTTGTCGCATTGATTTCATGTGGCATTTTTATTGGCTGGTCAGTAAACGTGGGTCGTAGCAGCAAACACACTGTGCGATGATCATGCTGAATTTCTGACACTGTCAGAAAATGATCATAGGCTATCTTTGGTCACAAGACTGAAAACGGCCGTCTTTGAACCTCTCTCACTGTTCGACATAGGACCACTGTTTAGGAGCCATGATCACAGAAATCGCCACGATTGTTTCACGATGACAATCTTTCGTCTGGGACAGCTGAAAATCGTGCAGTGTGTAGAAGACTTTACAGGCAAGTGTGTTGGAGCTAAACCTTGCAGGATGTTGGCCCTTCAGGAGCAGGATTGGACACCCATGCTGTAGATATTATGCCTTTTAGGTTCTGCCAAAACCAAGTACTCTAGAAAGTGTTGTAGTCCTTCACACCTGTGTTTCCCAACCCTGGTCCTGGACTACCCCCAACCCTGGTCCTGGACTACCCCCAACCCTGCACATTTTGTATGTCTCCCTAATCCATCACATCAGATTCAACTCATCACCTCAACAGTAGAGACTTCAAAGCCTGAAATGGTTGTCAGATGAAAAAGACCTCCGAAATGTGTATTTTTAAGGGGTACTGTAGGACCAGGTTTGGGAATCGCTGCTTCTCACCATGTCCACGTGCATGGCAACAAAGCAAGCAATATATCAGGGGTTCTTAACTCTGGCTCTCGAGGTCCACTTTCCTCGAGACAAAGTTTAGCTCCAAACATAATCAAACACACCTGAACCAGCTAATCAAGTTCTTCAGGATTACTAGAAAAATTACAGGCAGGTCAGTTTGATCAAGGTTGGAACTAAACTCTGCGGGAAGGTTTGAGAAAGTTGAGAACCACTGCAATGTATCTAGCCCCTTCCATGTTAATCTAAGTTGTTTTGAACTAACCAGCCACTGGTTTATACTCCATTCTAGATAAAGGTTTCTGAGGAACCAGGGCAGAAATCTTCGTCAACAATAAAAGAGAAAGTACAAGAGAAACCCATCCCTGCCTCTCCTTCTCCACCTCCTGCTGTTATTGTCTCATCTGACCCCCAAAAAGCCCCATCTTCATCTCAGTCTGAATCTGCTAAAGCCCTTGGTCCTAATCAGTCTGCTCCTGAGGCAGTTAAAAAGACCCCTATCCCACCTAAGGCTAGCTCTGCTCGAAGCCCTGACAGCAGTCAGTTTGCTCCGGTGTCCACTTCAGCCCCATCACAGTCCATCTCTGTGGCAGGAGCGGTCTCTGGTACCACCCCTGCCACTATTCAATCTATGCCTGCACCGAAACCTACCCAACCCTCATCACAAACTGTCCCAGTGCCTACCGTAGTTCTGCCCATTCCTGATCTTAATTCCCAGCCCACTCAAACACCATCTCAGATTAGCTCGGTTGCATCTCAAATCACCCCTGTCCAAGTACCTGCTGCTATCCTAACTCAAACTACTCTGGCCCCTTCTGGCTTAGTCCCACGTGCCTCTGTTGAACCAACCCCGTCCATTCAAACCGCCCCACCAGCTTCTATTTCCGCTCCACCATGTATACCAGCCTCTGCAATACCTGTTTCTGCCCTAGCTCAAGTTCCTGCCCCTATGTTAGATGCCCCAGATCCATCTTCTACCACCCTTCCCATTGATGCAAGCAGTGGTCCACCAATTGGCGAAAAAACTGTAGACCCTCATACTACTGTGACACCAATCCCTCTTTCCTATGATCCTCCCACCTCCATCTCTCCTTCCTCTGGTCCTGCCCATGCTCCACCCCCAGACTTGCCTCAGTCCTCATTCAACTCATCAGATCCACGACCCTGTGAAAAAGCCATGCCTGCCTCTGGTAAGTTTTGTATAATGAAGTTCAATTTCGGACGTAGCATTGTTTGAAATGGGTCTTATTTCAGAAGTAAAATTGTTGTAAATATTGACTTTCTAGTAAACGCAGTTGATCAAAGTTCCATGAGAGTTCTCACAGAACTTCTCTTTTCCTTCAGGTGTAGCACCTGCTCCTGAGCTCCCATCCCAACCCCAACAACTCCCCTATCCTCATGTCCAATGGTCTCAGCTCCTTCAGGACCCAGTTTATCCAGGGTTCCCCAAAAACGAGAAGGGAGAGGTGGAACCGCTGCCCCCCTATTCCTTCTCCCAAACAGGAGAAGACCTACCGCAAGGTAATAAAGACCCTAGTGATCCATTGTGTACTGTATATAAAAAAAAAACTTTCCCTTCTACCACAACATTGTTGATTCTTGCAGCCAATTGTTAGATATTCAGGCAAATTGTACTTGTTTAAGCTGTTTGTTGTCTTTGTTGCTATGCCATCTAGGGCTGCACGATAAATCGCGATTAACACTAAATCTCGCGTAAATCGACCTGTCTAGTGTGCAATTATGATATCGCAAAGGCTGTGATTATGTTTTTATGCGCAGCATGTCCGTGAAGCACGGCTCTTTGATCAGTAGGAAGTGCTGCTCTGTCTGAAATCACTACAAGTTTGAGTCGCCTATAATGTGCATTTGTAAAAGCAACACTCGTCAAATATCATCATTATAAATATACTTTATTATCATGAAAATACCTGAGAAGGTTTGAAGAACAGTGATAGAAAGATGCCCATAGGCATTTCCTGGAACTACGCATGTTATGGTGGTACTTCTGCGGGGAATATTTGGAGTTTCTGCACGAGAGCGCCCTCTGGCTTTTAGATGCAGCAGCATTCAACCATACTTCACTGACAAGCTGCGCATAACAAATCGTGTGCGGTTTATTTTAAATTTATCGTGCAGCCCTAATGCCACCCTTTCTAGTCTGTCAGTTTCAGCACGAGTTAACATTTAAGATATCCTCTCAAATATAACCCATTATTCAAGTTTATTTAGTCTGTCTTCCTCATAATGATTTTAATTTTTGAAATGCGTTCTGTATTATTTCAGATATCAATATCCTCAGGTTCTTCTTCAACCTTGGTGTCAAGGTACACTGTTTTGAGAACTCTTCTTTGCATTTGTTGCTTTATTAAAGACTATTACTGTTTATGGAATTACATAGAAGTGTAATGTACTCCCAATTTCCTCAGGCATACTCTCAGCCGATGTTTCCTCCCATCGTTTATCTGGGTGCGCTAAACCAAGCCTATCAGATGCACCTTAGAGGGCCTCCTCCTTCCTCGGACTCTCCTGCTAACCCCACCGTGACTTCATGGCAACCAGAAAACCCTTCTCCTCCTCGGAATTTGAGCTCCATCCCTGACACCTCATTGGACAGCCATGCTCCTGTTGCACCTGTAGCATCTGGTAGCGGCCCTGTTGGTCCCATAGAGTTGGGAGCGTACAATGATCACCCTGTATCCATTCCGATGCCGCTGCCACCAAGGCCACCAATGGCCTGGCCAGCTTCCTCTGGTCTAAGTACCTATGCTGGATCGTACCCTCCAATGCAGTTTTCAGCACCACCCTATCCACCCCCTGGGAATCAGATGTATCCGCCGTCATCTGTTAGTTACCACCGTATGCCACTTCCAATGCCTCTTGAAGCCTTAAACCATGGCCCTCATGGCCGGATGGATTTCTTGCCGTTTGTTCCTCCAACAGTGGACAGAGGTCAAGGGAATGGCCAGAGGTCTGTGAACCCCCAGTTTGGGTCCTTGCAGAATACCGCTGGCTTTCCTGGAGGCCAACCTCATTTGAGTGGTGGTGATTACAAGCCTTTAGACATTCCCGTTTCAGTGGCCACGATGGAACCTCCACCCTTTAGTGGACATTGTCCTGTTGCACAACCTTTTCAGATTGGCCCACTGCAAGGAGACATGGCAGGATTGACCCATTTAACCAATGGGAACTTAGGAAAACAAGGGGGACTCTTCCCAAAGAGCCTTCATGCTGGTCTTATTGCAGAAGACCCTTCTCGCTCCATTCACCCTTATTCTCCTAATGATAAGTGGTCGGTGGAAGAGATGGAGTTTCACAATGTGGATCTCAGCACCACTCAGTCCTTTTACAGCCAGTCCTACAGGGGTGGAGGAAGACGTGGCCAAGATGACAGAGGAGGATATCGAGGCAGGAGCCATCGTGGCTGGAAAGATTATTCTGGCCGAGGCAGACAAGATGAACAGTCATTCTACAGAAATTATGTGAGACGAGGTGCAGGGCCAAGAGTAGAGATGCAGTTACCATATCTGTGATGCTGGATATACACCATTTTTTTTGGTTTACGATATCAGATACACAAAATTTGTTGTTTTGAGTTTCTGGGTGGCTTTTGGTAAATTATATTGATTAGTAATGTATACAATGCTTTTAACTGTTTTCTGGCATTTTCTCTCCCCACATTGATTAAAAGTAAAGCAACCGTTTCACCTGTTCCTATTTCACTAAACCCCTGTAAAAATGTAATTGTTTGCATAGGTAATAAAATCTTATAAATATTTTTGTTTTCTTGTTCCTACATGCACAGCAAAAGGGAAAAAATATTGGTTTTATATTGATTTTGAATGTATACAACTTATCAGATCTATGTGCACTTCCTGTAAACACTGAAATCTTTATTTACATCTTTTAACGTGGGTATTTTTTAGACTGGTTCTCAGAGGACTGTCCTAAAAGTCAGATTTTTCCTGAAAAGCTCGTAAACAATTCAGTTAAATTAATGGTGTAATCATATCACCGGACGCAGGAAAGTGCCTTTTTGTCAAGGTTTGCTTTTTCTTTTTTTGTTGTTGAAAATTTGGTTTTGATCGAGTTTCTGACTGCACCTTTATTGCGCACCATCATCCCCCCACAGGGTTCTGGGGTATCTGCTGAATGAATGTTGATGCCAAATGCCTGTAATAAAATACATTTCTGATCCAAAGATGTGGTTTTAACACCAAACAAATAAAAGATTTAAGAATATCTTTCGCAGTTGTTGTTTTTCCATTTTTACATGAAATAAAAAGCCTAAGACTATCTTGTCTTTTCATTTTACAGTTGCAGTTCCCTTTAATTAATATATTTAGGCAATAGACATGCAAGTACAACTCCCATTTGCTTGACTGGACTACATGTTCCTCAGAGCCTTTTGTTTTTATTTGTGTCAAATATGCTCTCTTATCAGAGGAAATAAAGTACATACAGAAAGATGTAGTTTGGACAACAAACAAGAGCTAAAGAACATCAAGTTAATTTTAACTGCAATTCCCTTCATGTAAGGGAAGTATATACTGAAATATGTAGTTGCGACACCAAATACAAGCCAACCTTCCTCAGTTGCAGTCTTTCTATTTAAAGTCAGTTTATTCCAAAACAATCTCTGCACTGCACAGACTTGTCACCCAATATCATTGACACAACAGGTTTTGTGTAGCTGGTAGTGCGTTTTAATATCGAACGGTTACAGTTGCATCTTCACAAGACTGCCGAAGGCAAAAGCCTAATCTTGAGAAATCCGGTTATTTAGTATGTAACACATCGTGTAACATGATTCAAATATTTTATTCAAAACATACAGTTGCATGTTTGGCATGTGTAAATTGGTTCGCACCACTTTGTGACCAGAACGAACTTCAGTTGTTAATAACGATAATTCACCCAAAAACATACATTTGTCAAGGTTTTATTCTCAAATAATGTCCTCTCCTCATCTCAGAGGATCCATCTCGTCTCTTTGTGGAATCATACCAATGGCCAAGAGGAGAGGAACAGAGCTGTATGTTTGAAGTGGTGATGGTGATAATTCAGTAAACATATAAGTCCACAATGCCAGCGTTCGCTGGTCTGATGTCATATTAAGCGGCTAAATTTATGGAATTCTGTGAAATAGGACCTTCAGTCATCCAGGAAGAAGTAGTTTCCACTCTTCTTTTGTTCCACATCCTTAAAGACGAAAGCAGAAAACAGGTTTTTAATTAACAGGTACAAAGCTAATGGCCACATACTGACACTATATCAAGACCATCAAATAAGCCAACAATTTCGACAGCATTTATGGAGGTTCAGAAGTATGAAACCCCTATTAGGAGGCCCAAAAATGCTGTCTAGCCAAGAGGCTCACTAGGCTTTGAGATGGTCGCAATTAGGGCTGCACGATAAATCGCATGCGATATTTAACGCGCATCTTGTCAGATTAACGACACTAATTTTATATCATTGTAACTTTGCTTTCCATACACCAAGTACTTCTTCATATACCACAGCAATAACTATAGTCTGAGAAAGTTCAAACATGATTAAAGGCAAGTGAACAAACAGTAAAAAAAAAATAAAAATACACCATTTACAAGCATAGATAATATAAACCGTAGTATTCAGGTACAGAAATGTAATAATTAAGTGTAAAATAACACTGCATTGTGTTCACTATATGAATTACATTTAGATTAATCTTTGTTATAGCTGTTTTGTTGTTTGATTAACATTAGTGACATATT
>NW_015660880.1:66739-69605 GCF_001515625.1 Sinocyclocheilus rhinocerous
CATTTTGATTTAAGTAGCCTATTATTAAAATGATTCAGATATCGCACGCCCTTGCGATATGCATATTGCGATATTTTCATTTGCGATATTTTGATAATTTCGATATATCGTGCAGCCCTAATACACACACACACACGACTTGACTACTTGATTTTAACTTCATTATCAAGAGTTGATGTCAATTCAGTCTAAAGCCTAATTAATTTTGGGTTAAATGCAGGGTTATTATAGTTAAACTAAAACCATAAAAATACTTGAAATAAAATAAAACATAAAAAAATAATAATAAACTTACTGTATTTCATATAGTTGCCAAGACCCATTTTCTTTTAGTTTAATACTTATTTCTGATACTAAAATAAGTAAAACTTCATAAAAAAAAAAAAAAAAAACACTATTGACGTATCTAAATTTTGGGTTAAATGCAGGGTTATTATAGTTAAACTAAAACCATAAAAATACTTGAAATAAAATAAAACATAAAAAAATAATAATAAACTTACTGTATTTCATATAGTTGCCAAGACCCATTTTCTTTTAGTTTAATACTTATTTTTGATACTAAAATAAGTAAAACTTCATAAAAACAAAAAAAAACAAAACTATTGACGTATCTAAAAATGAATAAAAATGTCAAACAAAATGACTAAACTAAAACTTTAAAATTAAAAAAATAACATAAAAATAAAACCTAATTCAAAATATTCATAAAAACCATAATATTCTCTCAGTGATCATAAAATAACACTGGTTAAATGTAATCCTGAAGAAAACAATCTGCAGATTTCATTTGTACAGAGTTGTTTCAATGTGCATGTTTACCTTAATGGAATTGAGTTTGTTAATTCTTGGTCTGAAGTTGTTTGGGTCTCTTCTGAACGTGATCTCCAGCTGCGATAAAAACTTATTCATGCCAGCCAGCAGAGTCTGTGGACTGATGGGAAACACATTTCAGCATTAACATGAGTTTCATAATCACCTACATGTTCATAGACTTATGATACAATACTTGGAATACAGAAAATGTATTTTCTATACATTTGTTCATTTAAAAGTAATACCAATTACACACAGGTTATCAGAGCAAATAAAGGACGTACGTATTGGCGGTAGTGCTTCTGGATGGAATTCCGTCGAAGACGATGACTCGGTCCGCTAGGTAAGTGGCCATGATGAAGTCGTGCTCCACCACAAATGCCGTCTTCTTTGCGTGAAGGATGAATCTGCACAGCAATTAAAGAAAAGAATCAGTGAAATAGTGAATCCAACACACAAAAACTGCCATGAAAGTGTTGCAGATGTTACCGTTTGATGACCCTAGCAGCCATCAGACGCTGCTCAGAGTCCAGATACGCAGACGGCTCGTCGATCAGATACACATCCGCAGGTTTTCCTAAACACAGAGCCAAAGCCACACGCTGCAGCTCACCGCCAGACAGATTCTGGATCTACAGACACACAATCAGTGTGTTTGAATAAGCATGTAATAATCTATTAAACTGTGTGGTGTACTTAAGTGTTGTTATTGTTAACAAAAACTATTTAAGTTAAATAGAAATATTAAATAGAAAAACGAGACAAATTACAAAATTACAAAAAAATTAAAATAAAAAAATCTGAATGAAAATATAAAAATAAAAGCCAATTCAAAATATTGATAAATACTATAATAGTACTAAGGGTGTTAAACTTCTAAAATTAGAAAAACTGAAAAAAACTAAAGCTAAACGGAAATATTAAAAACTGATAACTAAAATTACTAAAACTTCACATTAAATTAAAAACTGAAAAACTTAAAATTTTCTAAATTTTAAATTCTACAACAGTTTTAAAGGTTTAATAGTATCAAATAAATCACAGTTAAATAATAATAGAATTAAATTTCAAATAAAGATGAAAATATATTTAAGACTTGTTGAAATTCTAAAATTATACATACATAAACTTAAACATTTTTATTAGAAATGTTGCCTTGGCAACTAATTGTAAGTTTAAGTTCGAATAGTAAAATTACAAAAACTGAAAAAACAAAATTTGATAAATAAAAGCCAAGTATAAAAAACAACAATTGAGGAACAATTTTCAAATTCAGAACAATTAAATTAATGAGATTCAATTCAATTCCTTATTTTAATGTAAAGACTAAGACAAACTCCTTAAGACCTTTATTGTACCAAACAACCGGAAAGTAAACATTAATTACATGTACATACTGCCTACTTGGAATACAACAGTGCAATGTGGCGATAAAATATTTTAGAGCTATTTTTAACGCTGGTGTACTCACGTCCTGGTCGATGATGCTTTCAATCTGCATGGGCTTCATAACGTCAGTGACGAATTGAGGGTGTGTGTACGCGTCTCTGATCTTATCGTGCAGCAGGGCTCGAACGCTGCCCTGAAAACACAACGAACGTCACGATTCCTGCAGACTGATGTATATCATACGGATCAAAACGAACTCAAACTCACTTTAAATTTGGGGCTGATCTTCTGTGGTTTGTAGCTCACGTTCAGGATAGGCACCTCACCTGAGAAACACAGTGCACACTCAGTTTCCACAAAAAAAAAAAGTGTTAAAAAAAATAAATAAAAAAAAGTCCCCCAAAAATCGTTTTGACTTGACAAAAGAAAAATAAATCATAACCGAACTAAATGTTTATTATTAGAACTAATTACTCTTAGCATTAATAATTTAAAATGTAAAAATAGAATATACAATACACATTTTTTTTTATTTATTTTTTTTCTAAAAAATTTGCTTCCATCATCTTTAATTTTCTTAACATCATCTTTATTTTTCTTAACTTCTAAAACTTTTAACAATTTGATGTGCTTTTGTCAGAGTAATTCGGGGGGGGGGAAT
>NW_015660880.1:69615-70661 GCF_001515625.1 Sinocyclocheilus rhinocerous
GAATGGAAACGTGAAAAAAAACAAGTAATATATTTTTTTAAATACCAACTTTTCTTAAATTCTAAAAACTTCAGTAATTATTTCTACAAATTTTATATATATATATATATATACATTTAGCAGATGCTTTTATCCAAAGCGACTTACAAATGAGGACAATGGAATCAATCAAAATCAACAAAAGAGCAATGATATGCAAGTGCTATAACAAGTCTCAGTTAGCTTAACGCAGTACACGTAGCAAGGGTTTTTTAAATAATATAATAAAAAAAATAAAAATAAAACGGATAGAATAGAAAAATAGAGCAAGCTAGCGTTAGAGGTCTTATTTTGCTTTTGTTAATTGTATAATAAATGAAAAGAAAACGGATAGAATACAAAAAGATTAGAAAAGCTAGTGTTCTCTCAGCCTCTGTTTCACATCGAGATAACTGGACGGCTCATCGAACATGAAACTAGGGAAAGAGAAACGGCATTGCTATTAGTGCTGCTGGTAACATACTATTAAACAGTTTTCATTAATTGAATTAAAGCTGAAATAAGCACATAAATATCTGATGAAAAACTTACTATGAAAATTAGAAATGCAGCCTTTGCACACAACTGACTTGATAAGTTTAAAAATAAGGCTAAATAAATATATTTTTTAAAAACCTAACAAAAATGACAAAAGCACATATAATTACTTAAATTAAAATGGAAAATATAAAAAAATAAAAGATCAAAATATTATAATAGTACATAAATAATACTGAATACTACAGCAAACTCAAATAAAAAAAGCTAAATAAATATTAAAAACAAACTAACAAAAATGACAAAAGCACATAAAATTATGAATTTAAAGTAAAATTAAAATGGAAAATATATATATATTTAAAAAGCTCAAAATATTATAATAGCATACAAACAATACTAAAATAACATTGCAGGACTTTAGATCCTTGCACTGAAATAAATTAAGTTTAAGCCTCAATACAAAAATTACAAAAATTTAAAAAGCTGAAAAAGCTATATATATATATATATATATATATATATATATA
>NW_015660880.1:70733-75289 GCF_001515625.1 Sinocyclocheilus rhinocerous
TATATATATAAACTAAAAATGACAAAGACAAAATTACTCAAACTAAAATTAAAGCTGAAAATATGAAAATAGAACCTAAAAATATTACTATTGTAATAGTATGTAAATAATATTAAAATAATTAATGCTACAACACTTCATCATTACAATGAAATAAAACAAGTTTAAATACTAAAATGACTAAAACTGAAATAAAAATGAAAGCTAAAAACAAAAAATCAAATGACAAAAGCATGCAAACAAAATTACTAAAACTAAACCGATAATTGAAAAAATTAAAATACAAGCTCAACATATTAACATTAAATAAATAATACTACAATAACACTAATTAAATAAAATAAGTTTTAGCTGAAGTACTAAAACTGAAATGACAAAATTAAAGCTAAATAGAAACAACAACAAAAAACTAATAAAAGTGACAAATCACATAAAATAAACTAAAATTACAATTTAAAATTGAGAGAGCTGATTCAATATATTAGTAAATAATAATATATAAATAAAACTAAAATAACACTGAATGCTACAGGACTTCTTCATAAGGGCAGGGACTCACATATCAGCTCTCTGAATGCAGACAACCGCGCAGGCGAATCTCTGCAGCTCTCCTCCTGACAGATCCTCAACATTACGATCACGCAAGTGCAACAAATCTGACCAATCAGAGCAGAGAACCATCAAAACCACCTACATTATTCGATCACATTTCTAAATATTTACATGATCCTGCATAAAAAGAAAAGCATGTGTTCGTACCCAGCTGTTCACACACCAGCTCTTCTGACTTGGTGTCGTCCTTCCTGCTGAGGATGGAGCCTACCGACCCCTGCAGGACAAAGGGAGAATTACAACACAATCAAGCACAGCAGATTTGACTTCAGATTTCCCTTAGCTGCCGTTCATACCAACCTTAACAGTTTTGGGGATCTGATCAACATACTGCGGCTTCACGATGGCCTTCAGATCGTCTTCCAGGATCTTGGTGAAGTAGTTCTGCAGCTCGGAGCCACGGAAATACGCCAGGATCTCCTGCCAGTCAGGAGGAGCCTGGAAAAACATGCATGAATTAAGTTAGACATGCAAACTCGGATCAGATCTGGAGTGGGTGTTTGTGCGGATATGAGAAACTCACATCGAATCTCCCCAGGTTTGGTTTCTGTTTTCCCGCCAGGATTTTCAGAGCAGTGGATTTTCCGATACCATTAGTACCCACGAGCCCCAGCACCTCACCCGGACGAGGGATGGGCAACCTGACGAACATGAACACTCAGATTAAATGCACAAAATACTGAAGCATGACTAATGTACTGATGACTCAGTTTGTACCTGTGGAGCTTGAAGGAATTGGCACAGTATCTGTGTGTGGTTTCCTTCTCCAGGTTGCTTGGCAGGTTCACGATTGAAATAGCACCAAATGGACATTTCTATGAGATTAAATACATGATAAACTATGAATTTTGGGTTATGGAAATTAAGATAGAAAAATCTAATTTTTTTTTAATGGAATAGCTTATTGAACCTTTAGACAAAATATTAAGAAATTTTTTTTTTACTTGTGTTTTTGTTGAGTATCATATTTGATCCATCAGGCTGTTATGGCTCATATAGTCTGATACAGTGAGAATATGGAGGGAAAACTGCTTTTTTTTTTTAGAGATTCAAACTGAGCAAAAATATGTAATTTGGTGCATTGCTGATATTTATATGATAAAAAAGGTTATGAAATTCTGTTGCTTGTAATGTAAATCAAAGAGATCTTTAAAACAGTATAAAAGATACTTAAAATGATAGTGGTCGCTCTATATCTCCAGTAATCTGTCTTAGTAAAATGAGATTGAAATGATCTAAACTAGGCCTGTCGCAATAATCAATATATCGACTTATCGCGCAATATATGTACATGACCTCAATAATTTTTGGTGATGCAATATATCGCCCATTATATTTACTTAAAACGAGATGTTCTGGAGTAGTGGTCGACCGATATGGGTTTTTTGACAGCTGATGCCGATATCTTGGAAAGCAGGGTAGCCGATGGCCGATATAATTTTATTTATTTTAATTTATATTTAAGAAATTTGAAATCATTTGAAAATGGATAAAAAATAATTGTGTAAATAATTAGTAAAAATAATAAAAGACAAAGCATTTTTCACAAATAAATAAATATTTAATAAAAATCTAATTAAAAAGGAAGTAAACACGGTAACCAACAGGGCACTCAGTATTCTGGGAAGTTTGTGTGAATCTTTTTTTTTTTTGGTCTTCAGTTCAGCAAGACTTGCCATACAATCATAAAATACCAAAGCCTGCCATTTGGTACTTAAGAAAAAAAAAAAAAAGGATGTTCTTTAGAAAATATTTTGAGAACTTCTTGAAAGGGTTCTATTATGCTTTTTCACTTTTTCAACTTTAGTTAATGTGCAATGTTGCTGTTTGAGCATAATACATATCTGCAATGTTACAAAACTCAAAGTCCAATCTAAAAGGAGATATTCAACAAACCACTCATTCGGACTAGAACGCGCTTCTTTCAGATATTGTGAAGTCACAATATTACTTATTTAAATAAATTTCTGCCCACAGAATATGCAAAAAAGGGGACAAGACCTGGCTGAGCTGTGTGAGATAAAATGAAGAAAAAGACCTGATTTAGTAGCATGGTGTCGCCATGATGCTTTTTTTTTTTGGCCTTTCTAAGGCAGACAAACTTATTTTTAACACTGTTCCTGAACATTATAGCCCCAACGGAGGACAGTAGTATGGCAAAATTGATGCCATAGTAAATATTTACAGCTGAGTAGATGAAACTCGTAGTTATGGGAAGGAGGGCTAGAGGGGTTTCATCGAAACAAAAACTAAATAGTGCATTTGAGACGCTGCAATAATGTAAAATATGTGAAAAATAATGCGTTTTTAGAACAATCAAGCATGACAAACCCATTCTAGTACACCCCAAAAACCAAATCAAGACTTCATAAAAGGTTATAATAGGATCCCTCTAAGAATTTTTCAAGAATTGCACCTATTAACATCCTTAAAAACTTCGTAGAATTTATTTTAAGAAACCTATTATGATTTTTTTTTTGTAAAATTGGCTTCTGGTTTCTAGGCCTGTCGCAATAATCAATATATCGACTTATCGCGCAATATATGTACATGACCTCAATAATTTTTGGTGACGCAATATATTGCCCATTATATTTACATAAAAATTATGTAACCATGTTTTTTGCATTCCACTTGCGCCTGTGTTTTTTGCAGCTTCTCGTACATAACGTGGTGTAGTTGGTGCTAGTTCAAATTTAAAAAATGCTTCTACAAAAAAAGTTTCTTCTGCAGATATGGCTTTGTTTAGGGATCTGTGCCTTTGTGCATACAGACATCTGACTGCTAAGTAGTGATTGTGTTTTTCAGCAATAGTGTGCACCCTTCATTTACAGAGAAAAGAAGGTCTGGGAAAAATCTGTAGATGGAAAAATCTCCATATAATTTCTTTGTGTTTTTTCTTTTTTTTTTCTTCTACTTTGCACTTTTTGTTAGAAAATGTTTATTTACTATTTATGCAGGTTTTTTAAGGTATCTAATATTTTGATACTTAATTTCCATGATCTAAATATTCTTAAAAATTAAAAGTTTGTTGTCATTTGGAAGGAAGTAGGCCTTCTTGCATTATTATGCTGTTACATTATGATTATATATTCAGTGGCATAAAATGGTCTTTAAAATGACAATAATATCGCTTATCGCAATTATTCCTGGGGCAATATATCGCACAACCAAAAGTTGTTATCGTGACAGGCCTAAATTCAATTATATAATGTAAATAAGGTTTATATAAATTGACTTAAATTAAGGAATTACTGAAAATTACAGAGTATTTTTCATAATATTTTTTATAAAATTGACTCTTTTTTTTTTTTTTTTATCTATTGACAAGGATGTCAGTAGATTTAGAAACTGACACAAGGAGGTGGTGACACTTATTTATTAGCCAATCAAACGTGTTTATCCGTCAATGCCAATAATCTCAAAATAGATTTATTGGTCTATCACTAGTCAGGATGCCCAAACATAAGTTCAGTGCATGCAAATCTTACATTTTCAGTGACAAAAACTGGCTTAAATAGGCAAAGAGAGCAGAGCTGGGGGAAAAGAGGAGCAAGTGAATAGCATTTAGGGTTTTGGGTCGTAGCTTGGTCTGAGCTTTTGTCCAGCAGGTGAAAGCTTTGTAAAACTGGCGCCAGATTGTTAAAGAGCCTGACACACGCAATGAAAATGACATGAATATGACAGTGGGCAACTGCATAAAGCGTAGCATAATTTGAAATCACTATTTTAAAGTTTGTCGATCGCGTGTCTTTAGTGAAGCAGAACTCTCCTCCTGTCAGCATTCAATTCGTATGGACCGACCGTCACGCAGAGAACACGCGATCATGCAGGATACAAATGCACACTTCACAAGATCTCAACTAGATTCGACTAAGTCTGCAAGGTTTGTTAAATTAAATGCTCATTAGTCATTCAAAGATTTGTTTAAATGATATAAATGC
>NW_015660880.1:76915-83160 GCF_001515625.1 Sinocyclocheilus rhinocerous
GAATTAGGCTACCTCTGTGCGTCCCTCAACAGTGTTCTGCAGCAGCGTCTCTAAACAGCACTGTTATTACCTCGCTAGTGAGAAATGTCATGTGTAGCCTTTAAGTTGCTACACTATATAGGCTAACAAATAAAATCTTCAGGGCAACGCTGACAACACCTTTTTGTGCAAACTGCGTGACCGTAGTGTGCGTGTGCGAGCACGTGTGAGCGCAGTAATTCTTTTGTGCTGTATAGGTACTGTATGTAGGGCTGTCACGATAACTACTTTTTGTTGTGCGATATATTGCACCAAAATTAATTGCGATAAATGATATTATTGCTATTTTAAGACCATTTTATGCCACTGATTAATGACAGTATGACAATATAATAGCATAATAATGCAAGTACACTCTTTCAAATAACAATTTTTTTAATATAAAATAAAGAATATTTAGACACTGTAATCGGAATGTGAAAAAATATATCCTAAATAAATAAAAATAATTAATAATAAATTAGGGATGCAACGATACCATTTTTTTTTTTAGAACCAATCCGATCCGATACTGAAAATTCTGAGTATCGGTCAATACAGATACCGATCCGATACCAGTACATTTTTTTAAAATCAATGTAGAATTAATGTACTTCTGTGTGTTGACCTGATCGTCACTTCTTTTGTGTGTTAAACACAATCTACTAAATATAGACAAGTTAATTTTAATACAAAATAACAAATAAAAAAAATATATAATCATAATCTATGAAAATAATACTATTATAAACTAGGTTAGGTTATTCTAGAAAAATCATGAGTGCACAATTTTATAAATTGTAAACATTTACTGAAATAACATTAGTGGGGAACAAAAAAAGTGAGTAAGTGTAGGACTAAATCTGGTAAAATGTTATACATTGCTCTTTGTACTATGGTAAAATACATTCATGAAAAACCAATAAATATATAAAGATTTGTTTAAATGATATAAATGCATGTTTGCTGAATGCTGACGGCAAATGAGAAAGTATTATAATGTTTGCCTTTCTATTACTAATAATATTAAAGCAATCGTTATAATACTTTTTTGTATACATTTTAATTCATTTGTTTAACAGTTCTGTAAGAAATAATTGACGACGGGCTGTTGAATTATTAGAAAAATAATGCACACCCGAAGTGGTGATGCGGCCACGACGCGAAGCGTAAGAAAAATTATTATTTTTCTAATAATTCAACGGCCCGGAGTCAATTATTCCGCTTATACTACGGTTACCACACCTCAAGACATCAATCAGATGATATATTTAAAGGGATTCGTCTGGTTTTTGTACTTAAATCGCTATTGTGAGTAGGATTATTTCTTCCGCATCTCATCCAACGCCTCTTTTGCTAGTTCCAAAACGTCATTTTAAAGGGGTCATATGATGCGATTTCAATTTTTCCTTTCTCTTTGGAGTGTTACAAGCCATATGATAGATAGGAGTCATATCTATCATATGTTGCTGCCTCCATTACTGTGCTATACATTAAATTATTAATAGCTTTCTTGTTCTGTCCTATCATGCGCAAAAGTATTATAATATAGTATGAAAGGCTCAATCCAGAGCAGCCCAAAGCGCATCCCGTGCGCAGAATGATGCACTTGAAGCAACACGGAGTCACAGCGCGCAGCTCTCCACGTAGAAAAGTTCAAAGCAGAAAGAAGAGCTATTGATGCGTAGTGTATTAAATCTGTTCTGTAGTGTATTGAGCCTTTTCTTTTAACAGTTTTAAACTTAATTTACTGTGTGCTCTCGGAGGGAGTTTCATCGTCTTGACTGTCGTAACCTAACGCGACACGCAGCTTGAATGCTGTCCGCTCTGTGTGTGTGGGGAGACGCTGCCTGAGCCCCGCCTCCGCCACAGAGAGCAGACGAGATGACAGAGGCAGCGCGATTGAATAAAAAGTTGGTGACATTCATTTTTATGTAAAAAATATAAATCATTATTTTTAATTATAAAAAAAAATTATCAGTCGCAATATATCGTGGCACCAAAAATTAATAATAATAAGAAAATTAATAATAATAAGACGATATATTGATTATCGTGACAGGCCTAACTGTATGCTAATTTCCGTTATTACAGTTAACTATGCGAAGTGATAAAAAATTATTGATGGAGAACCAAGTAAAGCCGAGCTGCTTCAGTCCAGTAAGTGTTCATCTGGAAATATGACTACAGTTATTCTGACGTTTACTTGATAAAAATCAGTCAAGATTTGACAGCAGAAAGACACGTGAAGCACCAGCAGAAGGAGACGTTTGTACAATTAGACTAAAAGCTGAGCTGACTTGATAAAGAAGTCTAAACTATCTAAATTAGACATCAGAAAGCATGGAGTAGATTGTGTGCAATGGGTTTTTCTGCAAAGGTTTGAACATGTTGATCATTTAGAGGCCTTAGAAATTCATGCATCAAATATGATACAGTATGCTTTATAGGGTTAAATCACTGGCATTTCAAGTGCCACCGATTGAAGACAGAGAGAAATACAATGTTTATCATTGCATTTTGCGGTCAAATCTTTATTACACTACAGTAGTGTATTGTACTTCAGTTTGTGCAAAACGGGGAAATAAGTTTGCATGTAGCTTTCTGGTGATTACATACATGAATGCATATAAACATGCACTGAACAGACAGAAAGGGAGCGAAGGGTCGTTCAATTACCTTGACACAGATTCCACATCCGATGCAGAGAGACTCTGAGATCCAGGCGATTTTACTCTGAGGTGTGACCTCGATACACAGCTTTCCTGAGAAAACACATGAAAACACATGAGTGATGCGGCTAACCTGCGCCGAAAATGAAATCTGGTGTCTTCAGCGTGCGATTCTTACCCATGCGCACTACCGGACAGCTCTTCTTGCACTCTTGGCGGCATTTCTTAGGCTTACACTTGTCATGGTTCACAATAGCGATTCTGGTGTTCTTGTCGGCCATTTGGCTGGTTTGATGTCGCACACCGGCGACGCTGATCTAAAGGAACCGAGGAGGTCTAGATCTCACTAGAAAGAGAGAGATAAAGATTAATGCCAACAAAACAAACTAATAATTAGGGTTGCATGATATATTGAAATATTGCAAATGTACAAATCGCAATACGCATATCATAACTGCTTGCAATTACTGAATAATTGTAATAGGTTAATAGTTTTGTAATAGTTTTAATAGACAAAATAGATTTTAATTGTTATGAAAAGAGCTTTAGGTCATGCCAAATTGTCTTTGATCTTTCAAGCTGTTTCATGGCACTCAGCGGGTGTTGCATGCATCAGTCCAAAAGCACTTAATTAAAACGCGCCCATCCATTAAAAAAAAAAAAAAAAAGAGTATAACATGGCCCGTGTTGCATGCATCAGTCCAAAAGCACTTAATTAAAACGCGCCCATCCATTAAAAAAAAAAAAAAAAAGTGTCTCACATGGCTCCCGGGGGGTGAACAAAGGCCTTCTGTAGTGAATTGATGTGTTTTTGTAAAAAAAATATCTATATTCAAAACGTAATAATCACTTTAATTTAGCTTGCGCTCACTTATGACGTATGAGGTCTGCTTTGCACATGCGCCGCTCAGAAGTGACGAACACGGAAGCGCAGCGGAGAGCTCAAAACAAAACAACGGTCACTTATTAGAAGTACAAAACGAGGATTTTGGTTTTCACAAGACTCACCGGCGCATGCGCAGCACTGACCTCATACGTCATGCTCCCGGAGCTGCTTCTGTGTACAACAGTGAGCGCATGCTAGATTAAAGTGATTATTACGTTTTGAAAATGGATATTTTTCTTACAAAAACGCATCGATTCGCTACAGAAGCCCTTTGTTCACCCCCCGGAGCCATGTGAGACACTTTCTTTTATGGATGGGCGCATTTTAATTAAGTGCTTTTGGACTGACGCATGTAAAACCCGCTGAGTGCCATGAAACAGTTTGAAAGATCAAAGACAATTTTTAATATAACTAGGGTTGGGTATCGTTTGATTTTTTTTCAATACCGGTGCCAAATCGATACTTTTAAAACTGTTCCGGTGCCTAAACGGTGCCTGAACTGATACTTATTAAAAAATAAATAAATAAAAAATCCCCCCCAAAAATTATGGATTGGCCATTAGAATAGAAAGAGAATAGAGAGTGCAAATGTTAGAGGGTCAAGTTTTTTAATAAAAAAAAACAAACAAGCAGATAAAATTATAAGTAGCATTAGAATAGAGCGTGCTAGAGTTAGAGGGTCAAATGAAGATGAAAGAGATGTGTTTTCAGCCGTTTCTTGAAAATATTAAGGACTCAGCTGCTTGGATTGAGCTGGGCAGGTCATTCCACCAGGAGGGAACAGTTAATGTAGAAGTCCATGAAAGTTTCATCATAGGTAGAATGCGAAATATTTCAATACAAGCATTTCAGTCAAATGTAATGTATGCAATATT
Organism: Sinocyclocheilus rhinocerous; assembly: GCF_001515625.1. Taxonomy (NCBI): domain Eukaryota; kingdom Metazoa; phylum Chordata; class Actinopteri; order Cypriniformes; family Cyprinidae; genus Sinocyclocheilus; species Sinocyclocheilus rhinocerous. Next base: position 81,367 of record NW_015660880.1, read on the forward strand.
TCAAATCTTTAACCCACTTGGGAAAATCAACCCATGGCAACAGTTTAAAAGTAGCCCAATTCTGTGGAAAAAACGCGGACTTGGCAACCCTGCATCCAACAAGAGCTACCGGAGTCAGCTTTGACTGATCACAGGTCGAGAATAAAAAGAGATGACTGACAACACCATGCTGGAGTATTTGCTGCTCAACAAATTCTGAGCTCAATGACAAATATCTGATCTTGTAAGATGTGCTCCCTTTAGACAGAGTGCGTGTGATCACGAAATGGGAGTGGGATTAAGAAAATGGCTGAATCCCGGATATTTTGGGCAATTAAGAAATCCCGGCCGGACGCATTTTTGTAGGTCCAAAAAGAAGACATGTCCGGGGAAAAGAGGACGTATGGGTCACCCTAATTTATAATCGATGTATTCTTTTTAAAGTAGCCTATGCAACATATTTTCTGCCTCATTCTGTGACAAGAAGTCTCATCAGATCACAAAAGGAAGCATTTGACTGGTGTTGTGGAGTAAAAAGGTTATAATTTTCTCTTTTGTTGGACAACAGGTTTAGAAATGTGAATACAAGGGAGGTTTAGCTTTAGGCATTTTAATTTAAGCATGTTTAGCTTAGTTAACGGAAGGCTACCTGCTGCCATTAGAGCAAGTGTAATTACTGCATTCACGCACTCCTCGAATGCTCTCATTTTCCTAGTTGTGCTTTTAAGTCGGAATGTGAAAACAACATGGACACTCTCGTTACTACAAAGATGTGTTGGATTTGTATTATTAGAGCTTTCCGACTTGAGTTCACGTGCATTTTTTCTCAGTCGGGAAATTATTTTTCATGTGCCGTGCCGCGATGATGTTTCTTACGTCCGTTTCGGAGAACCAGAGGACAAATATTTCAATCGATCGCTCAGGCATGGCACCGAAATGAGGCACCGAAATCTGCATTCGGATTCGGTTCTAGTACATACCGGTTACATAGGTACCGGTGCTATATTGGTACCGGGTTTCGGTACCCAACCCTAAATATAACTCCGACTGGATTCGTCTGAAAGAAGAAAGTCATATACACCTAGTATGCCTTGAGGGTGAGTAATTTATGGGCTAATTTTCATTTTTGGGTTAACTAACCCTTTAAAGTGACAGCAGACTAATAGTACTAAACATACTAGTACACACACATACACATACACATAATAGTACTGTCATTATTTATTCACTCACATGTTGTCCCAAACCTGTATTAATTTCTTTCTTGTGCTGAATGCAAAAAGATATTTTGGGTAACCAAAAAGTTGCTGAACCCCATTAACTTTGATAGAAGGAAAACAAAATACTATGGAAGTCACTGGGGACCAGCAACCTATTGCTTACCCACATTCTTCAAAATAACTTTTACATTAAACAGAAGAAACTCATTCAGGTTTAAAACAACTTGCGAGTGAATAAATGATGACAGAATTTTCAGCAGTTTGGACATGAATGAAGAGAGAGAACCTGCACTTAACCTTTTCTCACAGGCATTTTGTTTTCATAGTTAGACAGCTATTGTGATTAGGGGTGTAACGATTCACTCGTTTTCTTGATGCATCAATTACAAACCCTGACGATGCAATGCATCGATCTTGAAACATGGATTTTTGAATCGTGAATTGTCGATTTCGGACAGTAATCGATTTAAAACACTAAGAATCTATAATCGATTCTAATCGATTTCTATAGCGATTCAATGCTTTCAAAATATATACACATTCAATTACTACAAGCACGAATTAATGGAGACCTTGAACAGTGTTCGTGCCTCGC
>NW_015660880.1:84023-88104 GCF_001515625.1 Sinocyclocheilus rhinocerous
CAAACAGACATCGGGCGCGTTTTCTTTCAGAATCATCATTCGCCGATAGAGAGGAAAAGTGAAATACTATAGTATTTTATTTTATGAAAATGAGATGAAGTTTTCTCACTGAAAGAGAAGTGATCTCGTGCTCATAGACGTGTCAGGCTATATCTGCAGCTAAACTGTATAAAAAGCAGAATGAACTGAAACTTTAAGACAATAAAAACAACCAATAAATACAATTTATGAATGATGCAGTGCTAATTGACAATTTATTACAGTAGCCTACAGAAATTATAAAGTATTTTTTTTTTTTACCTTATTCTGTGCAGAAAATTGAAATAATTTTTTGTAGTATATAAAACAATCATAAAATTGCCATTAGGAAGAAATAATAGATTACAAATGATTGATTATTGTCCAGCAGTGTATTTGATTTCTTATAGCAAATTCAAAGTAAGAGATAAGAAAAGAATTCCTTGTAAAAAAATTAAAATAAAATAATAATACATACTAGAGCCCGACCGATATATGAGCCTGTCGCCGATATATCGGTATCGGCGAATATGCCACCGATATGAACAATTTTTTTTTACATAACATATAACGCAGATTAAATGCTTCTGAATGGTGTAATTACTTAGTTTGTCCAGCAGAGCGCGCTCCATTGTTTGCTACTGGCGACCCAGGTCACTGTAGTGTAGAGATCAAACTTCACCCAAGTCCGCGGTTTCAAATTATCTGCCTGCCACCCACCCGCACCTATATTTGATCGTCACATAACAATGATTCTAATTCTTAGTTTTGCATGATATGATGAACGGATGGCTCATTTTTAACAGCAGATTCAGTGACGTTAGAGACTAGAGCAGATCTGCGCATCACGGCACGCGTCTGCGGCGCATTAAAGCCTGTGTTACGGCCACCGGAGCTGATCGCGGCTGGACTGGTGTTTATACCGGACGAGCCGCGGCCCAGAACTCATGCTTATCACGTCGGTCACATCACATCACGCGGCGCGCATCCGGTGTATGTTGTCTACACTGGATGCAGTAAACGGATGCCTCATTCTATTTATGACGTGCTGAGTGCGGACACAAAGTTCAAATGATTTTCAATGGTCCTGTTGCGGCGCAGACACGGTGTCAGCATAGTTTGTCAGTACAGTCAGTAACGTAGCAGATTGAAAAGTTAGTATCTTTCTGCAGTCCAATAGACGGCAGTGCGGTGGTGGCTTGTGTCTGTTGAATGGTTCTGTTGTTCTGTTGTCGGTGTTTCTTTGTCTGAATATGGCGCTTATCACATGCTGTGTGGTATCGGCGTTTGGTATCGGGGCATTTTAACGAGTACGAGTACAGGAGCTCAGTATCGGGCCCGATACCAGTATCGGTGCTTCCCTAATATATATATATATATATAGACCGTGTCTGGGAATATTAAACTGCAAAAAGACGATTTAAATACGAATGCCCTGCATGTTCATTGGATTACCAGGAAATACACAACACAGAGTTTGCGAAAAATTTTTTTATAATTATTATTTATTCATTTTAGATGTTTACATTTGGAAAAGCTGTGCTTCCTGCATAAACCTTCCCGTTGGTTTGGCAGTAGCTTGCTTGCCCTACTCAGTTACCTTGTTTAGTTTCTTAATTCAAGTTATATATATATTGTTCTATTTATTTTATTTGTAATAAGTGAAGTGACATTTACTGTTAAGTGCACTCATGTCAGACTCATTTTGAATAATAAAGTTTATTGTTAAATTGTTAAATACCCGGCCTCCACTACATAGGCCTATGTTTGTCACATCATTATAAGTGTTTGATCACCACATTTGAGTTATCATTGCAAAAAAATGTGTTTATGTATATATATTCGGTTTATGTATATACTGTATTCTATATATAGTACCAGTAATGCACTTAAAGAATGCAGAATCGAATCGTTAATCGAATCGTTGAGAAATTGCAAAAATCATTCTTGAATCGAAAACCTATGAATCATGAATCGATTCGCTGTCTACCCAAAGATTCACAGCCCTAATTGTGATGTATCATTATAGGACTGTCTTGCAATATATCGATTATTGCAGAATTGCTGTATATTATCAGTATTGTATCATATCTTGCTGTCATTCCCACCCTTATGCCGAGTTTACACTGCACGATTTTAGCCCGATTTTTCACTCGCCGACCAAATGCCCGAAATCGGAGGCAAATCGGTGCTCGTTCACGCGAGTGACAATCACGCAGTGTGAATTATCAAAGACGCACGGCGGGTTCTCGCGTTATTTCCTTATCACTTCTCGCGTGTGTTTTGTTGTGAAACGTAGTTTGCGGACCAGACAGAGCTGTCGGAGATTCTTCCTATTGTGAAGTCATGCAGTGTGAAACCCCCTGTCGCCGATCTATCGTGCAATGTGAACACAGCAGCGACTGAATGCTACCCCAGATAGTCACGCAGTGTGAAAACAACGGCGATCCGACGAGTCTGAAAATCGTGCAGTGTGAACTCGGCATTAGTTAACAGACATGGTCATTCAAACGATCAGATATAATGGAAACCAGCTGTTATCTGAACAAGTCTGGAGAGCAAAACCACCTCAAAATCTGGTCTGGTTAGATGGTTTCCTGAGTCAGAGTCAGTCAGACAGCTCACCATATGGATGAATGAGGTTGCTGAGCTGCCATATTTGACAGTGCAGCACTGGCATCACGTGACAGCTTGTTTAAACACGCAAACACCGCACTGTCATCCCACTGAACGCCTGTATTAGTCATTTAATTACTAATTAGTCATTTATCAGATGCTTTCTAATAGCGTGGCTCATTGTGGACTTATTACAGTCCTGCTGGAGTAACCTGAGGTTTACAGTCTTGATCAATAACCGTTAAATGAGACTCGAACCTGCTACCTTCAATGACCAGACCACAGTAATAATCAATAAACCAATGGGATCAAGACCACTCCCTAACAGACAGCCATTGTTTTAGATTATCGACGAAAATTACATTCAGAGCTCTGTTTAAACTGTTATAAATCATTTTAAATTGAAAGAGTGAATCGTATCGAGCACGTGGAGCCCTGAGCGCGAGCGATGACGCAGGAATTTAACGTTACCTCAGAGAGTTTCCCCCTTTATTTCACCCCAAAACCGACGCGTTATTTCACTCGATCTTTCTAAATCATCTGCTCAGTTATAATACACTTCGTTTAGAATGACGTTAGTTTGAGATTTGCGGAAAGCGTGGGTATTTTTCTGGAAACTGATAAGGCCTCGAGCGTTGGGCGACGCACGTCTGTCAAAATACCTATCTGCATCTGTTTAATCATTATAAAATACCAATAAAACACTGCTCACCTCTCGCTGATGCGAACAGCGCAGTATAACGCGTTAATAAGCGTAGAAAGTCTTCTTTCTGTGCGAACAGACGAACAGCGCGTGTCGCTCCGGAGCGCACCGGTAGCAAAGATGGCGCCAGAGCGAGTGACGCAAAAGGGACGCGACGCGACCGCTGACGTGCTCAGAGCGCGCCGATGCGAACAGAATTCGAGTGTTTACGATTATATTTGATCCTTTTTTAAGAAAATGTCGCTAAATTAACGTTAGTTGTGAAAACGGAAGAAGGAAGACTCTGTTGTGCGATTGTTTTTCAGGGACGGTGAGTAACTGGTTTTGTTTTGCTGTGAAGATTAAAGGTAGATGTTTTTGAGTAAACTACCGCATGTTGTTGTAAGATTAAAACTTAATTAAAGTCCTTGTTATATTTGAAAATGTATTTATTAAGTGGTAAGGTGGATTTGTCATGGTATTGTGATATATGTGTGTGTATATACCACACAGTTGAGTTTTCTTAACCATGTTCATTCGTATGCAGTGTATATATATATATATGTGTGTATATATATATATATACTGCTGTTCAACAGTTTGGTATCAGTAAGATTTTTAATGTGTTTTAATGACGTCTCTTCTGCTCATCATGGCTGCATTTATTTGATCAAAAAATACAGGAAAAACAGTAATATTGTGAAATATTATTGCCATTTAAAATACTGGTTTTCTATTTTAATATACATTAAAATGTAATTTATT
>NW_015660880.1:88135-88583 GCF_001515625.1 Sinocyclocheilus rhinocerous
TCTGTATTTTTGATCAAATAAATGCAGCCTTGATGAGCAGAAGAGACTGCTTTAAAAAAACATTACAAGTCTTACTGATCCCAAACTTTTGAGCGGTAGTGTGTGTGTAAACCAATGTCACACTGCATAATTTCAGCATCTTTTATTCTATCTGTGGGTGTTTTTTAATTCCATCCCTTCGGTCTCTCCTCATTTTCGCTCCTCAGTAACCATGGCGACCGCCACTAAAACCCCCCCAGGTGCAGATCCCAAGCAGCTGGAGCGCACGGGTACCGTCCGAGAGATCGGATCACAAGCCGTGTGGTCGCTGTCCTCGTGCAAGCCAGGTGTGTGTGTGTGTGTGTGTGTGTCTTATTTATTGAGGAGATTTTGGGAGCTGCATCAGGTGTGGCGTTCGCTATGCATCACGGAGGAAAGCCCACTCAGGGTCCCTAGAAACACACGGTAA
>NW_015660880.1:88731-107169 GCF_001515625.1 Sinocyclocheilus rhinocerous
AATTTAATATATATATATATATATATATATACACTACCGTCAGAATTTCCATCAGTAATTAATCCAGTAGTCTTCAGTGTCACATGATCTTCAGAAATCATTCTAATATGCTGATTTATTATCAGTGCTGGAAACTGTTGTGCTGCTTAATATTTTTATGGAACCTGTGATACTTTTTTCAGGATTCTTTGATGAATAAATGGTTAAAAAGAAGAGCATTTATTTAGAATAGAAATCTTTTCTAACAATATACACTACCGTTCAAAAGTTTGGGGTCAGTACATTTTTATTCTTTCTTTTTTTGAAAGAAATTAAAACATAGATCCCAAGCAGCTGGAGCGCACGGGTACCGTCCGAGAGATCGGATCACAAGCCGTGTGGTCGCTGTCCTCGTGCAAGCCAGGTGTGTGTGTGTGTGTGTGTGTGTCTTATTTATTATCTGTGTTTGATGAGTGCACACCTGATTACTACATCTTTTGTTTTCCTCTGTTTAGTTATTCATTCATTCATTGTCTTTGTGTGTGAAGGGTTTGGAGTCGACCAGTTGAGAGATGATAATCTGGAGACGTACTGGCAGTCTGATGGCTCTCAGCCACATCTAGTGAACATTCAGTTCAGGTAGAGCTACAGAGAGACTCAAACATTTTTAGACCCAATGCACTGATAAACCGATATATTTGGCATGAGTTCATTAACCTGACGGCATTTAGACATTTTGATACTGTTGTTTTATCGCTAGTGATTGGCTGGTTAACATTAATGTTTTTTTGGATCAGTTACAAAATATATATAATGTTTATTCATTGATAATCTATTTATAATATATTATTAAATTAATTCAAATTTAAAGTCTTAGAAAAGTGGAAAATTATTATAAGGTCAGGGACAAATCATGTAGTAGTTATAGTGTTTATAGAACTTGAATATATTTAACTAATTAAATTATTTAGCTTGTCTGTCTGAAATATACATGTTTTAAAATCCTTATACAGTAATAAATTAACTCTAAAGACCCCAAAAAATGCACTGATCGATAGATGTTTTTTTAAGTGAATTTCAAGTATTTAAAAAAATATTGAATTTAGTGTTTAGTTAATTTAGTGTTTTAAATATTTAATTTAATTTAGCCTGTTTTTATGTACCTCTCATTGCTTATTATTACATTTTGTTATTATATCATATAAAAGCATTATGTCTAGCAACAATCCTGCTCTCTAGCCACTAAAAAGGCATTAATGTATATATATATATATATCAGACATTCTTTACATTTTTAGTAATTTAAGTCAAATTAGGTCTCATCTTGTATTGAATTGTCAATGCTGATGACATATAATCTCCACACTGTATGCTGATTTTCTATTAAAAATAAGTCTGTGCTTAGAAAATTATGCTTTAGACACTTTCATTTAAAAAAAATCTGACCTGAGATCAGTGCATACTGTATTATGTCTAGAAAACACTAAAGTAACAGTAAAACATGATTATGATGAATATTATAATGGACACTTTTCACAGCGGGGCCCTCGGAGGTCTGTGCATGCCACTGCAAACTGTATGTGTTTTAATAGAATCAGAGAATGTTTCCTCTCTGTTGTGTCCTGTTAGGAGAAAAACCACTGTGAAAATGCTGTGTATTTATGCCGATTATAAATCGGATGAGAGCTACACTCCCAGCAAGATCTCGGTCCGAGTGGGAAACAACTTCCACAACTTGCAGGAGATTCGGGTCAGAAACACAGATCACGTCACAGTCATAATCTATGTTTGTGGTGGCTGTTGTGGAGGTTAGCGTTGCATTGCTGTGTGCGCCCCCTTTTGGACTGATGACTGACTGTATTTGTCATCTGACTGCATGAACCGTACTGTACCGTTACACCCCTAATATACACTGCTGTTCAAAAGTTTGTAATGTTTTTTAAAGAAGTCTCTTCTGCTCATCAAGGCTGCATTTATTTGATCAAAAATACAGAAAAAACAGTAATCTTGCAAAATGTTATTACAATATAAAATAATGGTTTCTATTTTAATATCCTTTAAAATATAATTTATTTCTGTGATGCAAAGCTGAATTTCCATCATCATTACTCCAGTATAAACTGCCTTCTCATAAGACTCTGTTCTAGAATTAAATGGTTTCAGATGGTTTAAAATGTGTTTTGGAAATTGAACAGTTCAAAGTTAATTTTATGTAAATGCAAATATACAGGAAATAAATGTTTTTTTGAAATGAAGAAAACCTGTCCTGTATCTCTTGATGCTGTATTACAGCAGGATGGATCAGTTTAGCTTGCTTTATTCAGTTGTGATGGCAAGAGGATTGTTTTCGCTCAATTGCATGCTCTTCTACGCAACCTTGCGGAGAGATAGACAGGTTTTTATCAGTCCCAGGTTGCTACAAAGAGCCCTTTTGAGGAACAACTACAACGTTTGTGAGCTTAATGCCATACAGACATAAATATTCTTATTTAAACATCCAAACATGTGTTCAAAAGTTCAGTTTGAGACAATTAGTAGTAAATATCAACAAACATATTTAATTGATCAGGTAAGAAATAGAGATCTGCTTGTATTACCATTAATAATTAAATAACATTTTTGGGTTAAAAGTGTAGGATTTATAAAGTACGATATGTCAAGCCTTTCATTTAGTGCTTGTAGTTCACATTTAAACATTCACACAAATCTATCAGACAAGTAAGGGATTTAGTTTTATTATCATTATTAATACAATAATATTTTTAGGTTAAAAGTGTAGGATGTATAACACAAAATGTAGTTCTTTACATTTAAAAGTTCAAATTTAGGATTTTTTTAAGCTGTAGTACTTGTAGTTCATATTTAAGCATTCAAACAAATCTATCAGGTGAGGAATAGAGATCTAGTTTTATGATCATTATTAATGAAATAACATTTTTTTGTGTTAAAAGTGTAGGATTTATAACAAGACGTAGTACTTGTATAGTTCAAATTTAAACGTTCAAATTTTGGATTTTTAATGTAAGACGTAGTACTTGTAATGCACATTTAAACATTCAAACAAATCTACCAGGTAAGGAACAGAGATCTAGTTTTATGTTCATTATTAATTAAATACAATTTTTGGTTTAAGAGAGTAATATTTATACTGTACGATATGGCACTTCTTTCATTTAGTACTTGTAGTTCACATTTAAACGTTCAGACATGCATTTCGAAAGTTTCGTTTGAGACACTTAGTAGCGCATAAATATTGACCAGCATATTTAGATAATCTATCAAGTAAGGAATAGAGATCTACTTTTATTATTATTATTAATTAAATAACATTTTTGGGTTAAAAGTGTAGGAATTATAATGTACAATATGGCACTTCTTGCGTTCAGTACTTGTAGTTCACATTTAAACATTCAATCATGCACGCAAAAGTTTAGTTTGATACCTTTTTAGTGCATAACTATTGACAAGCATATTAAGACTGTATTAGGTAAGGAATATAGATCTCCTTTTATTATGATTATTAATTGAATAATATTTTTGGGTTCAAAGTGTAGGAGTTATAATATAAGATGTACTACTTGTACTTCACATGTAAACATTCAAACAAATCTATCAGGTAAGAATAATATCTTACTATCGTTATTAATGGAATAACACTTTTGGGTTAAGAGTGTAGGATTTATAATGTAAGATGTAGTACTTGTAGCTCACATTTAAACATTCAAACATGCATTAAAAAGTTTAGTTTGAGACACTTATTAGCATGTAAATATCGACAAGCATATTTAGACAAGTTATCAGATAGGAAATAGTGATCTGCTTTCTTTATCATTAACATGATGAATAACGATGATGAATTAACATTTTTGATCAAAAGTGTAGGATTTATAATGCACTTTTTGCATGTAGTACTTGTAGTTCACATTTAAACATTTCAGACATGCATTCAAAAGTTTAGTTAGACAAGCTAAATTCAGCTTTGTTTGAGAGTTATATCTGTAGTATGTTTTAAAATATAATTTTTTTAACTGATCTACGACTTTGCTGCATAATTTTATTAATTTTTTTATTTTTTTGGCATTGTTTTATTGCCCATAAACGTCACCAAAAAAAATCAAATTTAGCTGATTGCTTTACTTGTGAGTCAATCAGTCTTTTGTGTAAGTGCAAACTTTATGTTCAACCTTGGACAAAAAGGTCAGATCAGTACACACTTGTCCACCAGGGGCTGCTATTGAGCAAAAAATAAGATTAATGTTCACTACAGGCTAAAAAGAAACTAGTAGCCTACTCGGATCTCAGCATGCATTTCATTGATTTGAACTTTTGCAAAACAATCCGTGTTAAACAAAACGGGTCAAATCTTGCTAAATGTCTCATTTCTTTGTATTAGTGATTTAATTCTAAATCTAATCATGATTATGCAACTATATTGGCACCCCAACATTTAAAAAATATAGAAACAAGCCTGTTTGTTGCAACCCCCAATAATTTAAACATGCATTCAAAAGTTTACTTAGTAACACGTAAATATCAACAAGCATGTTTAGATAATCCATTAGGTAAGGAAAGGAAATCTGTTTTTATCATCATTAATAACGGAATAACATTTTTGGCTCAGATGTACAGTATTATAGTAATATGATGTCACGTCTTGCATTTCATGCTTGTAGTTCCACTTGAACTTCCTCTGAACGGTTAGAAATGCAACTATATTGGCACCCCAACATTTAAAACATATAGAAACAACCTGTAGCCTGTTTGTTGCAACCCCCAATAATTTAAACATGCGTTCAAAAGTTTACTTAGTAACACGTAAATATCAACAAGCATGTTTAGATAATCCATTAGGTAAGGAAAGGAAATCTGTTTTTATCATCATTAATAACGGAATAACATTTTTGGCTCAGATGTACAGTATTATAGTAATATGATGTCACGTCTTGCATTTCATGCTTGTAGTTCCACTTGAACTTCCTCTGAACGGTTAGAAAAGGTGCATGTTTGCATGTGTGTCTCTGTGCTGCCTGCTGGCATCCTGTTCAGGCCCCGCTGTGGTTTGCATGATTCGGAGGCGATGATGACAAAGTGTCAGAGAACAAAAAACTCAGTTTAGGTGGAGCTGGACCTTTACAATCAACCAAAGTAGACCGGACTGAAAGATGCGCACTTACTGTGTACTTCTACACATTTTTGGTGAGTTATTTTACTTTTTTTTTTTTTTTTTTTTTTTAAGGCTTTTTCTAAATAGGGAAATTCATTTGGCTGTACTGCTCAGAAAACTTGCAAAATAGTAAAAACCAACATGACAAAGAATCGTGGTAAAATTGTGAATCGTGGTATTTCTGAAAAAACAAATCGTGATATATTTTTGTCATATCGCCCACCCCTACTTAACACACACACACAAATATTTTCCTTTATACAGCTTATTTAATCCTTTCAAGACTTGAACAATAATCCCAGTGTATTTATGCTGCACATTTAACGTGCAAAATCAAATTTTTATGTAGAAAATGTATATAATGTACTCTAATTGTACCATTATTTTCCTATAGTCTAACTGACCAACAACTTCAGTGATTATGAGCACTTTGCACATTTATGACTTATTTGAAAATATTCAACAATATTTATCTTGTCTGAAAATAGAAATAAAAAACAAAACAACGTGTCTGTTAAAACATTAAATTAGTTTGAATAGAAAAATACAATAAAATTAGTTTTTGTTTGTTGTATTTATTAGCTTTGAATATATTAAAAAATATATAAAAATATCTATTCATGCCGTGATTGTCTTTTCCCATAAAAATCTCTTTCTCTTCATAAGATCTCTCAATTGTTTTCTCTTTGATAGTGATGAGATTAAATAAAGAGCAAATGCTTCTCAAACAACGTTTCTTCTGAGAGAAACATCACGTCTCTTCTAGATCTCGACAATGTGCTCACATTTGGGAGGCTTATATCTCAATATGAATTCAATATGAATGATTTCTCATCAAATTCTATTGAATGATATTCACATTCATTCTACAGCTCCAACCTCTTATTTGTCCATCGTTTGTGTCTGTTTTTATTTGTGACCCTAGAGCACAAAAGCAGTCTTAAGTCGCTGGGGTATATTTGTAAAAATATCCAAAAATACATTGTATGGGTCAAAATTATAGATTTTTCTTTTATGCCAAAAATCATTAGGACATTAAGTAAAAATCATGTTCCATGAAGATATTTAGTAAATTTCCTACTGTAAATATATCAAAACTTAATTTTTGATTAGTAATATGCATTGCTAAGAACTTCATTTGGACAACTTTAAAGATGATTTTCTCAATATTTAGATTTTTTTGCACCCTCAGATTCCAGATTTTCAAATAGTTGTATCTCTGCCAAATATTGTTTTATCCTAACAAACCATACATCGATGGAAAGCTTACTTATTCAGCTTTCAGATGATGTATATATCTCAATATCGAAAAATTGACCCTTATGACTTGGTTTTGTGGTCCATGGTCACATTTCTCCTAATGGTTGATGCAATGTCATAAATGTAGATGCTGAATTTAATAAACCTTATATATGGTCACACTTTATTTTAAGATATTAACTAATTATTAACTATGACTTTTTTCTCTATAAACTCCTAATTTGCTGCTTATTAATAGTTAGTAGGTAGTAGTTAGTGGGATTAAGATATGGTCATGCAGAATAAGGCATTAATATGTGATTTATAAGTACTAATACACAGCCAATATGCTAGTAACATGCATGCATGTTTTTTTTAAATTAATTATTTTATTATACTTCCAGCTGCTCTACTCTTGTGTGATTATGGGATGTTCTCCACACCATCATCATCTCCTTCAGAGATGTCCACCACTGCAATATCAGCCACATCCGACTCGAACACTAGGCCTACTGTGACGACAACAGAATCATTAACTGTCTGGAATGACTCGAGCTCGTTAGAGACTGGCTTAGAGGATGAATGGTCCGTTGATTCAAATGATACAGCTGAGAGCAGTGGAGACTCTTCTGACAATGAATCTAAAAGTCTGAATGGAAGCGTCAGTGGAGTGATCTCTTCAACTACACATCCAGCGAGCACCACGCGCACCGTGAAGCACCATACTACTGAAGAAAAAATAGGTTGGAGGATTTCTTATCAACTGTTAGGTGGTTATGGGTAATGGAAGCTGTTGTCTCTTTACTGTAGTATTATTAGACTGTGTCTCTGAATGCCCGTTATTACTTACGACATTCTCTTGTTTATTTGTGTTGGAACGGCCGCTGAGCTTTCTGCAGAGTTTAAGGGCTAAACCAGCTCGCAGGCCGCCGTCTAGATAGTGGTTTGAAGGGCTATAGCTGAACTATAGCTTACGTGCATTACCTACATGCAATATTTCCCCAGTTTAAAAAAAAGGTCCTTTTATTGAAGCTTCAAAAATTACTCGCTTTCAGCTTTTTGACATTAAACAGATGAAAACACATTTATGCTACCGGTCGAAAGTTTAAAATAATTAATAATCTTTTTTGAAAGAAGTCTCTTCTGCTCACCAAGGCTTCATTTAAATACAGTAATGTTGTGAAATATTATTACAATTTCAAATAACTGTTTTTAATGTGAATATCTGATCAAAAGCTGAATTTTCAGCATCATTGCTCCAGTCTTCAGTGTCGCATGATCCTTCAGAAATCATTCTAATATGCTGATTTGCTGCTCGAGAAACATTTCTGATTATTATCAATGTTGAAAACAGTTGTGCTGCTTCACATTTTTGTGGAAACAGTGATACCTTTTATTTTTCAGGATTCTTTGAATATAAAGTTCAGCATTTATTTAAAATAGAAATCTTTTGTAACTTTATAAATGACTTTACTTTCAATTTTGATCAATTTAATGCACGCTTGCCGAATAAAATTATTAATTTTGTGATGCTGAATTAACATGCTGAATAAAATTCCGCTTTGATCACAGCAATAAATTACATTTTAACATAATATATTCACATAGAAAACTGTTATTTTAAATTGTAATAATATTTCGCAATGTTACAGTTTGTATAGTATCTTTGATCAAATAAATGCAGCCTTGATGAGCAGAAACTTTTTTCAAAAATAATTTTCATTATTCCATACTTTTGACCCGTAGTGTACATATCTATACATATCTAGAAATGTTGTTACACGTATTCTGTGTTTTGAAATTTGTGGTAAAGTCTGTAAAATATAAGACAGTTCTGGAGCAAAAAAAAGTGGACTTTAAGAACAAATGTATCATTTTAAATGCATAGTGACTAAAACATACGAGATGTTTCTGACAAGTTGAGAAAATGTCGGCGCTGACAGTGTAAAGTGTGTGAAGGGCTGGTTTCAGAGCTGATCTGAGCGGTTAAAGTGTGAGTGGGTGCGAGATTCGCCATGTTTCTTGCTTTTTGAATGCAGACTCACCACAGCAGCAAAATCTCTCTCTCTTTCTCTGTTCTATTTAAATCTTGTGTGTAGCAGCATGTTCGTAGACTCACACCAAAGCTTTTTATTTATTTCAAATGATTTTGTCATAATTGCATGCTCTCAAAAGCAGATAGTAGTTTCTCAGTGTGTCTGAATTCATTCTGCTGGGGTCTTTGTTGGTTTGTTGTAACGTGACCATTGTTCTGTTTCAGATTCAGGATCGGTGACAGGAGGTGAGCTTGACCTTCTGCACATCGCAGCGTCTGCTTTGCTGAAGATAGGAAACACATCCTTTCTTCCTGTCGTAATGTTTCTGCACACTCGACTCTGAAACTATCTCTATTTTCACATTAAAACCACGTTCATGTGCTAAAATAATGCCTATTCTCTTTATAAACTGAAAACCACAACATCAAATCTCTGTATGTTGTTGCCAGGTATCATCATTTTGATCATCATCCTGATCCTGATTGTTTTTCTGCTTGGCATTTTATATTTTCTGAGAAAGAAAGCAAGGGTAAGATTTTATAGGTTATTTCATTTTGTATGTTTTGGATCTGTTGCAAACCCTAGTGAGCTGCCTTGCCATGCTGTCTAACTCATTTCTAAGATAGTTTTGCTAATTAAATCTCATAAGAATGAACGTCTTGCCATTGGGAGAGAAGTTGAGTAAATTTACTTTATTTCAATTCTTTTTATTATTATTATTGAATTACTCACATCACTTGCATCAAAAGGATCACTCAGTTTTGAATTTGTACATTTTCTTTTAATTGAACCCTGTATTGAATTTTATAAAATAAAAAATACATAAATTAATCAAGTTGAATTTAACAAATGTATTTATTTATTGCCAAACAACAACATAGCTGTCTGGAATTTCTTGGTGAGCTCAAACACAACTAAGACTCTAAGGCAAAAACAAACACATTCATACATGCATCAATTATTCCAACCATTATAAAGAATGAAATACAAATGCATAAGTGCCAGAAGAGTTTAAAACATGGACCATCCTACAATAGGTACTATTAAAAAAGCATGCTCTCTGCAAATAATTTTTTTATTTAATTTAATTTTATATTAGTTATTATTATTTCTATTTATTTATTGATTGATTGATGTTTGTTTATTTGTTTGTTTACCTACCTACTTTTCAGATGCTTTAAATGCTCTTTAGGCATTATTATTATTATTATTAAATTGCTTAAATCACTTATGCCAAAGAGGGTCACACTGTAATTTCTTGCAAAGAAATTTTGATTTTTAAAAAGGGAAAGTGTGTGTTTCCAATGCAACCGTCAAGATCTTGGGTCCGTTTTATTTTTTTAACTGAATCCTAGATTGCATTTCATAAAATAAAAATTGTAAACATTTTAACATACACTTATTTTAACCACTTTTCAGGTGCTTTAAAATGCTCATTAGGTCGACAGCTCGCTAAGGTTTGGAACACAGTCACTGTATGGCTAACACTGAACATTGACAGGAATTTTGCATTTATTCTCTCTCTCTCTCACACACACACACACACACACTCTCTCTCTCTCTCTCTCACACACACACACACCTAGTATTCTAATTGCATAACTCTTGCATTGTGATTGTAGAGTTACTCATTTGATTTGACTCGTGTCGATGGACCTGGCAATGATTATGACACCCCGCTCAGGAGCGACCAACAAGGCCTAAGCTATGAACAAACCAACAAAGGCAAGTGTGAATGTAAAACGCACCAGAATATGAACATGATCTTGATTCATCTGTGTGCAATCTGTTCAGAAACTCAAAATCAGCCTGTGACTTGTTAACCTGTGTTCATGTCTTTCTGCTCAGATATGCCTGTGTCTTTGAATTACATCCAAGAAGACAAGTCTGAGGAAAAGACTAATCCGATAGCAAATGGGTCTGCAGGAGAGAAAACTGAACAAACACCGACCAATGAAAATGGTAAAGCACATAGGCGCTCTCTTGTGACAAAAGCTGATCCAAACAGCAGCATTTTTACATTGCTTTGGCAGAATTGCATGTATTTTTTTCGAGCAAGCGCTGCTTATAATTCAAAACCTTGTCTTGATGGTCACTATTTTCCTTTCTGTATTATCTTCATTGGGAGGGGAATGAATGGGTTGTTTGAATTCACTTTATTGCTTTCCATGGTGATGAGAGTATGTCTGTAATCTTAAAGATGAGCAGAATGTTCCAGAAGAGAACAGTTTCTCTTCAAACTCGAGCTTGTCTACGCCAGTGAAGAAAGTGGAGTTTAACCTGGACCTGGATCTGCTTGGAAGTGAATCTGAATTAAGTGCTCAGACCGAAGCTGAAGCCACAGATGCGGCGCAAAATGAAAACAACAATAACGTCAGTAATGCTGGTCAGTACAACCAAAAAAATTCATTGGCCAAACATGATTTTGGCCTCTTATGTTAAAAAAAAAAAGTTCTACATTTTAGGTCCATGCATGGGTAATACCGTAAGTTTACAATGTCATTGGGTTTTATGTATTACAGGGCGAGGAACAGCAGAAGAGATCTTCACTGAAATCAGTCTAGACGAGCCAAAGGAGCATGCATAGCGTGTGTTTCCCATACAACAATCAAGATCTCTGGTCTTTGGTACCTAGATTCAACTCTATCTGTTCAAGATGCCTTGATCCGGACTATATGAGTGCTAAAGCGTCCTTTTGACATTCTCACTTCAAGTGCTGTTTCATCTACTGTTAAAAGAGATTGTATACTGTACATAAAAAATGACATTGAATCATTAAAGTTTATGTAAAAAAAATGTTAGCATACAAATGCAGTATGAAATAATTTGTGGCTGTAATAAACGTTCACTGTAGAATACACTTGTGTGTGTGTGTATGTTTTTGACTGATGCTCTCTGTTAAAGGGACAGTTCGCCCACAAATTAAAATTAAGTCATCGTTTACTCACCCTTGTGTCCTTCTAATGCCATATGCCCATCATTTTTTTTCTGAACACAAAAGGAGATTTATTTATTTTTTTATATCCTGTGTGCTCGTCCATATAATGGCAGACAGTGCTGGGTAGATTACAAATTGCATGATAAAAATTGTAGTCAGTAATGTCATTTAGATTACTCATTTTAGGTAATGTATTCTGACTGCTATTGGATTACTTTTAGATGACTTATGATCTAACTTGTTTCTAGATTTAAATTGGATTATTATTATTATAGAAAAAAAAAACAAATATATGACTATTAAACAACATCAGTGAACGTCCAAATGTGTTGTTAAAGGCACAATATGTAAGATTTTTTTATTAAAATATCCAAAAACCACTAGAACAGTGTTATATATTTTGCTGACTTGTGTACTTACATTATCCCAAATGTTTCGAAGAATGTTTAAATCCAGAGAAATAAGCAATTTTAACTAGTGACACGGACCGTGTCCATAGTGTCATTGTGTCGCCTGCCAATGACGTCATAACCCCTCAATTTCCGGTTTTTTTTGGAATCTGATTATGTAATCCAGATTACATGTAATCAGTTACTACCCAGCACTGATTGTATGACGATCAGCATCAAGCTTTTAAAAAAAGATGCAAAGTTGTTGTATAAAACTTGTTGTTGGGACGAGCACAACAGATATATTATCTTGTTTTCTCACAACTTGTGTGCTTTTCCTGGGCGAGTCGGAGTGAACTGCTGTGCTAATAGAGACTCATAAACGCGCAGTCCTGCACAGAGACCAAAGGTCAAGGTCAGGATATTCGTTAAATAATAAATTACATTTTGGTTTGTTTTTCACCAAACCCTGTCATATATCCACCGAACACTTATGTTGCATGGGATCATTCTGCATACTTTCTGCAAAAGCCATTATATGGACAAGCACGCGCAGGACACTTGTTTTGATCTTATTTTGCGTCTGAAAAAGAAAGAAGGGCATATGGCATTAGAACAACACAAGGGTTAGTAAATGATGACTTAATTCTCATTTTTGTGTGAACTCTCTTTAACAGTCATTTGAGAGTTTCGTCATATCCCTTCTTTAAACATTTGTTCAGCCGAAGGGGATGAGCACAGTTAGGAAATACACAGAGAAAGAGTTTAAATACTCCTCGTTTTCCTCAGTTTAGATGGAAGAAGACGTATCTTCACTGGCCAAGTAGTGCTCAAGTGTTGCTGTATACAGTATATCCACCAAGCTGTGCTTCTGTTGGTCTGCCTTCCATTATCAACAATGGCCCAGACCTAACGCTGAATCTTAATCATAAGATTGTTGTGCCAGCGGACCCTCTAAACCACCTCGTCATGCGGGTTTTGCCAGCACTCTCAGAAAAAAAAGGTACAAAAGCTGTCACTGTGCACACCTTTGTACCTAAACAGTCTATATTGGTACCTTAAAGGTACACATTAGTACCTAAAGTGACATATTAGTACAAGGAAAGGTACTGCCCCAGTGACCGCTTTTTCCGTTTTTTTTGTATTGCAGAAGGCCCAAAGACACACTGGTGAAGATTACACACCCAAATCAGTTTGAAAGTACGTCTCATGTCAAGCTTTTTGATACACATAGGTAAAAATCCATCAACCGAATGTGCTAAAATTGAAAAATGGTGACCTCGATGTGGGCTTGTGCCCTAATTGGTGATCCTGCCCTGACCACTGGATTTATTTCGACTAGTTGTCTTACACTCACACTCAAGTATGTGTCTTTCCTTCATGTGCACCAGAACTGAGAATTGTTCTTCCTGTGTGTAGATGTCAGTGCAATCTGTTGTGGAAGAAAACACATACAAATCAATACATATAAATACATTCAAATTAAATTTAAAATTATTCAAAAGAAAGTTTGCCTTATTTTCTCTTTCATTTACCGACAGCAGATGTTTAAGTTCAGTTTTGGTCCTCCAAAAAAGCTAATATCTTTACTCGTATGCATTCATGCATGTATTAATTACATTAATAGCTTGACTTAGCTCTTAATTTGATAAACAAATTTTAAGTATGGAATCATTATATTTCCAGGAGACTGCAGGCCGACAGTGGTTTGTTTATGTGGTTTACATTGTGCACTCCTAGATGGAAGTGATCTTCAACTTCACAGTATATCCTCGACTACTTCACACGCCGAAAACAGAGCAGCGGATGTGTTTGTGGAAGAACACACTGGAAAAGACACTGGGACAACCCTCCAGAATTAATTCAATGAATTTTAATACTTATGAGTGTATAGTACAAATAGGAGAATGATACTTTATTGCTTCTAATTCACCCAAGCCCTGCCTAATAACGCCTACATGAATAAAAGAACACAAATTTTACAGAGTCTTCATAATGTATTTAATGATTCATAGATTACATTTAATAGATCATGAAAACATTTCCAGTTGGTTTGTAAAAGGTGTCATTATTCATGCTTGGGCATGAATAATAACCATTTTGCCCAGCTGCGGTGAATCGAGTGCTTCGAAACTTTCGAAACAAAGTTTTGAAAAGCTTTGTTTCTCACATTGCTCCTTTTTCATTATGAAATTATTTGGACATCCATCCATCCATCATTCCATGGGCTCACGCCCGTTGGTGTCCAATGCCCGTCTGACGCTCCATTTCCACTGTGCACGGTCTTTGGCACGCATTTGGACATATTGGCTATTTTTTAAGCGTTTCGCTCTTTTTCTGTCGTAACATCTTAAATATGTCGTCTCTACTCTGAATAAAAAAGTCCGTCACTGTTGCTTTTCAACTTTGAATCAACTCTTCGGCACAGTGTGTTGAGTTTTCTGACAGTCCCTATAGATTGGCTTTGATTAATCTCACTTACTAACAAAGCGTGTATTTTCCGACGCTCCCTTAAAGGGATAGTTCACCCAAAAATGAAAATTACCCCATGATTTACTCACCCTCAAGCCATCCTAGGTGTATATGACTTTCTTCTTTCAGAAGAAACCAATTGGAGTTATATTTAAAAATGTCCTGGCTCTTCCAAGCTTTATAATGGCAGTGAATGGGTGTTATTTTTCAATAGTCCAAAAGAAGTCCAATAAAGCGCATCCATCCATCATAAAAAGTGCCTCACATGGCTCCGGGGGGTGAATAAAGTCCTCCTGTAGCGAATCAATGCATTTTTGTAAGAAAAAAATCCATATAAAAATTTTTATAAACAGTAATCTCTATCTACCTCTAACTGTCTTCAATAGAACGCCATTCCGGCGGATGACGTAGGACGTCGGCGTAACATAAGGTTCGGTGAGAATATGCTAGTCTCGCGAAAACCAATGTTTGTTTACAGGAGCAAAGGGAGCAAAGTTTCCTTACTTTAGCAAAGGAAAACCAGTCTCCTATTGGCTTATATCGAAATCCTCCGACATTCTTCTTTACAAATCCTAGTTTTGTACTTTTAATTCATGACCAGTGTTTTGTTTCGCTCTCTCCGCTGCACTTCCGCATTCGTCACTTCTCACTGGACCTTACGTTACGTCCTACGTCATCCGCTGTAACAGTGTTATTGTGAACGCGCGTACGACAGTTACTGAGATTACTGTTTATATAGTTTTAAATATGGATGTTTTTCTTACACAAACGCATCGATTCGCTTCAGGAGGCCTTTATTAACCCACTGGAGCCATGTGGGACACTTTTTATTATGGATGGATGCGCTTTATTTGATGTCTTTTGGACTATTGAAAAATAACACCCATTCACTGCCATTATAAAGCTTGGAAGAGCCAGGACATTTTTTTTATATAATTCCGATTGGTTTCGTCCGAAAGAAGAAAGTCATATACGCCTAGGATGGCTTGAGGGTGAGTAAATCATGGGGTAATTTTCATTTTTGGGTGAACTATCCCTTTACGGGTGTCGCGCATGCGCAGATCATCGCTCTGCCGCTAGTGGCCGCTGTTTCGCGCTCCGTTTTTGCCACAGCAGCCGAAGGCCGAAAATATCAGACACCATGGCTCTGTCGCTGCGCGTCTGCTCGCGTTTTTACCGAACCAACGCGCCTCTCGCACAGGCAACAGGCTCTAGAGGTTATTAATCACAAAACTCGGTCTTTCAAGTTGAGTGTTTTGACCATGAGTGTCGGCGATTGCGCCGCGTAACGCGCTCGACACGCACAAAGGCGGATATTATGGAATAAACGCGCGTCGCACGGCCGCTAGACTCACCATAATAATAACAATTACACTGCTATGGCACTCTCGGTGATCCAGACGTGTCGTAGTCTGGCCCTGTCCACCTGGCTGCTGTCCTTCTGCTTCGTCCATCTGCTGTGTTTGGACTTCACGGTGGCGGAGAAGGAGGAATGGTACACGGCGTTCGTCAACATCACGTACGTGGATCCGGACACGGCCGAGGTCCGCACCGAGAAGACGGAGTGCGGGCGTTACGGGGAGCACTCGCTCAAGCGCGAGGCCAGAGGCGTGCTGGCGATGCCCGTCGCGCCGCAGGACAGACACGCGTGCGACCCCAGCTGCAGGTTCACGCCGCGCGGACACGGCGCGTGGATCGCGCTCATCAGCCGGGGAAACTGCACGTACAGAGACAAGATCCGAAACGCCTTGGGAAAAAACGCGTCCGCTGTGGTCATATTCAACGTGGGATCCTCCAACCCCAATGAGACCATCACCATGTCTGATTCAGGTGGTGCATGCTTGGTTATGATCGATTATGTCTGCGTGACAGGTTATGTGTGATTGCAAATCCATATTTGGTTATGGAGTGATGGCAGATGCATGTCTGGCTAAATGTGATGGTCAATGCATATGTGTTGTGATGCATGCATTCATCATCTGTCAACTAGATATGCATGTTTGGTTATGTGTTATTGTAAGTCCATATATATATACGGTTATGAGTGATGGCTGATGGTAATAAATGCATGTGTGAGTTATGTGTGATAAATGCATTATTGCATATTTAGAAATGTGTCTGGCTGAATGTGAATGCATATGTGTTTTATGAGTTTATATATTGTTATTAGTTATAATGAGTGCATGATGTGTTATTGTAAATGCATATTAGGTTATGAGTGATGGTGAATGGATATCTTGCACGTTTGATTGTGTTTTGCTAAATCTGTGATGGTTTAAAGGAATATTTCACCCCAAAATTAAAATTTGCTGAAACTTTACTCGCCTTTAGGACCATCCAAGATTAGGATGAGTTTGTTTCTTCATCAGGTTTGGAGAAATGTAGCATTGCATCAGTGTCTCAGCAATGGATGCTCTGCAGTGAATGGGTGCCGTCAGAATGAGAGTCCAAACAGCTGATAAAAACATCACAATAATCCACAAGTAATCCACAGCACTCCAGTCCATCAGTTAATGTCTTGAGAAGCCAAAAGCTGTGTGTTTGTAAGAAATAAATCCATTATTAAGATGTTTTAACTTCAAACTGTTGCTTCCAGCTAAAATATAAATCCATAATAACGCTTCCTCCAGTGAAAAAGTGCATCTGCTGTTGTCTCTCACATCAAAATCCAGCCACATATTTGTTTAGAGCTGTTTAAACGCTGCTTGATCTGTGCAGATTTGTCTCCTGATTCACACCAGAACACTTTATCACTGGAGGAAGCGTTATTATGGAGTATGGACTCGGATTTTAGCTGGAAGCAACAGTTTGAAGTTAAAAATGTCTTGATGGATTTGTTTCTTACAAACATGCAGCTTTTGTCTTCTCCAGATGTTAACTGATGGACTGGAGTGCTGTGGATTACTTGTGGATTATTGTGATGTTTTTATCAGCTGTTTGGACTCTCATTCTGACGGCACCCATTCACTGCAATTCAGGCCCCGAAAATAGTAATTTGTTCTTGTACCTTGGGCACTGTAATGTAAATTGTCACATGCTTTAGTGTTTTTGTGGGTATTTCTGACTTCTCTATAAAGTGTTTGAACGTGTGTCGCGTCGTCCAGCTGTGTTTGTATGTTCTCTCACATCTGGAAGTCATGAGTGAATCGTGATGTTGGTGTTCAGGCTCGACTGGAGCGGTCACTTCAGCGTTCTGCTCGTTCCGCGTCTCAGAAGTTTCATCTGACGCCTCTTATCTTTCTCTATCTCCCTGTGAAGTGTTGCAGAAATGCTGCTTGTTTAGTTCCTCTCTTTGTTCTACGTCAGTATCTGCATTTATCCCCCTTGTTGTTTTTCTTGTTATCTTTAACTCTTTCTTTGAACTTTGTGTTTCGTTTGGGCTCCGTCTGATGTTAAAGCTTTTCACTGTGCTGTTTTTAGGGTCCTATGAAATCCCCCCCCCCTCTCCCAAACTCTGTTGTATTTTTTCCCAAATTATATACTTTTCTGGATTCCATTTTTTTTCCATTTTAAAATTTTCTGGATTCTGTTTTAATGTTTACATTCAATTTTAGCAATCAAAAAGCATGTCTAATTAATTAATCATGATACTTATACAATTTAACAACAATTTATTAAAGTTTAACAAAAATTACATATATGGCCTTTTAAAATCCTTTTATTTTTTCCCCCAAATTAATTTTTTTTTTTTCTAGATTATTTTTTCTGATTTAAATGGTTCGATTAAATCATAATAATCAGAGAGAATGTCTAATTTAAATCATGAAACTTATTCAGTTTAACAACAATGTATTAAAAGTTTAACAAAATTTATTTTTTAAGACATATGAAATCCATTTTATTTTTTTCCCATTTTTATTTAATTTTTTTTTTTTAATTTTGTAATTTTCCCCCCAAATTCATTTCCCCCCCCCATTTTATTATTATTTTTTTCAAATTTAATTTTACTTTTTCCTGTATTTTTTTATTTCAATTTCAATTTTCTGGATTACGTTTAAATGGTTAGATTAAATCATAACAATCAGAAAGAATTCCTGATTAATTAAAATCATGAAACTTATTCAGTTTAACAAAAAAATTTAATTTAAAAGTTTAACAAAGTTAAAATTTTTAAGACCTATGAAATCCATTTTATTTTTTCCCATTTTTATTTATTTTTTAAAATTCTGTAAAATTTTCTCCCAAATAATTTTTTTTCCCATTTAAATTCCCCCCCCCCCC
>NW_015660880.1:107186-110308 GCF_001515625.1 Sinocyclocheilus rhinocerous
TTTTCCCACAGAGGAAGTGAGTTAGTCTAGTCGAGGCGCTGGTTAACTGTGGCTCTGTGTTTCAGGCACCGGTGACGTGGTGGCCATCATGATTCCCGAGCCGAAGGGTCGTGATCTGGTTCTTCTGATGGAGAGGAACATCTCCGTTCACATGCACATCACCATCGGAACACGCAACCTGCAGAAATACGTCAGCCGCACCTCTGTGGTCTTCGTCTCCATCTCCTTCATCATCCTCATGATCATCTCGCTGGCCTGGCTCGTCTTTTACTACATCCAGCGCTTCAGATACGCCAACGCCAGGGACCGCAACCAGGTACAAACCCGAGAAACCTCGTCTTATGAAATGCTTAAATGAGTTTTGCAGCCACTGTATATGTTAGACACACAATTTTGCTCAATCAATTTTGATCAGAATGATCATTTATGTGAAAATCAAATAAGGCTGAGTGATTAATCTAAATAAAATCGAAATCATGTAATGGCTTAGTGCGATTTAAGACGACCATAAATATTAATATTGTAATTTTACAGAAAAGAATAATTCTTATAATATTTTTTCTTGAATACATTTTTTTTTATTTTACACTGAAATATTACATTAATAATATTTCTTATTTAGTTTTTATATAATAATATTTATATATTTAAGTATTTGTTATTGTTTATAATAATAATAATAACATAATAATAAAAAAATATTAATAATGTTATATTTTAAATACTTAATTTTTTATTGTACAGTGAAATATTACATTAATATTTCACATTTTAGAAATGTATTATTATTATTGTTTATACAAAAACAATACAAATAAAAAATCAAATTATTATTAATTATTTTATTATGTTTTCTTACATATATAGAATTACATATATAATAATAGAATTATTATTAGTATAATTATATACTTTTTTCTTAAATACTAAATTTTTTATTGCACAGTGGAATATTACATTAATAATAATTCAAAGTTTAGTAGTATTTATATTTGTATTATTATTATTTATACAAATAATACAAAATAATAAAATGAAATTTAATAGCCACATTGATTATAAAATTGCAAAAAAACTAAACAAAACGGCCAAATTGTGTAGCCCTACAAACAAGCACAGCCAAAAAAAAAAAGTATTTTAATCTTAGAAAAAAAACAATTGTTCAGCCGTGAGATCAAACCACTTTCTTTCGCCACTGTTGCTTGTTTTTGGTGGTTTGCATGTTTGTGTGTGTTTGAACGCGACCCTAAAACATGATAACAGGCCACAGGAAGTGACTTTCATCACATGCCTGAAGGCAACAGAGCTTTCATTACAGCTCTCAGTCTTTAATTATTCTAACGAGAGACAGATGTACTGTAGGACATCACAGTCTGAAGTCGAAGGAGAAATGCGTTCATTAATAACGTTCTGTTCTCTGATTGGTCAGAGGAGGCTGGGCGACGCTGCCAAAAAAGCCATCAGCCAGTTACAAGTGCGGACCATCAGGAAAGGCGATCAGGTGAACCAATAAACACTCAATATTGCAGTCTTTAAAGCAGTGAGATTGAATTCAACACTCTCTGTTGTGTCTTATGATGTGTGTGCTTTTCTTTAGGAGACGGAGAGTGATTTTGATAACTGTGCCGTGTGTATCGAGGGTTATAAACCAAATGATGTAGTGAGAATCTTACCTTGCAGGTAAACACTCACCTGATGCTACTAACAAGATGTAGCTCGTTACATTAATACGGTTATTTCAATAGTAATACAGTAATATATATATATGCATATATTTTATAATTCATTTATATATTGTATATTTTTTTAATTGTTAAAATCGTTAGATAAGGCTGCATTTATTTGATTAAAAAAACAGTAAAATCAGTAAAATTGTGAAATATTATTACAATTTCAAATAACTGTTTTCTATGTGAATCTCTGTTAAAATGTAATTTATTTCTGTGATGCGCAGCTGAATTTTCAGCATCATTACTCCCGTCTTCAGTGTCACATGATCTTCAGAAATCATTCTAATATGCTGATTTGCTGCTCAAGAAACATTTCTGATTATTATCAGTGTTGAAAACAGTTGTGCTGATATTTTTTAATATATTGAATATTTTTGTGGAAACTGTGATGCATTTAATTTTCATGATTCTTTGATGAATAGAAAGTTTAAAAGAACAGCATTTATTTGAAATGGAATTTTTTTTTAACATTATAAACATCTTTATGTCACTTTTGGTCAATTTAATGCATCCTTGTGGAACAAATGAATTTTTAATAATAAAAAAAAATCACTGATCTCAAACTTTTGAATGGATATATTACATTGCTAATTTAAATAAGCAGTATTTAACAATCTTAATAATTACACATAATCACAAAAAACAACAAAATACATTTTTATATATCAAAGTTGCTAAACACTTTTTTTGCTGCAAAAAGAGGATGTAAAATGGTGTGCAGGTCTTTTTATATCAGTTCATTGGAAGCGTTCAACTGAAAACAGATTTGCAAACATGAGCGAGTATTAGACTGATCAACACGCTTCACTTTCTGCTTCTCGCAGGCATCTGTTTCATAAGGGCTGTGTCGACCCGTGGCTGGTGGACCATCGCACGTGTCCCATGTGTAAGATGAACATCCTCAAAGCTCTCGGCCTCACGGTTGGTGTTTCTCTCTCTCTCCCTCGTCGCTGTACAGAGGTCGTGTGCTGTTCGTGCATGTTTAGTCCTCCTTGAGTTGAAAGAGAAATGAGCTTAAAGCGGTCATAGGATGCCCATTTTCCACAAGTTGATATGATTCTTTAGGGTCTTAATGAAAAGTCTGTAACATAGTTTGGTTAAAATGTCTCAATGGTAGTGTAAAAAACACCTTTTTACCCGGTCAAAAACAGCTCTTTTCAGAGCAAGCCTGTAGCATTTCCCTTTAAATGTTAATGAGCTCTGCTGACCCCGCCCCTCTCTTCCGAGCTGCTCTCAGAGAGACTGTTTACTTTAGCCGCATTCATCGTGAAACTTGCTAATTAGCACATTATTAGGAAAGGCCATTTGCAAAGATTCATTACAAAACATTACACTCACTTTTTCTGTAGATGAGGCTGGATCACGAATGATTCGCGCGAACATAGACGCATT
>NW_015660880.1:113530-115688 GCF_001515625.1 Sinocyclocheilus rhinocerous
CTGTCAATCAAACTATTGTGGGAGGGGCCTGTCTGTGTGACGTCACACAGACAGGCATCTGAGATCGGCTCGATTTGAGAAAGGGGAAAACATTTAACCAGATTAAAAAAAAAACACTGGGTGGATTTTTATCATTATAGGGTGGTTGTGTACACACACTGCCAACACACATTTCAGTTCAAACAACTTGTAAAAGTGCATGTAGCATCCGATGACCCCTTTAACATGAAGCTTCAGACAGAATCAGCGTAATGAAAACAGCTGAATAAGAACTTTATTATTATTATCATTATTATTAATAAGAAGAAGAAATGTTATGTAATTATTATTAATTACAGTAATAAATTAATACATGAAATTATTTCCAGAAGATTCATTATTTTTATTTTCTATTTTATTTTGTTCTTTTAACATTAATATTTTGAATTACTTTTTATCTGTTTTCATTTGAATTTTAAAAAGTTTTAGTCATTTTGTTGTGTTTTTGTCATTTTTATTAGTATTTTTCACAAATTAATGTTATAATTTTTTTTCATTTTTAGTTTAAATTATTTCCATTGGATTATTATTTTTTATTTTATCTTATTTATCTTAAAACATCATATTGTGCCTTAATGAGTGTTATTTTAGTATCACTGATACTATAAATATTTTTTTATATTTTGAATTATTTTTATATTTATACTGTTTATATTTTAGAGAATTTTGTTGTGATTTTGACATTTTTATTAGTTTTTTTTTTTATATATGTGTAATTTTAACACATTTTTATTTCAGTTTTAGTTATGCTAATACATGAAGTTAGACTAAATGAAAAATTATGCCTTGTTTTCATTTTAATTTAAGTTAAAGTGTTAGTACTTTTGTTGTGTTTTCGTAATTTTTATATATATATATATATATATATAAATATTATATGTTTAGTTTTTATTGATATATAATTAAGTTAAACTAAATGAAAATAAAATGTTGCCTTGGTAACTAGCTAAAATACAATAAGTTTAAGCTTTTTATATTTTATTTTATAAGTTTATTTTCAAGTTATGAAAGTTTATTTGATGTTTTTAGTAGTTTAGTTTAATGCTTAATTGTAATGTCTTTAAGCATGGTAAAGTCACTGAAATGCACGGCTTATTGCTTTAATATGGCTGTAGGGTAATTCTATGGCGTTTAACTCTATGTTGTTTGAATGCGGTGTAATTCTGTTCGCGCGCAGTCGAGTGCCGAGTGTCTGAATGAACTTCCTCTGGACTACGAGCTCGCCGTGGGGGGCGTGGCTCTCAACGCCATGGTGATGAGCGATGATGTCATGGGCGGTGATGTCGTCGGGGGGCGTGGCCCCGGTGTGAGGATGGTGGGTCTCCCTCAGGTCCTCCTGGACTCTGAGCCGCTGTCCCAGGACACCTTGTCAACCGAACAGAGTGAGTGTCACTGATCTCCTAAAAAAGAGCTCACAAAGTCCTCCTCTTCTGTAGTGCAAGGCATTGTGGGTAATTACTTACATTTAAGCATTTAGCAGATGCTTTTATCAAAAGCGACTTACAAATAATAGCGCGTATTTAATAATAGCCCAAAAGATGTAAACCATTCAGGCAGCCTTGTGAATAAGAAGTACACTTCAGCATACTTTAAAAATAGTATGCATTACAGATATAATAAACTTTAAGCACAAACTCAATTTAATGTTTTTCACACTTAATTGCATGTTAATCTCCATTAAATGAAAATGTATTATAATTTAAATGTATGTTAAATGCAGTTAGTTGAACTTTAGTGATCTCTCTATGTAATTTCATAACTTATATTGTTTTTGAAATATGCATAATGTGTACTGAAGAATATACTGACAAACATTTATGGTAAACCAAAATATATTTTAATGTCATTTCTTTTGAAACTTGTATATATTTAAATGTAACAGAATTATTATAGTTAACTAAAACTAAAACAAACAAAAAATATTTTTGTTATTTGAAATAAGGTAAATGTTAACTGAAATAAAATAAAATATTTTAAAAACCACATTTTAATTCAGCTAGTTCCCAAGAAAAAATTCTTATTTTCATAAATTTTAACTTAATGTACAAAATAACTAAAAATTTAAATTAAAAAGAAATAAAAACATATATATATATATATATATATATTTATATTTGTG
>NW_015660880.1:115761-124462 GCF_001515625.1 Sinocyclocheilus rhinocerous
AAACAGCTCTAAACAAATATGTGGCTGGATTTTGATGTGAGAGACAACAGGAGATGGACTTTTTCACTGGAGGAAGCGTTATTATGGATTATGAACTCATATTTTAGCGGCAAGCAGAGGTCTGAAGTTAAAAATGTCTTAATGCTGGATTTGTTTCAGCTTTTGTCTTCACCAGACATTAACTGATGGACTGGAGTGCTGTGGATTACTTGTGGATGATTGTGATGTTTTTATCAGCTGTTTGGACTCTCATTCTGACGGCACCCATTCACTGCAGAGCATCCACTGGTGAGCAAGTGATGCAATGCTACATTTCTCCAAATCTGATGAAGAAACAAACTCATCCTAATCTTGGATGGCCCGAGGATGAGTAATATTCAGCAAACATTCATTTTTGGGTGAACTATTTCTTTAAAGGTATAAATGCAAAAATAAGTAATAGTTCTGTTACTGTTTATTCACCCTCGGGTCATTCCAAATCTCTGTATTATTATTTCTTAATTTCTGTAAAACTCCAGAATCACTTGTGCACTATATTCAAACAGTTTCAGATGTTTTTTGTCAAATCAAAATCATGGAATGACATGAGGGTGAGTAAATGATCGTTTTCAGGTGCACTGTTCCTTTAAATCTGTAACTCGTTCTTCCTTGTTTGACTGTATTGTAAATAGAGAATAATTTTGTCCAGTTTTCTCCTTAATTGCCAAGTTTTTCCATCATGCACTTTATGTATTTAGAGGTTGGAATTCGTTTTGAGATTCGAAGTTCGGTCACAAGTTTGTATATTCACACACAAACACACGTGCAGTTCACCTCACCGTATTACACACACACACACACACAGGTTTGTTTTTGTGAAAAATGGGGACATCCCATAGGCGTAATGGTTTTTATACTGTACAGACCGTATATTGTATTGCCCTACACCAACCCTACCCCTAAACCTACCCCTCACAGGAAACTTTGTTTGTTTTCAGATTTTCAATACACTCCATTCTGTGTGATTTATAAAATGTCCTGAAAAGTCACCTTCTCCTTGTAATACCTATGTCATACCCTTGTCATTATACAAATTTATGTCCTCATTTGTCACAAAACACACACACACACACACTCTCAGTAGAGGTTTGTTCCATTTCATGCTCAGTATTTTGCACGTGTTTCAGTCAGACTGTGTTTTGAATATTAATAAATTTTAATATACATTTTTGGGGCTAAACGTCGTGCTTCTCATTTACACCGTGTTTTACGTCTCTTGACTTTGATGATGTCACATGATTCCATCTCAATTAAATGTTTCCTGAAATTCTGACACAGTTGAATAATGAACATTCAAATCTTTATTCTAAACTCAAGGATAGTGACTGGATTTATGGCTAAAGTAAGCTGTTTTTGCTGGATGTGAAGGATGTTGGATCTGGTGGAGGTTTCAGGCCTGCTTCTCAGTGTCCTCTGCTTTATCTGAGGGACAGAACATTAGACTTTTAGCTCAGATTTGCAAGTACGAACACAGACGGGATAGAAAGTGTTGCAGTACAAACAAATGACAGAAAAGAATCATTTACAGAAACGATAATGTAACTCACTCTCATTTCACCGCATGAACGGGTACGAGGAACTGAGAGAGAGAATGACATGCAGTTTCTGTAATGATTAATATGCTCAAACTTCAGCAGAACATGTTTCTTTGTATCTTGTAATGCATTTGATACAAAATGTATTGCATATATGTATATATAAAACCTGGAGATATATATATATATATATATATATATATATATATATACACACACACACACACACAACAACAACATTTTAAAATAGTTTTAGATAAAGAGAGTTGTTAATTCGTTAGTAACTCACCTTTTAGTTTCACTGCGAGCTTCGGCAAATTTGTGTCTGATCATAAAACTTGCCAAAGCATCTGAAGAAATCCCCTTACTGTCACTTTTGATCAATTGAATGCACCCTCGCTGTATAAAAGTATCAATTTCTTAGAAGAAGATCAGTGATCACAAGCTTTTGAATAGAAATGTATATATGCTCTTACTTTATCTGGGATGTCCTCATGCACTGCATGTCCACAAGGGGGCAGCACCTGCATCATGAATTTACCTACAGAAGCCATAGAAAAGAATAAATAGAGAATAGCATAGGAGCATATTACTATGTCTGCCATTATTCAGGTGTAAACACTGTTGGGCACAGAACGTGTAATTTTTTCAGTACTGGGCAGGTCGACCAGTCATTCGTGATTAAAGGATGAGGCATCTTTAAAATCATTCATATAGATTGCTGGGGCAGATTTCAATGTTTCTGTCAGAGTTTTAAATGATTATGCAGCTCAGTGCATGATTGGTCTCATAGGATATAGTTATTGATCAGACTCACCCTGCATCTGTCCAATGGTCAGGTCTCTGTCCAGTCGATCAATGCCTGAACACAGGACACGTTTCATATTAAATGGACAGAACTGAGCAGTTTTGTTTTGTCTGTATTTATTTAGATTTCATGTGTTTTATGAGGAGTGCTTTGATTGGTCCGTGTCTCTTGCCTGCCAGCAGTAGGAGTTTTGGGACGTTGCAGGACAGAAAGAGGTTCGATATCCCTCTGAACCAGCCATCCCAGTATTTCTCTGCTTTAGACAGGTCGATTCTCCAGCTGTACACACTGCACGGCTGAAACACACACACACACACGCTCATGCAAATCGATTACGCTCAGTTGTTTATCGTGCACTGTTTGTTCAGTTGCACACGGAGGGGTCAAAGGTTAACAAATGTTAAATATGGGTGTGTGACCAATAGCTGTATTTCAGTTATGGAAGCCCATTCCGCCACATAAGAAACAATTCATGCTTTAGTAGATCGTAATTATGAGATGAGTCATAATTAGGAGTCAAAATTATGAGATAAAAAGTCATATGACATAAAAATTGATATACCAAATCATAATAATGAGATAAGTCGTAACTGATTTACCAAATAGTAATTATGACATTAAAAAGTGAGGATTATAAAATGTCATTGACAAAAATTGAAAATTGACATAGTATGTCATAATTGACTTCATTAAAGTCAAAATTATTTAATTATAAGATTATAAGGACACTAATCTAATTTATGAGATTAAAATCTAAATTGACCAAAACAATCTGAATTATCAGTGTAAACTGTAATAATTATGAGATAAAAAGTCAAAATTGTTGAAATTGAGATAAATCAAAATTATGAATAAAAAAATTTTAATTGACAAAAAATAAATTGAGTGTAAACAGTCATAACTGAAAAAAGTCAAAATTATGGCATAAATTGTAATTCACAAAAAAAAATTATGAGGTTAAAAAAAACAAAACTGACACAAAAAAATTATGAGTTTAAACGGTCATAGTTATGAGATAAGAATTTGAAATTGAGTAAGCCAAAATTATGAGATGTGTAATAAAAAATGTGTAAACAGTCATAACTGAATCAAAATTATGACAGTTGTAATTATGAGATAATCAAATTTATGAGATTTAAAAATTAAATTAACAAAATTAAATGGAGTGTAAACAATCATAATTGAGAAAGTCCAAATTATGACATACTGAGAGTCGAAATTTAAATAAAAAAATGAAATTGACCCAAAAAAAACTAATAATAATAATCCCAAATTATGAGATTAAAAAATCTAAAATAATAACTTTAAACAGATTTTATTGACATAACTGAGATAAAAAGTCGAAATAGAACAAAAATTTGGTATTATTCGAATTTTTAATGATTGTCAATTTCAAAGAAATAGGCTTTCATACATCTGCATTAATTTGCATAATTCAATAATTTGTGATAGTGTGTATATATAAGGCAACTAATTATGTATATACAGGTAGCATGGTACAGTAACGTTCATAGCACAGTATTACCGTGGTACATATCCAGACTGCCAGTGTTTATGCTGAGGTCCTGAGGAGCTCACCTCTGCTGAAGCGCTGCTCTCTGCTTTCTCCGTCACGTAGTTGAGGTCGTAAAACTCCTCGTGCCCCTCGGCCACGCTCTCAGTCACCGGACTCACCGGCTCGGCCGAATCGCCTTCCTCCACCTCACACCTGAGAGAAACACGCTCGTTCAGTGAGCCCCAACTGATGTGTGATGAGGACGAGGAGCGCATGTGTGCTCGGATCCTACCGTCTCATTTGTCCAACCATTGACACTTTAGCAGATTCAAGGTTTCTGATCTGCCCACTTTTTACACTGCAACCAGAAAACAAACATATGTTGGACGATTTTTTTTTGTTTGTTTTTTTGACAGCAATTAATACTTTTATTTAGTGAGGATGCATTAAATTGATCAAAAGTGAAAGTAAAGACATTTCTAATGTTACAAAAGATTTCTATTTCAAATAAATGCTGTTCTTTTGAACTTTCTAAAATCCTGAAAAATAAATTGTATCACGGTTTCCTCAAAAATATTGGGCAGCACAACTGTTTTCAACATTGATAATAATCAGAAATGTTTCTTGACAGTTCTTTTAAATTTGAATAATATTTGAACAATATTACTGTTTTACTGTATTTTTTATCAAATAAATGCAGCCTTGATGAGCAGAAGAGATTTCTTTCAAAAACATTTTCCTACTCCGAACTTTTGAATGATAAAATTTTCTTTGTTGTGAAAAAGTCAATGTTGATTATGACAAAAATGGAAAACTATGACATTAATAGAGATAACGTCGAAATTGACATACTAAATCAGAATTATTAGATAAGGCATAATTATGAATTAACATATCATAACTGACGACATATAATTGAAACCTAACATACTCAGTCATAACTAGTCGTAGTCATAACTATGACATACTAAGCTGTGAGATAAAAAGTAAACATTATGAGAAAAAAGTAATTATACGATGCAATTTGAGATTATAGGCTAACACATGAAGTTGAAATTGAGATAAGTCATAATTATGAGATAAAACGTCATATTTGAGATAAATTGATATAAAATGTCAATTATGACATCAAATTGAAACCTAGCATACTAAACCATAATTATGAGATAAAAAGTTGATATTATGACATACTAAGTTGTAATTGAGAGAAAAAGTAAAAATTAGGAGAAAAAAGTCATAATTGCAAGATAAAAAGTTGAGATTATAACAAAGTTGAAATTATGAGATAAAAAGTCAAAATTGACAGACAGTCAGAATTATGATATAAAATGTCATAATTATGACATAAAATCGAAACCTAGCATACTAAGTCATAATTATGAGATAAAAAGTTGCCATTATGACATACTAAGTCGTAATTGTGAGACAAGAAGTCATAAGATAAAAAGTTGTGATTATAACACATAAAGTTGGAATTATGAGATAAAAAGTGAAAATTGACAGACTAAGTCATAATTATGAGATAAAAAGTGAAAATTGACAGACTAAGTCATAATTATGAGATAAAAAGTGAAAATTGACAGACTAAGTCATAATTATGAGATAAAAAGTGAAAATTGACAGACTAAGTCATAATTATGAGATAAAAAGTGAAAATTGACAGACTAAGTCATAATTATGAGATAAAAAGTGAAAATTGACAGACTAAGTCATAATTATGAGATAAAAAGTGAAAATTGACAGACTAAGTCATAATTATGAGATAAAAAGTGAAAATTGACAGACTAAGTCATAATTATGAGATAAAAAGTGAAAATTGACAGACTAAGTCATAATTATGAGATAAAAAGTGAAAATTGACAGACTAAGTCATAATTATGAGATAAAAAGTGAAAATTGACAGACTAAGTCATAATTATGAGATAAAAAGTGAAAATTGACAGACTAAGTCATAATTATGAGATAAAAAGTGAAAATTGACAGACTAAGTCATAATTATGAGATAAAAAGTGAAAATTGACAGACTAAGTCATAATTATGAGATAAAAAGTGAAAATTGACAGACTAAGTCATAATTATGAGATAAAAAGTGAAAATTGACAGACTAAGTCATAATTATGAGATAAAAAGTGAAAATTGACAGACTAAGTCATAATTATGAGATAAAAAGTGAAAATTGACAGACTAAGTCATAATTATGAGATAAAAAAAGTTGCCATTATGACATAGTAAGTCGTAATTGTGAGATAAGAAGTCATAAGATAAAAAGTTGTGATTATAACACATGAAGTTGGAATTATGAGATAAAAAGTGAAAGTTAACAGATTAAGATAAAAAAAAATTTTGAAATGATCATTCTTATAAACATGTAATTTCTCTCTGTTTTAGGGTTAGTGAAAGAGTTGGTAGGTTTATGATTTAGGTGTTTAGCCTGCAGGAATGTTGTTCCAGACCAACAAAAGCAAGTCTTACTCGGCAAAATTACTGTCACTTTTAAAAGAAATGGAATGTATTTTGTGATTATTTGTTCAAAGAATCTGTTTGTTTCTGAATAGTGCTTTATTCCTGGATTAAACCTGGACTAAATTTCACCGTAAAGCATTTGTATAAATTGTGTTGTTGTAGTCATCTGTGTGCTGCGTGTTGTTTTGAGTTCAGAGCAGATGAGACTCTCTCTAATAGTAAGCGTCATCTGGACGCTGACCTCCATTCAATGGCGTGATCGATGGATTTGAAGGATTTGGGTCGTCCTCTCAGGAAGTTCTGCATGCTGTGCAAGACGTCCATCGCACTGCCTGCGTAACACAAACAACGCAAACCACACACACTCATCAGTGTATTTCCACACTGATCTCTGACCTGATTTAGTCCTACACAAGAGCTGGGCTGAAGGAACGTGACCGTGTATGTTTATATTTCACATCTAAAAAATAATATGTTTTTATATTCATTTTTAAATGATTTTTATATTATTATTATTTTGGAAAGTGACTATGTTTATATTTCACATCTAAAAAATAATATAAAAATAATAATAAAAAAAACTTGTTAAAAAGATTTCTAAGAAAACATGTTTTTATATGATTTTTTAAATGATTTTTATTTTATTATTATTTTGGAAAGTGACTGTTTATATTTCACATCTAAAAAATAATATAAAAATAATAATAAAAAAAACTTGTTAAAAAGATTTATAAGAAAACTTATGTTTTTATATGAATTTTTAAATGATTTTTATTTTATTATTATTTTGGAACGTGACTATGTTTATATTTCACATCTAAAAAATTATATAAAAATAATAATAAAAAACACTTGTTAAAAAGATTTCTAAGAAAACT
Organism: Sinocyclocheilus rhinocerous; assembly: GCF_001515625.1. Classification (NCBI taxonomy): domain Eukaryota; kingdom Metazoa; phylum Chordata; class Actinopteri; order Cypriniformes; family Cyprinidae; genus Sinocyclocheilus; species Sinocyclocheilus rhinocerous. The sequence continues at coordinate 122,980 of NW_015660880.1, forward strand.
TGTTTTTATATTAATTTTTACATGATTTTTATTTTATTATTATTGTGAAAAGTGATTATGTTTATATTTCACATCTAAAAAATCATATAAAAATAAAAATGTATTTAAAAAAACTTGTTAAAAAGATTTATAAGAAAATTTATGTTTTTATAAAAAAAAATTATTTTATTATTAGTAGTAGTAGTAGTGGTAATATTTTGCAGTACTAACAGTTTTTGTATAATATAAAGTACCATATAATATGGCATGTGTATTTTGGCAGAAACTATGATTTTCATGGTAAAATATTGTGTGGAAAAGCTTAAGCTTGTACAAATGTTTTCTTAAAATTAGTGCTGTCAAACGATTCATCATGATTAATCGCATCCAAAATAAAAGTTTTTGTTTACATAATATATGTGTGTGTACTGTGTATATTTATTATGTATATAAATACACACACATGCATGTATATAATTAAGAAAAATATGTTATGTTTATATATTAAATGTATTTATATATAATATAAATTATATAAATATATACATGTAAATCATGAAAATATTTTTAAAATATATATTGTATGTATATTTCTTTTATATGTATGTATACATACATATACAGTCACATTATTCCAACATTTTTCCAAATTCTACATGTTTAATGAATTATTTTGTTTGAACAATTTTGAAAAATATGAAGCAAGGATATATCTGCCAGTTGGTGGATAATGGGAATTGATGGCAAACATGTTCATCCCAAAATATTTTTTCTCTGCCAAAAACATCATATCAGCTATAAGTAAAACAAACAGGGCTATTTGGATTTAATCTGCTTAGTACATAACCTGAATAACTTCAGTCATGTTAGTATTATTGAGGCATTAATCAAGCTGTTGCGTATTAATGAGTTTTCAGGAAATGCTAATTACTGTCATAGATTCTGCAGCACCCCATTAAATATACAAATTACAGAATTAAAGAGCCAGAGCTTTTCATGATTAATCTTTAAATGGGGAAAAACTAATGATGTCTGTACAAAGTTTCCCTCTACTTTCCACTGACTGAGGCCGTTTGACAATCAATCAAATTAATTAAGGAAAATAATTTGTATCATTTAACATTTTGTGCTACAATAGCATGTAGTCTTTGAAAATTGCTTCATTCTCATGTATTACTGCCTCCCATTTTGGGAAACTGTACATTTATTCAATGCCACTCAATGCTGATACGAAAATAGACTGACTTGAAAGGAAAGAAATAAAAATGAAATAGATGAATACTACAATGAGCAATTGAGACAAGCCTGAAATACAATATATTACAAATAATAAATATAAATTAGATAAAATGTTCTGATAGGTTTTTCACTGTTACTTCAAAACACACACATTTTACATAAACAGAAAAAGAACACGACTGCTGTTATTTCAATGACGATCAAAATTCAAGTCAATTCACCTCAACTATATTGCATTATTAATCTCATTGTTACTTTGATTTGT
>NW_015660881.1:0-1215 GCF_001515625.1 Sinocyclocheilus rhinocerous
AAACCTAATTTTAAAATGTCAAGGGGCAACACTAATCACCATAATAGTGAATGGTCAATAAAACATTTGTTTCTTTCATCTCCTCCCCCTTTTTAAAGTGTAAGTGATGTTTAAATACCTCATTCATTCATTCACTCTGCAAAATTGCTTTACTTACTGAGTATTTTTTGTCTTATTTCAAGTACAAATATCAAAAAATTCTTAAGATGCATTTTCTATAGGCCTAGATGAAAAATGGTTTAAGATATTTAGTCTTGTTTCCTGGGGGATTTTCCTTTTTAGTGCATTTTACGTAAAACATGTAAAATTGTCCTCCACAGGGTAAGACAAATGATCTTAATGCAAATGGAAACTAGAATAGGCTATTTTTAATTTCTTAACCCATTGGCAGATAATTTGTAAAAATAAGAAAAAGCACTTAAATAATTTTTTCCCCTTCCCTTCACAAGCCCGTACACCGTTTTTACACCGTATTCACATGCATGGGGGCGTGATTTTATTTATCTATCTATCTATCTATCTCTACACACACACACACACACGTACATAGTTATTTTTATATAAAAATTAAAGAAGCAAATTACAAACCATAAGACCAATACAATAGATACAGATTAAATATTAAATAAATTAGGTTTTCTAATTCAGTAGGTTTAACATGTACATTTATTTAACATCTTTTGTTATTTGATTAACATTAATGAGACAGACAGGTTTAAATTAGGCTGCTGTCCCTTTAAGACCAAATGAATGTAATATACTAACACATGTCCGGTTTTCACCCACCTGTTTACATTCACTTAAGCCATAACCGACTGTATTTACGTGAGATACTCCACACGATGGACATTTTGACAGCGGTGCGTGTATTTGACAATTCAGGCGCAAGGAGAACTGATTGCGAGAGCTGGGATAGTGCGGCCGAGAGAGCGCTTCTGGTGTGTGTCATTAGTTGGGACACTAAAAATAAAACTGAAATACGGGACTGTCCCGAGAAAAACGGGACATCTGGCCATTCTATTTAAATGAGACTAATCTGATAAATGACGTTCACTTGATAACATCTTGCTGCAACCTCGAAAAGTAACCCAATAATCAGAATTTCCTTCAGGATTTCCAGTGTGGTTGGATGAAATGATGACAAGCATATCCCCACCATCGCACCTTCTGAAAATGAAACTGATTACTGTATGGAATGGAAGGATGCCAGATGGA
>NW_015660881.1:2571-16000 GCF_001515625.1 Sinocyclocheilus rhinocerous
GAGGAGAAATATACAACACCCCGAGCAAAGACGACATCTAATTGGTCAAAACACCATTTGGGAGGTGTCCAAAAGCCCAGTTTAAATACTCAGGACACCATCAAAAACTGCTTTTTAGTCATCGCCTTTTAGCTCTTTAGCTTTTTGGTCATGGCTTTTAGCCACTGCTTTTTAGCTTTTAAGCTTTTTGCCATTACTTTTTGCGTTCTTTGAGCACCATTCCAGCGTGCTTCGGCCTGCATGCCCGCTGCTACTTTGCCACGATGAGAAAAAAAACATCTAGTCTCGTTACTTCTATTCCTTTACTTTAGTTTCTTTTCTTTCCGTTGAGAGTTTCGTGTTCTGAGTTAAGTTTTGCCAAACGCAGTGTCTCCGAGTCCAACCACTGGCTTCCCAAGACGTCACTACAAACGACCACTGAACTTCCAGCCAATCAGCAACCTCGGGAAACCCCATTTTCTGCAAGGAAGACAACAAAGGGAACCCCCGTACACAGGCAACGCAAGTACCTCCAGATTCTAGCTGAACTGGTGCATTTAATATAAATTTTAACCTCATTGAGAAACTCAAGGCGAGGGTTAATTAAGTGATTGATGGTTGTTCAGGTCTATGCAATTGCACATATTATAAACTTGAGATTTCACATTTTCATTTCCTTAAACTCATTCTTTCCTTACTTTCACGCTTTCTGCAACTTGTGTGAATGCATGTGTTTATGTGTTAGATTAGTTTATATGTCTAAGATTTATCCAATAAAGCCTTATTTATATTGAAAAGATAAGTATCTTGTGTTTTGTGCTTACAAGTTAATGTCTTAAACTGACGATCTTGTTACTGTGCTAATTAATAGATGATTCCCTTTGAGCTAAATTGACCTGTTTCTCTTACAAAAGACTGCTCTCTATGTGGTTGACTGAAGGCTGAGATTGGGTAGCACTATAAGTTACTATTTCGCTGAGATTTGGGCCAGTTATGGCTCATGTGTGGCTCATGCCTGTAGTCCAGATCTGGGTCAAACAAGGGCCGTAATTCTTTGCTGCATGTAGGCTGAGCGTTACTGGTTGTTTGGCCCAGAGCTGGGCCAGACGACAATTGCTATGTGGGTTACGGCTTCAGATGCAGTTGTTCTAAAGATGAAAAAGCACAAATTAGCTGGTCAAAAACTTAATTTGAGCTTGATTTTGGTAAAAAAAATATCATGTGGCCTCATAAGATTGTAGTTCTTACCTACATTACACAGTCTTGTACCTTTTGTCTTTCTGTCTGGTTTTCAAAACATGTTTGCTTCAATTTAAAGTTTATAGTGTTGCGATTCACCTCGTAGCTGGTTGGCTTGGTTCATAACTTACAACGTTTTGACAAAGATGGATCACCTAACACCCCAAATCGTATTTAGTGATCTCATTCGGCAGTTTTTCTCCCCACCAATCCTGTCTTGAGCCAGTGATGCATAATTAGACTTTAAAGAAGATGCCGAACAAACCAAACACTTTCATACTTTGATGCTACTGAAATGAGACATTTTATTTGTTTATCTTTATTATTTTTCGATTATTTATCACACAATCATTTAACTCATTGTTAACCACATATTACTAGTACCACATATAGATAAACCAATATATGAATATAAACATCATCAATCAAGACAACTTTATTCGTTTTCTTGCTTGATATTGATTTTCACAGATTTGTCCACAATATCTTGACACTTTTCAATTATGGAATGTTTCACAATTAAACAGCAGTATGACATGCACCAGATCTCCAAATAAAATAACATTCCCACAATCCCATTTGCCAGTTTTAAAAAGCTGAATATAGTAAGGTTAGCCTCTTGACTGGGTCCAGACACAGACCTGTATGTGACTATATAAGTAACAAAAAAAGAAGAAGTAAAATTCAAATCTTACTGGTGTTTTTATAACTCGGCAGTCTTCATTTTCATCTCTCAGTCATGATTAAAAACTGAAGTTAAGAACTTCCAATTTCCACGGTCTCCAGGTTTCAGTTTCATAGACAGTGTCTGTGTATTTGTTGTCGAATACGTCTAATATGTCGATGAATTTTCCGCTATGCACGGATAATCTCCTTTTGCGATCTCTTCCTGAAGAAGAATTTCTTTTTTAATCCTCTCGAGTTCAACAATGCGGTCTTCAAATCCAGGACGTTTCTCCGCCTTCTCCGTTTTGATCAAGATTTCAAGGTATTCTACAGTGGAGAGAGAGCTGGCCTTCAGTGCAATTTTATTCAGTTGTCTCAAGCAATCAGAGGACATTTTGATTAGCTTCCTCAGTTCGGCCTTAAATGAAGTTAATTTCTTTTCAAGGTCATCAAGCATATCCTGCGTGTTCAACATTCTTCCGTGTGCCTTCATTAAGTTATCTTTCAGCTCGGTAATGTTTTTTCTCTCAATTTTTTTAACATATGTCCACTTTGCCTTTTCCTTTAAATGGAAAGTGTGAGAGCATAATTGAGGGCACATAACACAGCGCCCAGATTCATCCATCACAGCGCAAGTCTCCACAGAATCTTCTGCAGGGAGGAAGCAGGTGGAGTGGCATGTGTATAAGCATAAGTTGCAATTCAGGGCAAAACTGTCTATGGGGTTTCTTCTTGGTATCAACACCTCAATGTCTTGCTCAAAATTCTCACTTTGTTTTACGCTATCTCTCTCATTTTTCAAACGTTCCTTAATTGTGTTAATTTCTCTCAGTTCAGTGAGGCCAGCAGTGATTTGAGGGGTCAGATCTGCCATGGCTTTTTCGAGGCGCTCTCGTTCTTCCAGGACTTTTTTGGTCAGTGTCAGATCTTTATTTTCAGATTTGCCCAGTGCCTTGAAAAAGGCCTTCATCTGTTTGAAAGTTGATGTCCAGACAATGTTGTACAGTTTATTACCATTGTCTTCACCATCTTCATCTGAATCACTGTCAGAGGCTGTAGGCTCTTTTACGTTCTTGTCTGCATACACAGCTGTGTTGTTGAACTTGAAATGGATGGGCTCTCCCTTTGTATTTTTTTGACAGGGCAGATCTGCTGCTTTGATGGCTTCCAGGACTGGGATTTCTTCACCATCTGCGAACGTCACCATAAGCATGATGTTCTCTCCGATGTCTTTGCCAAAAATGGACAGAATTGAGTCAAAGATGTACCTCTGATTGGCACCCAGGCGAGCCAGAGAGGCCTGGACGACGAAGCAGACGGCATCAATGTGATCGATTCCCAAAGGGCTACAAAGAAAGCTTTTCAGCTGCTTTGTAATCCGTTTATCATGTTCGATTCCTCTCGTATCACCAAAGCCGGGTGTATCTATGATTGTGAGCGAGTAGGGAATTCTAAAGCCAGGCTGACTGTAGAGCTCATAAGATGAGACGATAGATGTCTGACTCTCGGCCTGCGTGCGATGAGTCTCTTCGTGGATCAGTTTGAAGCGATACGCTTCCTCCCACTTTACGCCCAGTATGTAGTTAGCCATCACATTGATGAGCATGGTTTTTCCTGCACCTGTCGCTCCTACAAGAAGAATGACTTTGTTTTTCACATCCTCCACCTGTTTTCCAAAGACATACTGATCAAACGCTTCATTCTCTTTCATTTTTTTGTGTAGTGCCAGTTTATAAATCGAAGGATTCCCCTTATGTATGCTTGAAGATTGATCCAGGAACAATCCACTTCCAGCCTCGTCTGACGGTTTGCTCTTTGGACATGCAGAAAACCCAGTTTCAGGGCTGGGGAGACTCGCTCCATCACTTCCACAGTTTGCAAAAACTCTGACTGTGTAGTCTGTGTTTGCTTTCAGTCCCTGAAAAGTGTAAACCCTGCCTGCAGATTTCACAGATTCCCATGGCTTTTCGGTTTCCTGATCCTTTGGCCGTTCTCTGAATTCCAACACGTATCCAGTGACCATAATATCTCCGCCCACAGATTTAGGGACATCCCAAGTTAATGTCGCAGACTCAGATTCTACTCTTTTGACTGTGGGCGCTCCTGGAGGAGCACAAGGAAGGGTCCTGAAGAATTGTGTTTTGTCACTTGCCAGACTCACACCTGGACGACACACTGCCTTACAGGTAAAACAGTATTCTTTATGCGGCTGTAGCTGCTTGACAGTGACCTGATCAGAAATCCCATCAGTGTACACCCCTGTCCATTCAGAGCTCTCTGCAGACTTGTATGAAATACAGTACAAGGTCACACAACTAACGCCGTGGTCAGGAGGCGTGATCTGCAGATGTATGCAGTCATGCTCGGCACTCAAGAAATTGGGCATTGGAGGTTTTGAGGGAAGCTCGTACTCTGAGCTGATGAGTTTTGCTCGTTCATAAACACGAATTGAAGAGGCAGTGCCGAGTTCATCTGGGATCGATACAATGCAGAATTCAATGTTCTTTCTTCCTTTATTGGCTTCTTTGAAATCTACGAAGGCCTGTATGTTTTCCCTGTTCTGTGCCATTACATCTTCCAAAGAAAACCATTGTTTTGCCCTTTCTGTCGAGCTTTGGTCATAGCTTGGCTGTTCCCCTTTGTCACTTGATTGTTGTTTAAGGTAATTCTTCAAGTCTGGACGGTAGTGTTCCTTTTCATTTAAGGAGGAGAGTGCAAAGGCTACCACATAGTCATTGGATGCTTTCAAGACAATCTTGTCCTGGGCATTGCTGGTTGAGAGAACAGGGATATCTTTCATGACGTCGAGGTAAGATCCAACCACAGTGATCTCCCGCTCTCGCTCATTTAGGTACTTGTTTATCAGAACACCCTGAAATGGGGACATTTCTTTTCTGTTCAGAAAATCTGACAGCTCCTGTTCTTCTTTTCCTCCACCCCTTATAGATGGTAGAAGCCTGCAGAGATGTTTCTGAAAAATGACTTTGTACTCTGAGCAGAGGTCCTTAAAGTTTCTGAGCTTGGCTTTGATTTCAGGGAACTGGATGGCGACATTGTCCCTCATCAGATCTTGACACTGAATGTCACAATCATCCAGTCCATCCATGATCCGTTGGGCTCGTCGTACCAGGCTAACGCTGATCTCCCTGACTATCTGAGCAGCTGCTGAATCAAGTTTTTTCAGAGGATAAAGCCACACGGTCATGGGCACAGCATTCTCTCCTTTTTCCCCCAACAGTTCCGGCAGCTCTGAGTACACCTTGATGGCGTCTTCGTAAGTAACTGGATTATTTTTCAGAGCAAAATCTCCATGGAAAGTGCAACTGAACTTGTTTATTTTGTCTTTGTCCAGGTCTTTCATGGTCAAAGATGCCTGACCCTCAATTGATATTGTAGGAATCTTTTTGATTGTTGCGTGGAGTTCGCCATGTATGTCTTGATGGCTTTCACTGGATGAAACCTCACGATCAAAAATAAAGAATGCATTAGCTCCATACAGAAGAGCTGTAACAACATGTGTGGCCGAAGCCTCTTTAAATACATCGCTGTGCTTTACGTTGCCTTTTCCAAGATGCTCCATAGTTAACTGCTCGTAACGTGTGGTTGTCCGATACCGTAACGTGACTCGAGACTGATTTTTGGACTTCTTCTTGTCATGTAAATAGTCAGCTGAGCCTTTCACACTGACTAATCCACTTAAAAAGCTGGCTTCAAGAGATGCAGAGACATTCAAAGCTTCTGCTTTGTCTTCACTCAAATCTGAAGCGATGATTTTGAAGTCCGTGTTTGGCTGTGTATGTACATTAATATTCTTCTGCAGCATCTCAGAGTCCCAGAGAGTTATTCCTTAAAAGAAAGTATGGATTGCCTGTTATATTAAGCCAAGAACTATGGAAACATGCTATGAACATGTACTGTAAATGCTATTTCATTTCACTTTTAGTGCATTTTTGGCTTATATTTCCGTAATAGCTTCAAGAGTATTCATCCATTCTCTGTTTTAGGTCTATTTGGATAGTTTTATTCCATATCTATATTAGCATATTGTGATTGCAATACCTGGAATGAGAGAATCCTTTCTGCAATCATACAGCATTCCCAACTGAAACGGTTGGCCAAGACAAGCCAGTTCAATGGTCTCAGAGTCAGACATGTTTCTGATGAAGCTGATTGTGGCCTCTGTTCTGAAATATGGCTTCCCTTTCTAGAACATAAATTATATGCGTGTAAATATGAATTTGTTTAATGAGTAACACTTTTACAATTGAACTCATTTAAAATGATACCAAAATAGAAATGGACAACAACAAATAAAAGCCTACCTGCCCACATTATCAAAATAAGAATAAGCAATTTCTAAAAGAAAGCACACTTGGGTTTCAGAAGATTTTTTTTTATTAGTGGGTCAATTGCCATACAAATTAATATTTGTTGTTGTTTTTATAGCAGTGCAACGAGGAAAAAGCACAGGGATGCTCTTATCTGACAGCAATACAGCTTAACACATCATAAAAGTAAATACAATGCTTTAAATGAAATGCAGATCATCCAGACGACCGCTAAAGATCTGAAGGATGAATCATTTGAATTTGTTACTAGGAGTTACAGAAGCATACAGAAGATAAGAATACACAATCTGTCATCCTTCTGGAACAAGAAAATCTAAATAAGAATGCTGCATAATGCAGTCCAGCAAATTACTGCATTCGCCACTAGTAATACCGTGTGATGATTAAACATATTGCATTAAAATATCTTGCATTAATAACAGTTTTAATGCTCCTTATGTACTGTTATATTAGGTCGTTGCACATTAGGTGTTGGTTTGTGACGTCATTTTTTATTTGCTTGAATTCTTTTCTTTTCTTCTTGTTCTATAGCTCTGTTGTTCTCATCTATTTTTCTTTTTTCTTCTGCTTTCATTTGAAAGTCTTCCAGTTCTCTCATTTTCTTCTCATTTTCTTTTCTCTCTTCTTCTTCTTTTTTTTTAATTCGATCCAGTTCTTCCTGGATTCTTTTTTTCTCCTCTTCGGATTGTTGATATTGTGTCCAATATGAACCCATTTTCAGAGTCTCTCTTTGATGGAAATAGATATTTCGAGTTTTCAGATATGTGATGTCAGAAGAGAGCGAAAGAGAAAGAGAATACTGTTAAATTATTTTTAAAAAGTTCACAAAGTGATTTTTTTTTTTTCCCAACAAAGAATCAGTTTGTGATTTTGTTAAAGGTGCACTCGGTAATTTTAACAACTAGCAGTGTAAATGCAGCATTACACAAGATTTTATTTACCACTACTTTTGCAAAAATGCAGTTTTATTTGTCAAGGTAAAGCAACCTTGTGTAACCCATATTAATCTCAACACGGATTCCAAACTCTTTAGGTTGTATAACCTTTGCCAACCAGATGAGCAGAGGTCCTCAGAAATGTCTTTTGTCTGTGCCATGATACACTACCACAAACATGTGTTGTGAAGATCAGACTTTGATAGATCCCTGTTGTTTAAATAAAACAGGGCACACAGCGACACCAGATGATCATCCCATTAGCCAAGTTTACATGAACACTTTTTGCTTCAGTCGGAATGAATTTATTCTGACTGATGAATCCGAAAGGAGAGTTCACATGAATGCTATTTAATACGCTGATCGGGTTTATGTGTGCCTTTGTCACAAGCTTCTAATCGGATTTAGTCTTGACGCGTGTACACTGCACAAACATACAGTGTTTCCCGCTGTTGTCGCATAATAACCATCCTCACTTTCTTTCGTTTTAAAACAGCAGGTTTATTATTCATTTTGCAGGGCTCGACATTAATGCTTGTCCCTTCAAAAAGTCAGGACAAGTGGTCAAGTAAAATCGATTTTTACTTTCCTGACCGGACAACTAGCATTATTAAAACTTTCCTCGTGGAGGAGGACTTTTTGGAGGACTTACCTTTCGAAAGTAAAAGAAATATGCTGAGGGAATAATTCAGAATGTTTTTATTTATAACATATGATATAGATAAGCAACATAACACGACCAAGGGAGCTGTTTTATCTAATATTATCACAACTGCAACGGTTTTATAGTCTATTAAACAAGTAGTTCATATTAAATCACTTATATTTTAGACTCGCTTTTGACTGTTTTTCTTGTATTTCACCAGTTCCAAACAAAGATCACAGAAGAACGGTTACAGAACGATTCAGCTTTTTGAACAAATTGGTTGAATGAACGGCTCAGTGGCTTAAATGACTGTCACCTACAGTACTGGCGGTCAAGTTTCATGTTTAAAAATATCATTGCTTTTATTCGTACATTTAAAAAAAAGTATTTAAAACATTAATCACATAACATTTTTTTGCAGTGTAAATTATTTAATTTGATTAGTAACAGCCCTGAAGTGTCATGTTGTAATTAAAACATTTTATTGCATCTTTTTAATCAACATTTTTAACAATTTACAACCTAAATTAAAAACAAATAACAAAGCCCAGCCATTACAATAAAAAAAGAAAAAGGGACATACAAAAGCATTATACTATACCATACCTCAAAATATTACTTAAAGAGTCATCAATACAATCTAGTTATGGAGTCCAGACTTGATGGAAATCTTCAGTTGATGAATGAATAACATGTTAAGAATTCTAAAGGAATCATTTCGCTGACAATCTTGTGTCATCCCTTCAAGGAAGGGGGTTTATCACTGATCCAGGATACATTCTTCCTAGCAGAAAAAGCTAGCATATCAAATAACCGTTTAGCGAATTTATTTGACAGATATCTAATTGGGAGACCTAAAATTAAAGACAGGGGGTCCAGCTGTAGCCTTAATCCAAATATTCGACTCGTATATCGAACAACTTTTGAGCAGTAAGCTCTAATAACTGAACATTCCTAGAAGCAATGGGTGTAATCTCACACTTCCACCTTACATTTAAGACATAATGGAGAATTACTTGGGTTAAACTTATGAACTTCTCAGGAGTGGTGTGACGTGCAATCTATGCACAATCCTGAGCTGAATAGCTCTGGCCCCGTTACAAACGGAGATCTTACTCGCCTGACTCCATACCTGATCCCAATCCTCCTCTGTTTTGATCAATTGTAACTCCCCCTCCCACAGTCTTCTAAGGTCCCGTGTGTTTGCCACATCATAACAGCAAAGGGCATTATACAAGCATGAGATCTGCTTACTCAACGGTGGATTTAAAAGGAGTTTCTCAATGGATGACATGGATGGGTTGGTGACAAGAGTAGTACTTCTAAAAATATAATCCTTGATTTGGAGAAATCTGAACAAATTTGATCTTGGTAACTTGTATTTTGTAACCAAGTCTTCAAAAGATAATAGAGCCATCATTGAACAGATCACCAAGTCTACATTTTCCGTAAGCATACCAAATTTTAAAACCAGAATCTGAAATGCTAGGGATAAACTCGGGGTTATTGTGAATGGGGGTCAGCAGGGAAGACAAACCAGCCCTGCCCTCAATCCTACGTCTAACAGACCAGGCCTTCCACGTGTCAAACACGATTGAGTTCTCACATAATGCTTTGACTACCTTAGAACTTCTGACAAATAACAGATTTTGTAAAGGACATAACTGTGAAGCCTCTAAATCAAGCCAAGTAGATTTAGGATCCTCTCTGAACCATTCCAAAATAAATTTAAGCTGACAGGCTAATTGGTATTTTCTAATGTTTGGCAGACCCAAGCCACCCCTGGAACTAGAAAGCTGTAACTTTGGAAATTTTAGTCTTGGTTTCCTCTTGTTCCATATAAATGAACTAAGCCATCCAGTTAATTCCTTTACCCTTTTAATCGGCAATAATTGTAAAGGACATGATAACTGTGAAGCCACTAAATCAAGCCAAATAGATTTAGGATCCTCTCTGAACCATTACAAAATCAATTTAAGCTGACAGGCTAATTGGTATTTTCTGATGTTTGGCAGACCCAAGCCACCCCTAGAACTAGAAAGCTGTAACTTTGGAAATTGAAGCCATCCAGTTAATTCCTTTACCCATTACAGATGATACCAATTTTATTGCCGAATAAAAGGGTAAAGAAGCCTGGGCATTATATTCATTTTGACTACAGCCATTCTTCCGAGCCAGGAAAGGGGGACATCTGACCATCTAATTAAGTCGTTGCGGATTTTATCAAGCAAAGGGGAAAAAAATTACTTTAGCTAATTGGGAAATTGTGGGGGTAATATTAATTCCTAAATATGTAAAACCAGAGTCCGACACTTTGAATGGAAGGAAAGTCTTATTAATTATACTAGAACTTTGTTGTCTTAGGTGCAGAGCAACAGATTTGGAAAAATGTATTTTATTCCCTGAAAACTTCCCAAATGAATTAACAATATCTACTAGAGCAGGCACCGACGATTCAAGGTCCGACAGAAAAAGCAGGATATCATCCGCATATGGGGATATCCTATGCTGTTTAAGACCAACCGAAACACCAGACACGGCCGCCCCCCCTCCCTAATCGCCTGAGCCAGTGGTTCTATCGCTATCGCAAAAAGCAACGGTGAGAGGGGACAGCCCTGCCTAGTGCCGCGGGACAGAGGAAAACAGTGACAACAGCTGCGAGTGGAGCAGAATACAGTAAGCGCACCCATCGGATAAAATTATCACCAAGGCCGAAACTTTCTAAACTATAAAATAAATATGGTTTTGTAATTATGAAAATAAATATGGCCAGTCCACTCGATCGAAGGCCTTCTCCACATCTAATGATAAAATGAGGGTGTCAATGTCACATTTATGAGAGAGCTCAATAATATTTAGAAGCCTTCTAATATTGTTACTCGAACTTCTACCCTTAATGAAACCCGTTTGGTCTTCATTAATGATAGAAGGAAGTATTTTCTCCAACCGCAGTGCAAGGATCTTTGAAAGCAATTTAAAATCTACATTCAACAGAGATATCGGCTTATAGGACTCACAATGTTCCGGATCTTTTCCTTTCTTTAAAGGGGTCATATGATGCGATTTCAATTGTTCCTTTCTCTTTGGAGTGTTACAAGCTCTTGGCGCATAAAGAAGATCTGTAAAGTTGTAAAGACTAAAGTCTCAAATCCAAAGAGATATTCTTTATGAAAGTTAAGAGTCAGCCACACCCTCCTAAAACGGCTCGTTCTAACCATAGACTGTATAAAAACATGGACGTAGTGTCCGTGACGTACCCCGTAGGTTGCTGAAGAGGTTTTTGAAGCCTAAAGTAGGCGGGGCCGGCCGTCGCCATCTTGGCAGCGCGTCACCGCGCGTCACTCCCGGATAATCGAACGGTCACTTCCGTGTTGGCATCACGAGAGAGAGCGGGAGTTTGCCGCTTGGTTCTAACACGCCCCCACATGTCTACGTCACGATGTGGGAAGATTTGCAGAACGCCGCCCCACATGTTCACGCAAAGAAAGAAGGCGTAACTTTTATTCTCGCCGGCGCCATGTCGTGGAGACACTGTGTTTCGTTGTGAAAGCGAATCTGGCTAGTGGCTAGTAATATAACAATTTATAATATGTTTAATTTATATGAATATTTTAGCTTATAATAATCGCAATAAAATAATCTACTCTACAGGGTTGTTATTGATTCTTTGTGGAAGTCTACTGGAAGTTAAGTTTGAGCCACATAACGTTTGTCTATGTTGTTGCCGTTGAAACAATCTATACTTCAGGATAACTAGAAAGCTGCAGGTAGGTGAATTTAATCACGGTTGGAGATAAAGTCTGCAAGAAAGTAGATCTCGAGGTCTAGAGTTAAGGACCTCTGATATAGATCCTTTCACACTGAATGTTTTTTTGTTTTTTTGACCAGTGTGCCAGATTTTTTCCCCGTTGCCTGACGCTTGTGTTTCTCTTTTTGTAATCTCCCAAGACAGCCATGGTTTTAAAGGCTCTAGACTGTCCTATAGCTAAAGCAAAAGTGCCCGTTTCATTATGTAGTCGCTTCTGTTCTTTTTTTCTTTTGGTTTTGGTATTTTTGCTATCCTTGAAAGGACATTTGATCCAAACCTTCACCTATCACTTAAATGTAGCAAACTTGTCTGCGAATAAATAAATTGCATTACTATTATAACTTTTAAAACTTAATTAAAAATAGACAATAATTGACGTTAACTGGCTAAGAATAAACATGAAACGAAGGGGACAATGAAATAAATTATAGGCCTAATATAATTATTTGAACTTCATTCAATTGCTGTCACAAAAACCAGCAATATAATATTGGCAGTTCAAAAATCTCTTTTTGATATTAATAATCTCACATTGCTATAATCACACAGGTTTGTTTGCGCATCAACTCATGGCCACTGGAAACAGATTGGTTCTTTCCACAAAATGATCTCGTGGCCACAACATATTCTTGCACAAGTTAAGCACCATATAAACATGGAAAGAATCACAAATTTACCTGATACTGAAGGTCTCAGGCTGAAAGTGAAGTGCCTGAGAACAAACAGAAAAAATCTTGATTTACAAAATTGTATTTTCTGTATTTGTATTTCTGTTATATAAACAACAATGTGAATATATCACAATATTTTAAGGCATTAATAACCAACATGGTTTAACTATATACAATATATTAATAAAGGGTGCTTGACTTGACACAAGGAAACTGTATAATAAACAACGATGAACCTACATTGTTCAAATTGTACAATTATTTCCCTAAAACAACAATTCGGGAAAATTCACAGTTTTTGACGTTTTGAAGTTGTGTGAAAGCAGTGGCTAAAAGCCATGACCAAAAAGCTAAAGAGCTAAAAGGCGATGACTAAAAAGCAGTTTTTGATGGTGTCCTGAGTATTTAAACCGGGTTGTTGGCCACATCCCAAATGGTGTCTTGACCAATGATAGCTTGTGGTGTTGTGATGTTTCTCCTCCCAATTCATAAATCAAATGTTATCTTATCAGTCATCTTATGGTTTGTAATTTGCTTCTTTAATTTTTATATAAAAATAACTATGTACGTGTGTGTGTGTGTGTAGAGATAGAGATAGATAGATAGAAATAACATTTCTCATATCGTGGTCATTTATCATCACGCCCCCATGCATGTGAATACGGTGTAAAAACGGTGTACGGGCTTGTTTCCATGAAGGGAAAAAAAGTATTTAAGTGCTTTTTCTTATTTTTACAAATTATCTGCCAATGGGCTAAGAAATTAAAAATAGCCTATTCTTGTTTCCATTTGCATTAAGATTATTTTTCTTACCCTGTGGAGGACAATTTTACATGTTTTACGTAAAATGCACTAAAAAGGAAAATCCCCCAGGAAACAAGACTAAATATCTTAAACCATTTTTCATCTAGGCCTATAGAAAATGCATCTTAAGAATTTTTTTTATATTTGTACTTGAAATAAGACAAAAAATACTCAGTAAGTAAAGCAATTTTGCAGAGTGAATGAATGAATTAGGTATTTAAACATCACTTACACTTTAAAAAGGGGGAGGAGATAGAAAGAAACAAATGTTTTATTGATCATTCACCATTATGGTGATTAGTGTTGCCCCTTGACATTTTAAAATTAGGTTT
>NW_015660882.1:0-540 GCF_001515625.1 Sinocyclocheilus rhinocerous
AAAGGTGCTGTTGACATGAAATTGTCACCAGATGTCGGTAACAACAACTCAAGTCATCCATACATACAAAGAAAGCAAAACAAATAAGTTCAGAAATTAAGTTCATGTAATAAAGTAGAATGACACAGGGAAAAAGTATTGAACACATGCAAAAAGGCATGGAAAGCCAAGACACCAGCTGAAATTTATCAGTAATTAGAAAGCAATCCTGCCCCTTGTCAGTAGAAATTAATATTAGCTGGTTCAGTCCCAACTGATTGCCTATAAAAAGGTGTCTCATGACCAACGTACCACACAAGAAACATTTCATGATGGGTAAAAGCAAAGAACTTTCTCAAGACCTTCGCAACCTTATTGTTGCAAAACATACTGATGGCATTGGTTACAGAAGGATTTCTATAGTCCTCAATGTTCCAGTGAGCACTGTTGGGGCCATAATCCAAAAGTGGAAAAAACATAATTTCACCATAAACCAGCCACGACCAGGTGCTCCACGCAAGATTTCTGACAGAAGAGTGAAAAGAATTATCAGAAGAGTTG
>NW_015660883.1:0-182 GCF_001515625.1 Sinocyclocheilus rhinocerous
GAACCTTATTGTAAAGTGTTACTTTAATATTAAATATCAATATATATTATATTATATATTTTTATTCACTTCTATGTAACAGAATCAGATATAAGTTGTTGTTGTTTTTTTTTGGACTAATTATCCAAATAATGTATAGTCCTACAAAGCTATTATTATCAGAGCATATGAGCAGAGCGAGC
>NW_015660883.1:245-531 GCF_001515625.1 Sinocyclocheilus rhinocerous
GTTGCCCAGTACAGCTGAACTAGCCTACACCATGTTACAGCACAGTAGCGCTGCTGCAAACCGGAACAAGTATACTGCATAGAAATTTCCTGTCAACGCGTTATTTGAGCGGACTTTGCTTTTCCGGTGAGCATGAGCGGTACACGAGCAGAACGCACATTCATAGATTGGAATATTGAGAGGAGCGTCAAACCGTGCAGTGATGAGGAGAGTGAAACCTGCATGCTGAACACTGCTGGGCGCCATATATATTATTATTATATGTAGCCTATATTTTCGGCTCGCA
>NW_015660884.1:0-1023 GCF_001515625.1 Sinocyclocheilus rhinocerous
ACTGTACAGCTCAGCTGTACATATTTATCTGTTTTCTTGTGTTTTCTCCAATGTTTTTTTTCTTCTTGTTTGCTCAGCATTTTGCTGTTTTTAATAATTAATTGAAGACACTGTTTGTACTCTGCTTGCTCACGTTTAGGAAAACAGTGAATGGTAGATGATAGATATACATTGCTTTATTATATGTTGTGGGGAGTGGTCTATAATCTCTTAAGTTCATCATAATTACTAATTGAATCGTTAGAAGTTTTGGGTTGTCAGATACTAATTGAATCGTTAGAAGTTTTGGGCTGTCAGAATAGTAGCTGTATAAAAATATTAAGAATAAAATTCAGAATATGCTCATATTGTGATCCAATATGTAGCACCTGTGTACTCAAATGCAATACATAAGCTATTGGAGTTTTAGGTTCTCACGGAGTGGGAAATATAAAATTATTAATATATAAAAAGAAATATAAAATTACTGTATTCTGGAGACCAGATCTTAGATAGTTATTCAGGTGAAGGAGATTCTTGCAAATGATAAAAGCTAAGTATTAAAAATGTTTCTTTCCTACTTTTTGTTTAGTAAAAAATATAAATTAGTTTAGAAATAAGTTATAGTGGTGTAGTGGATCAAGTTGAGTTTGATAGTATTTTATGAATAGTAGTAATAAAAGTTAATTAATTGATTATACTTATTTTGAATTTGATAGTTAACTTTTTTTCACAGATAAGAGAACAAATTCTTCACACTCAAGAAAAGAAGAAAAAGAAAAAAACATAATAGAAAAAAACATGCATAATAGTGGTAGAAAATAGTACAGTGTACAGAAATTTGCACAGGATGTGATTAGAAGAAACAGACGGGAGGAATCCATTTAATCCAAGTGAAGATTTGATTGTTGTTTTTAAAGCAATAGCCTACTTGCTCAAATTTGGGAAATGTGAATAGCTAAGAAAAAGTTTTCTTAATTGCCCCTCTTTTTGGTCAGAAGTTACCGTTAGTATTTCCTTTTGTTGTAACAAATTAAAGAAACT
>NW_015660884.1:1124-21996 GCF_001515625.1 Sinocyclocheilus rhinocerous
TTTGCCTAAAAAGATCAACTATATAAATGAAACTAAGCATGTTTGCTCAGAATAACCGGTTCTCCACATCATCCTAAAGAAAATTAAGGTGAGATCACGTGAAAAACAAGGAAGAAAGAAAAAATGTGCGTGGGATCTTGGGGTATAGTGTCCAAATAAAACAGCATCCCTTTAATGTTCAAAACATGTTTAATTTAACTTCACTAAAATGAGCTGAGGACAACAATGACTATAAAAAGATTATCCACTCTTTCTTTTTTTCCATAGAGTCTGAAGTGATTAACAGATTGGATTATTATTATACCTGTAACAGTTGGCTTCACTAGTTATAAAATGTTTCAATTTGTTGCATACAGTTCAGATTTATATCACATCTTAGAACAGATTGCATATGTAAGAGGTGGGTTCACAAGTTATAAATAATTTATATCATAATATATTATATAAATATATAATAATACAATAATTATATAATAATTTCAGAGTACACTGTAAAAAGTGGTAACACGATTTTGTAAGGATTTTTGTAGCCTTGTTATCAGATCAGTTTATTAATATAAAATTTTGCACAAAAAAAAAAAAAAAATCTAAATTATCACATGATGCACATTTTATTCATTCATTCATTTTTTTTTAATCTAATTATTTTTTTGTGGGAAAGAAAAAGAAAAAGCTAAGAAAAAGCTGTGCCACTGTGAAAAAGAAAGAGTCACTTAACAGTAGTAAAATGAAAATAATTTTCCCCCAAAAGTTCATTGCTGAATTATACATCTGTATCTGTAATTTAATTTATATATACTGTAATAAATATTGAGCTGCAAAAATAATTCCTGAATCCTAGTAAGAGTTTTTTGTTACAGTGTTATTGATCTCAGAGTTCACTGGGCAGGAAAGTCATTTGTGTATTTGAATTGTGAGTAAGCATTTACAGTCTTTTTTTCAACTGCTTACACACAAAATCTTTACTTGTCACACAATTTCTGAAAGCTGACACTCAAACACCAGAAGCACACACCAAATCTGCAAAACCATACACTAGTTCTCTGCCTTTGACTCAGTTTTCAATTTCATAAAACACTTTTTGCAAAACACAACACACAATTCTCTATGCAACACACAAAACTCTAACAGGAATTAATATTATGGAAAAGGTGTGTGCAAATGTTTGCTTTTGAGATGTGTTTGTGATATTTTGAATGCAGTGCAATTTTGCAAGAGATGTGAGGCATTTTGCATTTGTGTGTGCAATTCTTGGATTTGTGTGTAAAGTTTTGAAGAAAAAAGGAGTTTGTTCTGGGTGATTACAGACATTCACACCTCTGTTAATAACAGAAAATCAAACATTGTTTTCAAAACTGATCCCGTTTCAGTGCTTTGATATTATTGTATTTCTTTCTAATGTTAGGAAAGTTTTTGTTTCTCTTAAACTTGCACTAAACGTGATTATACCATCTTAGTAGCCTATGTAATTTTAATAGAACCGCATGTCTTCTTTAGTGACAAGCTCAGAAACATGTATAACCTGTTGAAGTTTTTTTTATATTGTGCATTGACTTGGTGCCATGATGGATATTGAAATGTTGTTATTTATTTTTCATTTTAAACAGTATAGATGATTTTTACTTAATGGTAATACGATATTTGTGAACACAGCTGTGTATGTCATACCATAAATCCCCAAAAACTATGCATGGGGGCTTGCTTTGGTGTTGCCACCCCTCATAGACCCCATGCCACCCCTTTGCCACCCTAAAAACTATTTTCTAGATCCGCCCCTGAGGAAATTCAGCTTTCCCATCACAGGAATAAATTACATTTTAAAATATATTACAACATAAAGCAGATATTTTAAATTATTTCACGATACTGCTGTTTTTACTGTATTTTTGATCAAATAAAGTGCAGCTTTGGTGTCCATAAAAGATGTCTTGCAAAAACTTTAAAAATAGATCATAAATCTTAGAACAGTAGTATATTAAAGTGTCAAACTCACCATTTAATCCATCTGATGTTGGATTTGAAACACCTTTGCACGGGCTTGAAAAGCCTCCTTATGCTGTCACCCTTGAACTTATTCACCAATTCACACACGATGATAAACACGCACAGACAAGTGAGGACAACCAAAGCAACTGCCCTCTGGAAGTTTAAATAACATGCAGCAATGAAGTATGCCAAATAACCTACAATTTAAAACACAGAAACATACTGAACATCATTTACTTGAGAAGTGACTCACCATACCAACACGTTAAATTAAAAACAATTATAGATATAAAACTGGGAAGAGATGTTACCTGCAGCAAGTATTCCCAAAGCAATGTATTTGATTATTTTGGAGTGTGTCTTGCAGAAGGTCTCTGTGGCCGTGATGGGTATGCATGCTTTGCTATGGTGAACAATGAATACATAGCTAAAGATCTTACACATGTGAAGTCCTACAGCATGATTGACAGAATTGTGATTAACAGAATCGAAACATTTACATTTTTGTCTATATTTCTTAATTAGGATGACATTATGTCATTTCAAAGGAATCTCATTTCCAAATAATGTGATAATGAAATCTTAATGACGTCGTATTTACAGATTAGATTCACAACCACACCTTAGGCATGATTTTGACTCCTTCTCTGACTCCTCTTTGTCACTGTCACTCAGGTCATCTGTTAATTTATCCTCCTAAGAACAGGAAAAAAATCAAGATTTTAAACTTGTTAACATTTTATAGAGCACTTCCTCAAGCCTATATACCTTCACAAATGCTGGATTGTCCACACCTTGTTCATTCCCATACGAGACGGTTGTCAACTGTAAATCTTCTTTGTCCGCTGTAAAGAAAGTTTCAGAAAACTTTTTACCAGCTCTAATGAACCTTGATCCAACAATTCCTTAGGAGCTACAAGTTTCAAAACACGTCCGTTTTCACATTTCATCCAAACAATTATTAACTACTACCCACAAATACAAAACCAACATCCTTTATTCAAACCATGGCAAAAAAAAAAACACCTGTTCAAATACCAGTTTGAATGAATCTCTAAAGAATGGAGAGATAAATAAATGGCTTACTCATTCTGCGTTCTCTGTGACAACTGCTGGGTCTTGAACCTTGAGCTGGGATATATACTCTGCCCACTTGGAAATCTTATCATTAATTAACTACATACAAATGTGTTTTTATTTAAGACACTTGCACGTTGCTATCAGATTGCTAGTCAGGGATGACTACACTGAGTAGTCATGAAACAGCATCATTTTATCATTTATTGCATTGAAGCTCCTCCTTATTTCCAGAGGCAACAAAATACAAAGTGTAGAAGAAAACAAACTATCAGGAATAAAAATCGAAACGTGATGAAGGGCCTACAATTCTATGGCCGTCCCAGAGGCAGAGTCACACGCTGAACAGGTGCCTGAGAGGAGGGGCCAGTATTATCATCATTCATACTATCCATATGATAAGACAATGAGAGCTCAATGGCCAATCAAAACTAGCCCAACTCGAGCCTGATGACCAATTAAACCCTAATAGCTGATGCAAAAACACAATATAGACCTGTACTTTTAAAGAATTTTCAGATTTCCTACTATTAGTAGGTGTAGTTTAATGTAGGCAGCAATAGGGTCATGGTTTGGATTCACAGGACACGATATTTATCAGTGGGCCCCGTCCTCGTTCTTATCTACAATATCTACAGTATATCATAGAAGACTTTAATGACACCTGGTCACAGAAAAGCAAAGTTACATGTATAATTTAACACAAAATACATTTAGAACAAAATTAGTGAACAAAAACTACCAGCCTTACACAATTAGGACGCTAGATGCCACTGTTGCACATTGTAGAGATTGATTCAGTTTTCTGCCTGAATTCAGAGCACATCACTAATAAAACACACTGGCACTGGCACCAATCTGAGCATATGCTACTCCTATTAATATATGGAGAATTATCAATCTCCACTTATATAATCCTATATAACCTTTTTTTCAGAGTTTGCTAGTATACTCGAATGCATGATTTTACTGCAAGTTGTGGTCTTGTCCTTGTAAAGGCTACTATAGGACAATGCACAATATCCAGCTTTAGATCAATTTGATTTGATTTGATTTTCAAAATTATGTAAAATGTAGAGCCTGTCTGACCCTAAACTGAAGATTTATGATAGTATCTCCACAGTATGTGGAATCTATGACTGATGACTCATAAAATTAAATGGTGCCTAATACCTTTTAGTTAACACAAGATGACGCAGACTCGCAGCTTTATAGACCGCAGTGTGCATCACTGCATTTTATTGAAGGTCTAGTGTGTACAAAACACATTAACACATATTCATTAAGACATTTTATGTGCTTTGTTAGAGCAAGCAGTCATGATTCACTAATATCAACCAAGCCTTTCCTGCACATTTTATGTGTCCACCTCACAAACTGAATGTTGTGATTTAACTTTGTGCATAATCATTCCTGGACATATCTCGTCAAAGTAAAGGTTTTATTGGCATCTATGGTTCAGTGAACTTTCCAGTGTACAAAACATTCTTCAGATTAAAATCATCTAGGCTACAAAAAAAAAAAAAACTTTTAGAAACTTTAAAATATATTTTATCTTATAGTTAGTGTATTTGAAAAAATCATGATAATTTGTTATCATTTTGACCTCTGTTTCTACTGTCTTAAAGGCAAGGGAATTCAGCTAGTTCTCTCTCGCTCTCACTCTCTCTATGTGATTGCACAATATGTAGGCCTATTTGATCAGGCTGAAAAGACTGTTTTATGAAAATGTTTTAAAAGAAATAGTATGTGAAAAGTTAAGGTCAGTGTTAGTAGTTTATCTACATTTTGTGGAGACTACATATTTAACAGTGGAACAGTCACGAAGAATCACAGAAGTATTTGATGAACTAGAAGAGTCCAACTGTATTTGGACATTGATATAAATTGATAACTTGAAACTATTTCCGAAATCAATTATTTGCGGAATTTGACTGTTCAAGCTTTCATCGTCAATATTAGGCTACGTATTCTCAAAGGAATTGGTGTTTTTGATCATTCCAGTGATTATATAGGCTAATAAATACATGCGTTATCAGCACAAGTTAACCCCAATCCTACCTAGTCATTCCTGGGATTCGGTAATATTTCAGTTCCCCCAGAGTTTCTAAAGTGGTGGTTCACCAAAATGAATTGTTAAGCTTTTCACAAAACTTTGGTATGCCCATTATAACGAATAAAAATAATGATTGCATTTTAATATTTTTTAGCATAAAATAATGTCTTATATCTATCCTAAACCAAGCATTTTGTCATGTCCCTGAGGCACGTCACTGAGTTTGTACTTAGAAAATTATTAACAAAATGTGCATAGTGTCTGTGATTTTTGGCAACAATGTAAGTATTTATGTGTGTTCCTTTCTTGTAAAAAAAAAAAGCAAAATATTTTATAAAAACCAAGTTATGTCCCTTAGTCTGAATTCAACCCTGTCACGCTAACCATTCTACGTCCATAATAATTTAGACTCCACTCATATGTGACATCATTTCCCAGAAATGACATCATTCAGGTCTCTTTAATAGTGGTGCAGAAAATGGTTAGTAGTATCATACTTTTTTATTCATATTTTCGAGGCACGTTATAGTCAGGGAGGGTACTGTCAAGCTTAACAACTCAACCCTGTTACATAAAATTAAGATGGAAAATTATTACTTTTTCAACATTTTATTTGAATCCATAAGTATATACTTTGCTGCCATATATGATCTACTCTCCTACACTACATGAGGAGCAGTGGCCATTTTGAGTGAAAAACCACAACCCCATCACAAATATATGTATTTCTCATTGTTATGGGGTTGTAAACTTGTGACAGGGTTGAGTTATTTGCTTCATTTATTAATAATTTTAATGAAAAAATTAAATAGTCATGGTTTCAGTAAATATATATACTCCAAAATCATGACAACTCATATTTTTGTTTTAAATAGAATTTTTGATGTAATATGTCCACTTAAATGTTGACAAGCATCATACATCAGAAATTGCACCCACATTTGCAGCAGAAAGACAATGTTGGCCATGCAGATATGTTGACCCAGAAACAAGGGGACAGTATCAGAGAGAAACAAAACCAAAAATTTAAATTTAAGGCAATGTATCCCTTCAAATGTAAAAACATTATAATTAAACATTATACATTAATGTTTGCCTACAAAACCACCACTGGCTCTGCACCCATTTACCTAAATTCATTACTTCAGAGTTATGTAATTTCTTGCTGATTACTATCTGACATGTTAAGGGCTAAAACAATAAAATTGTGGTTTTAGTTCAAATTTTAAATCAAAAATATTTTTTTACAAAAATAAAGAGACCGTAGACACACAATTTGTATATTTTTAGCTTCAGTCCTATAAAAATGTGACAATTATGATAAATGTTACATTTGTTATCATTAAATTGTTATCAGGGACACATGACCAGTAGGTACATGTTTGTTTTATAACAATTTCTGTGTAAAATCCTTTTTAAACCAATCCCATTTTGTCCTTTACGGGGTTGAGAAAAAAAGGTGTCTAAAGCTGAAAAAAAAAAGGTCTTTAATGCCTGAGGTGGGAAAATATGATTTTTTTGGAGGTTTGATATGTGCCTACTGATTTAGAAGTTGAATCACATGTAGTTGAAAAACATGTATATTCCAAGTTGAAATCTTACCGAATCCCCAGGAATGACCCACATACCTTTATCTTGGCAGTTTCATCAGAAAGATATGTTTTCAGTGGATAGAATGCGTTTCTACCCTGTCAAAGTCTACACCTTAGTTTAACCTTCTATCTATAGCTCATTTGAAATAAGACCACCACCAGTCTTATCAAAAAATTATAAATTGTGAAAATTTTCAAATTTAAGGTTAAGGTTTAACACAAACCTTTAAAAAAAAGAGCCTAATACAAAAAGACGATGGCCGTGACAAATTAATTTGTGATGTGCAAAGGAAAAAAAAACACTGTCAGTCGTACGACTTTTTCCAGAATGTAATCTGTCCCATTCATATACTGTAAACAAACACCCTTAAACACGCTATATGAAATAGGCTAGTTGCTCTTGTTGTTTGTAGAAACATCGCTATTTGTCTGTGGTTTAGCCTATGCAGTATTTTTTGCGCATCGTAGGCGCGTTTGCGTCTTCTAACTGGTCGGGGATGCCGTCCAAAATGCTGTCTATGTAGGCAGCTTCTCAGGATTTCAGCCACGGCCCTTGTGTGGCGTTGAGCGGGGTCCTCGAGCACACAGGAAGGGGAGAGAGCTGTTAGCTAGCAGACAGTGGGTAACTGTAAACAACTCACTTTTATAAGCCTCACAAATCAATCATACCTTACGCTGACTTGCTCATCCATTTGCATGGCTTTTGAAAGGTTGCTTTAAACCCGTGTTTGGCTGTATACCCGCAGACTGTTCTATTATTACCGCAGGTTTGCGTTATTTACAGAGCTGCAAGCAGCTAGAGAAGCGCGCACCCGACTGTACAGCTAACGCGTCTGTCAATACGAACCGCTTTACTTTCTTCATAAATACTCTCTCATCTGTATTAACATTATAAAACATATATAAAATGACAGGTCACGTGTAACGGGGTGAAGTAGTACTAATTTGACCGTGAGCAATGTTTTTAAAGGGGTTTGTTAGCTTGGCGAAGGTTTGTTTTCTCAGTTAGCATTTGAGCAAACGCTAGCTCTTTAACATTCTCGTACGAAAAAGCTCATAACTTTTGATAAATGTAATTTTTTATTTACGTAACGCCTGTAAAAAGGTGTTTTGTCGGCCTAAAACAAATTCTCCGAGAATTTTCATGTTAAACTAATTTAGGCGAGGGTGACAGGCTATCTTAACTATACCAAGGTAAATTTGACTGGCTAAAAAAATAAAACAGGAGTGTAGTTGCCATATACAGTATTGTAATGTTAAAATACTTAGAATGGAGTCAAAGTTTACATAAGTCTTTGAGCTGGCTGGACCAGTACTATGGAAGTTCCTGGAAATGTCAGTGCAATACAGATGAAGGAGCACAACAGCAAAACTGATGGATACCAAAAACTGCTGAGATGAATTAACCAGGAATCAAATGGTGATTACAGTTAAATTCATTTTTTTTATATTTTGTAGATCCCGAATGTTAACTTAAGCTGTGATATGGTTGTATGCCTGTTAATTCTAGCATTTATTATTTTTACGTATATGTGGCCTGCATATATTTTGATTTATTTCTCTTGACATATTATTGCTTCAGGTTTTGAAAGCCTCCAGTCATGGGAGATATGAAGACCCCTGATTTTGATGATCTCTTGGCTGCCTTTGACATCCCTGATGCGACCAGTCTGGATGCCAAAGAGGCCATTCACGGGAATCAAGATGAGGGAGAGGGACACCTTAAGCACCCGGAGATGTGTATGGATGCCACGGTTTTAATCCCTCACCCAGTGCCTACAACCGATGCCCCTGCTGTCAGTGTTATAGTAAAGAACACTAGCCGCCAGAACTCCTTTGAAAATCTTGTGGAGAAGGAGAGTTCTCATTTGGGGCAACTTTTACAAAATGGGTTCAAGAGTTCTGCAGGCTCACTGGAGACACATCCATCCAGCTATCCAAGGCTGGATAGCTCTTCTGTCAATGGAGACTGCTCAAGACGTTCCATGGAAAAGATTCCTGTTCTCTACAAGAATGAAAAAGTTCCCTCTCTGTCAGCATCTATGCCTCAGTTCAGCCCTATATCCAGCCCAGAATCTGAAGACATTCATAGCAATGGAATCGATGACCGTCCAAAATCTACAGAGGCCTCGTACTTCCCATCTGATTCACTCTTTACATCTTCGCCTCTTCCTGTTTTAGACAATCATGGAAAACCAGATGCATCCAGCTTGACATGCAATGAAAGACATCCTGGTTCAAAAGGTTTGGATGATGTTGGGTGTGATGGCTCATCTTTCAAAGATGCAGTTGAACAAATTTCTGAGACTAAAAGTGACCGCATCCAAGATTGTGGAACAAATGCGTATCCAACTCCTGAGATGAACATTTCTTCTTCCCGTCCATGCATCAAAGCTCACAGCTCCAGATTGTCATCTTGCCTTGATGCATTAGCAGCCCTGAATGCTAAAAAGGATCCAGGTGGGCAAACTAATTCAAAGGACCTCCCAGTTACCCCAAAAGAGACCATAAAAATTAGTCCAAAAATACCAATATCGCCAAGAAGTCCTCTGGAGGTGGTGAAACATTTTGCGAAACAGCCTGACAGCCCGATGAGTATATGCAGTGACAGCAGTGGTAAAGCATCTCCAGCTGTCGCTACTGGCTCGCCACCAGCCATCCCACGAGTCAGAATAAAGACAATCAAAACCTCATCTGGAGAAATCAAACGCACCGTCACAAGCATATTGCCAGACTCTGAAACAGAAGATCTTACATCACTGTTTGGGTCATCGCCATCGCAGTCCTCAGTTGAAGATGCCTTCTCGAAAACATTGCCTTTGTATCATTTAAATGATACTATTTCAGAGGTCATTTTTGAAGATGGAAAGCAGGAAGCCTCAAAGACACCTTTACTGGGGAGCAAATCCAGCATGAAATCAGTGAGGAACTCAGAGAAACTTCAAACTCAAAATAATGGTC
This sequence comes from Sinocyclocheilus rhinocerous, assembly GCF_001515625.1. NCBI lineage: Eukaryota > Metazoa > Chordata > Actinopteri > Cypriniformes > Cyprinidae > Sinocyclocheilus > Sinocyclocheilus rhinocerous. The sequence continues at coordinate 10,797 of NW_015660884.1, forward strand.
ATGCTCTAAAGACAAAGCATGGTGGCAGCAAGCAAAAGAAGGCTGCTTCTGCTCAGATTGGTTCTTTTGCTAATACAAACTACCTACCGAAGGCATTACACTTAGCGAACTTAAATCTTGTGCCACATAGCGTAGCTGCCTCGGTTACAGCAAGGTCTTCCACTAATAGACAGGAGCCCTCTCAGTTATCATCGTCAATGGTGTGCAGTTCTGTACCATTGGTGCATCAAGTTAAAAAAGTGTCTCCAAACACACGAGCTGTTGTTCCAAATACTGCAGCTGGAACCTTAAACAGATTGTTGAATTACTCAAACCCAGTGCCAACATATGTTCCTGACCTGAATCCACCACCAGGCACCAATATCAAGCTCCCACCGCAAGGCTATTGCTGCCTAGAATGCGGAGACTCGTTCGGGCTGGAAAAGAGTCTTGCTTACCATTACAGCCGTAGGAGTGTGCATATTGAAGTCGCATGCACCCATTGCTCCAAAACATTGGTGTTTTTTAACAAATGTGCTCTCCTGGCACATGCTCGAGATCACAAGAACAAAGGCATGGTGATGCAGTGCACTCAGTTGTTTATGAAGCCCATTGCTGTTGACCAGATGTTGGCGCCCACCAAGCCTAAGCAGTCTGTAAATCAGATACATTGCGGGAACACCACCTCAGAGTCAGCCAAAAGCCAAGTGGTCTTGCCACTTTATCCTGACAAAGTTATTAAACATGGATTCAAATGTCTGGACTGTAATAAACAGATGTCAGACTACACGGCACTTGCGGGCCACTATCAGAGATCAACGGAGACTGAAGATCTGGTGAGTCAGATCAATGAACTACTGGAATCACAAAGCATAACTTGACGTGTAAAATTATTACAAAAGCGACATTTTATTGTTTTTATATAAGTCAAGTCAGTGACATGTTCTTTTTGAGTACATTAAATACATTAAAAATGCAATTCACACATACAATGACTATGCCACTTGTGATGCTTTCAATTTCTGTATTAAATTAAGATATTTTTGTGGGTACATAGAGCGAAAAACACTTTTTGTATTTTGGCATAATCTTTTATTACTATTTCTTTTGTTGATATGTATACACTACCGTTCAAAAGTTTGGGATCAGAACGATTTTTAATGTTTTTTAAAGGAGTTTCTTATGCTCATCAAAGCTGCATTTATTTGATCAAAAATACAGGAAAAAATGTAATATTGTGAAATATTATTATGATGTAAAATAACGTTTTTCTATTTTAATATACATTGAATTCTAATTTATTTCTGTGTGCAAAGCTGAATTTTCAGCATCATTACTCCAGTCTTCAGTGTCACATGATCCTTCAGAAATCATTCTAATATGCTGATTTATTATCAGTGCTGGAAACTGTTGTGCTGCTTAATATTTTTTTTGGAACCTGTGATACTTTTTTTCAGGATTTTTTGATCCTGAGCATTTATTTAAAATAGAAATATACACGTATGTGTGTGTGTGTGTTAAATAATGTTTTTGAAAATAATGGTAAAGTAAACCTGTTTTGAAGGTGTCAGAAAGAAATGTTACTGTCTTTTACTTGATGGGTCATTCTACTATATAGAGAAAGAGAGAGTGTTTTTCAAAACCCTATGAAATCGATGTAAATACAAAGAGTACATTTCTAAGAACTTGGCACATGTTCTATATGAACATACGACACGTGTTTTCCTTTGATGAAGAGATCTTTTCCTTGCATTTCTTGTGGACACTCTTCTGTGTCATTGACCCTTATGTTTGCTTTCTTTAAATGCAGATGTGCAAGGTTTGCTCAATGCTGCTACGCAACAAGTGCAGCTACAGGGCCCACCAGCGCATTCACTCACACAAATCTCCTTATTGCTGTCCTGAATGTGGGGCACTCAGTCGCTCAGTGGACATCCAGAAGCATGTGAAAGAGAATTGTCTCCACTATGCCCGTAAAATCGGGTACTCGTAAGTACCTTGAACTGTGACCTCTAGACAAATGAACGTCTTTTGATCCTGAGCATTTATTTAAAATAGAAATCATAAGAGACTTCTTTAAAAAACATTACAAGTCTTACTGATCCCAAACTTTTGACCGGTTATTGCTGTCCTGAATGTGGGGCACTCAGTCGCTCAGTGGACATCCAGAAGCATGTGAAAGAGAATTGTCTCCACTATGCCCGTAAAATCGGGTACTCGTAAGTACCTTGAACTGTGACCTCTAGACAAATGAACGTCCTCTCCGAGACCACGAATGTCTTGTGTGTTGTTTTCGCTCTCTCCCTCTCCCTCTTTCTCATGTGCTCAAATTTCTTTCAGGTGTCTGCATTGTGAAATGCTTTTCATGTCCCTATCCCTCTTGAAGAGTCATATTGAGGAGAAGCATTGTGAGGTCTTCTATAAGTGCACTATCTGTCCTGTAGCCTTCAAATCTTCTAATGGCTGTCTGATGCATGTAAAAAACAAGCATGGTGGCAGTGAACCCAACCATCAGTAAGTGCATCTATTGATTGGTTACACCGTAATTTCAGTCTTAATAAATGTGACCCTGGAGCACAAAACCAGTCTTAAGTCGTTGGGGTATATTTGTAGCAATAGCCAAAAAATACATTGTATGGGTTTTTATGCCAAAAATCATAAGGATATTAAGTAAAGATCATGTTCCATGAAGATATTTTGTAAATTAATATATTAAAACTAAATTTTTGATTAGTAATATGCATTGCTAAGAACTTCATTTGGACCACTTTAAAGGCGATTTTCTCAATATTTTGATTTTTTGCACCCTCAGATTCCAGATTTTCAAATAGTTGTATCTCGGCCAAATATTGTCCTATCCTAACAAACCATACATCAATGGAAAGCTTATTTATTCAGCTTTGGACCACTTTAATGGCGATTTTCTCAATATTTTTATTTTTTTGCACCCTCAGATTCCAGATTTTCAAATAGTTGTATCTTGGCCAAATATTGTCCTATCCTAACAAACCATACATCAATGGAAAGCTTATTTATTCAACTCATGATGTATAAATCTCAATTTTGACAAATTGATCCTTATGACTGGTTTTGTGGTCCAGGGTCACAAATGTTCCTAGAACTGTGCTGAGGAGTTACTTCTGGTTCATTCTGTGCAGGGTGATCTACAAGTGTTCCTGTGAAACAGTCTTTAAGAGGAAGCAGTTGTTGTATCAACATGTTCATCATCGTATATGTGTGTTCAAGTGTCCAGAGTGCACTTCATTCTTCCCAAAGAAGCTACTTTTGGTGCAACATTTCAAGGTTTGTAACTGCTTGTAGTGTTGTTGGTCATTGCAATGTGTAACTGACACAGTTTCTGTCATCTAGTGTAATTGGGAAAATGATTGCACACATATTGTCTTATCAAACTGTAATTTTAGCTTTCATTTAGTTTAGACTAATAAAATGTTTACATGCACTTTAAAAGCCTGATTTCAATCGGGCTAAAGCAAAAATCTAGTCCTTTTTTTAAGATGTCATGTGACCTGTGAAGTCAGATGAACAGACCTAAATTCTAACAGAATGCTATTGTAGCTGGGCTTAGTCCAGCTTGTGTACATGTTAATCAGACTACAGCTGGCCTTGGCATTGTGCACTTGCTCCAAAAGACAGAGGTGGTGTGTAATGTGTGATATTATGTCAAATATTTAATTACGCATTGTCGTCATGTTTACTTCAGAGACAAAGACCTGCAAAAACTCTCTGTAGCTGGATTATAACGGTGCATGTAAACTTAAGGGAAAACTTCACTGAATAATGTATTTAGTATGTTTAGAAGGAGGTGTGAGTTCATTCCATACATATTTTATACATAATGCTTCTGTCTGGCACTACAAGACATTTACATTTAAGACATTTAGCAGATGCGCCTTACCAGCTTACAAAAAGTGCTTCATATGAGACTGTTGTGATCACCAGATGGTAAGCATACAATTAAGAGCATTATTAAATTAAGTACTTCCTGTACATAAGCAAGTAAGTGCTGTCTGGATAAATCTAATAATGTACATATACTGTATTTTCCGGAATATAAGTCATGTTTTTTCCATCATCTGAAATGTGCTGCAACTTTTATTTCAAAGCATCTTATATAATGCAATTAGCGTCAAGCATGCAAAACGGGCAAAGCACACATTTGTAGCCCAAATGTTTTTTGTATAGCGCATTACCCACATGCTGGTAGTTTTAGTTTCACTTTAAATACATTTATAATAAATCATGCTTATAATGAATGCCACTGCAATGTTTTATACTTACATTTTTTTCATTCCTGTTCGGATCTAAATACTGTTCAATTTAGAGCATGTGTCAAACTCAACTCTTGGAGGGCCACTATCCTACAGAGTTTAGCTCCAACCAACTCCAACAAACCAGCTGGATCAGGTGTATTTAATTGGGGTTGGAGCTAAATTCTGCAGGACATTGGCTAGCCAGAAGCTGATTTTGACACACCTTTGAATTTCTCGCCTTTTTTTCCTCTTTACAATGTAAATTTGACCCGTTGCGACATAGTCAGAAGTGGCTTTTTTTCTGGAAAATACGCTACAGTAAAACCTAGTAGAAATAAACAAGCCCATGCAAGATTCTTTTTTAAAGGGGTCCTATTATGCTCTTTTACAAAGTCTTGATTTTGTTTTGGGGGTGTACTAGAACAGGCTATCATACTAGGTTGTTCGAGAAACACATTATTTTTCACATATTTTACATTATTACAACACCTCTCTCCCCAGTCTGGCATGAACGCTTCTCTAGTGCAGCTCAACCAGGTCTCGTCCCATTCGTCGATATTTGTGATATCACAAATCCCAGAAAATATGCATTGTAGTCCAAACGATTCGTTCGTTGTAGTTTTTGAAAAGTGATTTCTGTTAAATAAAATATCTCCTTTTGAAGTGGACTTTGAGTTTTGTAACTTTGCAGATATTTTTTATGCTCAAACAGCAACATTACAGACTAACTAAAGTTGAAAAAGTGTAAAAGCATAATAGGACCCCTTTAAGTTAACCCAAATATTTTTTTCTGCATGAGCTGCGTGAGTTTGATTGCATGCTGGGAGGCACGTAGTAGTCAAGATGAGAGTATGTCACTTGCGGTGGGGTGCTTGCAAAAGACAGGTGGTTGTTCAGTGTGACATCAAGGCTCTTAGTTTTTTGTTTTTTTTTGGGAGACGTGTTTGATTTGTCAAGTAATTACAATAACTTTTAACAAAAGCATACAAAACTGTCCATTAACATTGGATGTGGTCTGTTTAGATAGCAGGATAAACACAAAATAAATAGAAAAGGAATTTTGTAGTATAATACTGTGGCAGAATGAAAGTGCCAGGAGAAATTTTTGTTATCTTCTTGTGGTTGCATTGTGGAAATAAAGAGCAGGTCATTTATTTTTGAATCTGCCACCGCTGTTTCCTATGCCATTGTACTGCCACAGCACTAGAGATGTCTCATCTCATCAGTGCTGACCTAAAGAACCAGTGTTGTATTGTATTACTCAGATATTTAAAAAAATGATTCGTATTTTAAAAGTGAAATAAATAATTTTTCATCTGCAGACTGTTCATGGTGGAGTTTTCAGAGGTGAAGCAGAAAAAAGCCCCAAAAAGACGGAGACTTCAACTTTGTCTGATAAAATGTCACCACAAAACTTCCAACCAAGGTTGACCAAACCAGTTAATGAGGCCTGCATGAAGGGAAGAGAGAGTTCTGCTGCACAGAAGTCAAGTGCTGGAGTTAGTATGAAGAACGTTGGTTGGACCTGTGGAGAGTGCCTCCTGTGGGTCTCTGACAGAGAGACCTACGTCAATCACATGAAGACCAGCCATGGCAAGGTGAGATCCTTGCAGTGCATGTAGGATTTTGAATCTGTGATCCAAAATCTTCACATTTGAGCATGCTTGTGTTTTGCAGTTGGTAAAAAGGCATCCATGTCGACTATGTGAAATGTCCTTCAATTCACCCTTGAGTCTTAAACGACACCTTCGCAGTGACCATGATGGGAGAAAGAAAGTTTACACATGCTGGTAAAATCACTATACTGTATAATTAAAAAAAGAAATTTGATATTCGAAGAAGTTTCATCAAGATTTCTTAAGAGGACAACTTTGTGTTGTTTCTTTAAAACTCCTGAAGGTACTGCACAACTGAGAGGATGTCATTCACTAAACACTCTATGCTAAAGAACCACATCAGCTTAATGCATGGAATCAAGAACCCAGATTTCAACCAGATGGCAAAGCTAGCATCTCAGGAGGTGGTCAAACCCACAAGCGAGGTAATCACAAATGCTTATTTTATTTATTTTGTAGAAACATTACTTCAAGTACAGCATATGCAACTGCATTATTCTCTTTCAGAAACGGAAAAGAAGAGCACAGGGGGCTCATGGAGCAGCAGGAAACGGGGAAACATCATGCAGCGTCCCTGGCAAGCGACTTAAGCCACTTTATCGCTGTGCCAAATGTGGCTTTGCCTCTGAAGACCAGGCCCAGTTTCAGGAGCACATACCTCAACACAGAACCGACAGCGATGCACCCCAGTGCCAGCACTGCGGCCTTTGTTTCACCTCTCAGTTAGCACTCAGCAGACACCTCATTATTGTACATAAGGTCAAAGAACCGGAGGAGCGTGAGGACTTTATCGATGAGGACACAGGGAAAGGACAAGAACACTCAACAGACTTGAGCGATGAAACCACACCTCTTTCAGCAAAAAAGACTGGCCTGTCCACAGAGGACGAGCTAATCAAACTCCACAGTGAGCTCACAGACACACAGGCATCAGAAACAAGTGGATTTGAGGAAGAAAAGGCCTGAACAAATTAAAGGACTCCTAATGGAAAGCTGCTAATCAACTTAATTGCAAGCAAATGTTTGCTGAATATGCAGCTGATAAATGTGGTACTGCAAACATGTTGCCTTACAGTGAAATACTATATCTCGTCATTTATCACATATATGAAATAATGTTTAAAACAGACACTCATTCAGAGTTTTATTGCATTATTTGGATTAACTTAACTGTTAAATTCATGCAATTAATGGTCACTTTTTACTGCTTACTCGTCCATCCTATGTATGTGGATAATCATAATTTATTTTTGTGTAATTGCATAAGCATCATGTCAGTGTGTTACAATGTTTCGCTAGAGAGCAAATGTATGTTTTTGTTCATGTACCACGTCAAAGCTGTCTTGGGTACATTGCAACGCAGGAAATGTAATGTCTGTTACTTAATGTAGCCATAAGTGAGACAGTCATGTAATATTTTGGCTGTTTTCAGGGTCACCAAAAATGCTAAAGAATTTAGTACCTTTGATGGTTAATCTTTGGTGGTGCTTATGCTGTGCTGGTCTTGAAGGAAGGGCATGTCTGATGTTTATTTTATATTTATTAGGTAGCGTGCTTGTATCACAAAGCTAAACATCTGTAACTGTATTACTACTATGGAGATTATGGAGATCATTCTAAAAGGTATTCACTTAAACCCAGGTATCTGCACTCAGAGAAAATATATTTTCATATTCATTCCATGTAGATTACTAGTTTCAATTACATTTATACTCAATGAGCCATTCTTACAATCAAATTTAGCACTTTTGTAAATGCTTGTATGGAAAAAAATATTTACATATTAAAGACATCAGAGTCTCAACATTAAAGAGTGTTCTACCAGCAGAGGTTTTATGTTTTGGGGGCCTTTAAAAACGTAAAATACAAAGATTACTATCGTTTTTGTCATTTCTTCGTTATTCCACCGATAATGTTTCAGATTAAACCTTTGATACGTTTAAATCTGCAATGAGACGATTTTCTTAGTGTGGAAAAACTCCTCACACTTATTTACTTTGAATCTATAATTGAATCTTTCTCTGGATAGGTTATATTTTGAGTCAGGTGCTGTACAGGTACATACCTTAAAGTCTTGGCTACAAAAGGCTGTTATTGCCTAGGAAAGATACAGTTCATTTAACACACACTGAGAGACTTTTTGTGACAACATGCCTCACTAGCAGGGAATGTTTTATTGTGCTCACTTGTTTACCGAACGACTATTACAAGACAAATTCTAATTTTAGTTTGTTGAACAGGATTACCAAAATTATTATAATTCAAGAGCCATCTATCCCATACACGCAGCTCTTACAGTTTTTAAAAAGAACCGACAACCTATCACCTTTCATAGGGTTATTCTTCCTGTCTTACCGGAAGTAACGAAACCAGAAGATTCGCCGCGTATCCGCTAACTACAGGAGTGGCGGCGAAACATTTGCAACAAAATCTCAATTTTGCAATTATTTTCATTGACTTTTGTCATACATATTTAATCTACAGACAAAATGTTATCATTAGACTTCCTCGACGATGTCCGGCGAATGAATAAGCGGCAGGTGTGTCTTTATTTAGCCAGTTAGCTCGGCGCTTCCTCTGCTTACTACACGTCAGCTTGAATGGCAGTGGCTTGAGTTGTAGAGATGAAATATGCTTTAAATGACTACATATTTTGTTGTTAAGTAGGTGTGAAAAGGAAGGCGGCTTTTTACAACAGCTGCTGTTCTGTTATTCTGTGCTCTTTATTTATATATTACAGTAACATGTCTTTCACTTTAAGCCGTTGCACTACAAACGATCTTAAATCTCCATCAGTCATCATTATCTTTACTAACACTTCGCTAGGAAATTTAATCAAACTGGGAGCCAAAGAAAAAACCATCTGATGTTTTGCACCTCGTGTTTTTCAGCTTTACTATCAGGTGCTGAATTTTGGCATGATTGTATCTTCAGCTTTGATGATCTGGAAAGGCTTGATGGTTGTAACTGGGAGTGAAAGCCCTATTGTGGTTGTTCTCAGGTAATATGGTCATATTTTTGCAGCATGCTTTATCTTTTACATGATGCTGTGTTCCCATTGTTAAATTAAATTGTTAAAATATGAGTGATTTTCAGGACTGTTGTAGTGTACTGTACTGTTATTTACAGAACCATTAAAGCTCATTTTAACTGTAGAAACTGGGCAAGTCAGAATGTAGAAGTGAGTGTCCTTATCCAGTAATCACAAAAACTGGAAAAGTGAATGCAAATGTATGGAAACCCTGATGATGTGTTATGGATTGGTGCACTGTAAGAAAAAAAAATATGCAGAAAAACAGAAAAAGTACTGGTTTCTTCCAGGACATTATCTGTTAAATTTATGGATATTTCCTTAAATTAAAATACAACATAATGCCATGCATAATTAAAAATACAGGTAAAACACCTTTGAATAATTCCATCATTTTAACATTGGGCCCTATTTTTATAGACTTTGCTTAAAATGTTTAAATTACTTTTGATTTTGAAATTGGTTTATGAATCTTATTTTTTTTTTAAATATATTTCTTAAAACCAGCGTTTTGTTAGGAAGCCAAATATAAAACCCACTGGGATATTTCAAAGTTAATTGAGGCATATAATCAAAGACTGATATGATTTAAATACTGCACAAGACAATGCAAAATGTTAAGCTTAGATCAGTGAAGTGTAATTATTAATAGAGCTGGGCAATGATTAATTGCAATTAATCACATCCAAAATAAAAGTTTTTGTGTACCGTGTATATTATGTGTATATATAAATACACATGCATGTATACATTTAATAAAAATGTTTATATAATAATAAATTTATAATGCTGTCTAATCAGCATCTTGATATGCCACACCTGTGAGGTGGATGGATTATCTCGGCAAAGGAGAAGTGCTCACTAACACAGATTTAGACAGATTTGTGAACAATATTTGAGAGAAATAGGCATTTTGTGTACATAGAAAAAGTCTTAGATCTTTGAGTTCAGCTCATGAAAAATGGGGGCAAAAACAAAAGTGTTGCGTTTATAATTTTGTTCAGTGTATATATACAGACAGTACACACACGTATATAAACAAAAACTTTTATTTTGGATGTGATTAATCGCGATTAATTGTTGCCCAGTGCTAATTATTAATGTCATTATTATTGTAGTGGAAGCATGGAGCCTGCATTTCACAGAGGAGACCTTCTCTTTCTCACAAATCGTGTTGAAGATCCAATCAGAGTGGGAGAGATTGTTGTGTTCAGGATTGAGGGAAGAGAAATTCCCATTGTACACAGAGTCCTAAAAATTCATGAAAAGTAAGTACAGTATATTTACAAGATCACAATGCACATGTTTTCCTGAATAAGAGAGTGTTCATGCAATACTTTTTCACCATAGCTTGGGCTGAAAATATTAAAGGTACAGTAAGCAATTTCTAAAAAACACTGTTGAAAGTGGAAAGCCAGTCACCAGTAAGGGGCGTGTCCAATCATGTTGGGGGAGTTGCCTGTGCTGCATAGCATGTTTGTGAATTTGGGGGGCGGAGCTATCAAGATAGAGGTGTGATCCTGTTGGGTAGGGGCGTGTTTGTTTTGGTGATTTCAAATATCAACAGTGTTTCAATCAATAGATCAATATCAGTCGCATACTGCACCAGTAATTGAGATGGCATGCTTGTTTTTAACTAGGTTAGAGCAGTGTGTATTAGTATTAAGTGCCGTTTGTGATTTTCTGATTATACTGTCTGTCTTTGTTCTTTCCAATAACATTGATCCCTACTAATTTCAGAGAAAACGGCGATATTAAGTTCTTGACGAAAGGTGACAATAATTCTGTGGATGACAGAGGCCTTTACAAGCAGGGACAGCACTGGTTGGAGAAGAAAGACGTGGTGGGAAGAGCAAGAGGGTAAGAATCCCTAGTCGCAGGTGTTGGTTCTGGAATTTGTATTTTTTTTCTTTTTCCCATAGAGATTTTTAAAAAGTCTTTGTTAAAGTATTATAAGCCATGAACCGAACCAAGCAGCTGCGAGTTGAATCACAACATTACCAACTAGCAAAAACGTATTTGAAAATCGGACAAAAGGCAAGCTATAGTGAGGGCTACGAATGACAATAGGTTTAAAAACGATGGTGAAATATTAAACTATTCACTAAAGTCCGCATGAAATCAAAATTGACTATTTACTTTACTAGCGCACATTGCTAGTCTTGATGTGAACAATTAATCCATGTAAATTAATCCGCTGAAAAAAATTGTTTGTCTTTGTAATCTTTAATCAAAATCTGAACATTTGCTTCCGCTCTGGAATGGCATTCCTTCTTTGATGACGTCAGTTTGACGGCTTGGGC
>NW_015660884.1:22648-23713 GCF_001515625.1 Sinocyclocheilus rhinocerous
TTTTTATTACTATAAAAAATCTAAACGACGGTGGGGGTCGGTGACGCGGTGGGCAAGTAACGTAACCGGTGTTGCGGCTTAACACCGGTATCACCGTCAGCACCGTCTATCGCGGCAAGCCTAGTTGCTATGAGTGAGAGACCGCGCAAAAATAAAACCACGCCTTCTATTCAATATTCCGTTTCAGCTGGAAATACGTCACTACACTGAAATAAAGTCGGCAGCAACATCCAGTTCACGTGGACTTTAAATTTGTTGATTATATCTATAAAAACGATACAGTTTAACTTGAGAGTTTTGGGAGTATAGGGAGGTCATTCGTGGTGCTTTATGGAAGTGGCAGTTCCCTGCAAGCTTTTTTGGGGCAATTTACTGGCCACAACGCTCTGATTGGTGGGATTTTCTGCACAGCATCATGGGCAATGTAGTCTTTCATTAAAGGGGTCATATGATGCTTTTTAAAGATCATTATTTGGTGTAACAGAACATGTTGACATGCTTTAATGTTCAAAAAACAGTACAGACAAACCATGGGTCACAAGAGGGGTGGGATTTTGATTAGTACTGGCTTGGGATGGGTGTCTCCAGCAGTGCTCACATGAATGCTCCCGATAAAATTATTTAGGCTAAGCATCAACATTCACAAACCACTGTTCACTGTTATTTTTAACAGAAAAGAATGCAACGTGCTCGTAATCACGACTTCATAAGTGGGAAATAGAAGGTTTCCAATAGCACGTGAAAACAGGAGAGAAGCTCTCCGCACAGTGCAGTGCATCGGTTTGTTAACTTTGTGGTTTATTGTTTTGAGTCGTTTGGGATGCGGTAACACACGGCCCTCTCACAATATATTGCTTTACAGATCTATCACTTTTGCCGCTCGGAAATGTTCTCGCAATCATGCTGCACTTATCAGAAGTTCAGCGCTCGCACTACATGCGTACCGCGCTCTGGCCCACCTCTTCCAACCGAGCCAGGGACGGCTAAACGAACGCACGGAGCGATCTCACTAGTCAAACGAACCGTGCTTTGGCGGTCAAACGCGCTCAGGCACGGTTAAGATTG
>NW_015660884.1:26487-27333 GCF_001515625.1 Sinocyclocheilus rhinocerous
TTTTTTATTATTTTGAAAGTCCGTTGCTCACTGGCTCTGAATACACGTACAGACAAACCATGGGTCACAAGAGGGGTGGGATTTTGATTAGTACTGGCTTGGGATGGGTGTCTCCAGCAGTGCTCACATGAATGCTCCCGATAAAATTATTTAGGCTAAGCATCAACATTCACAAACCACTGTTCACTGTTATTTTTAACAGAAAAGAATGCAACGTGCTCGTAATCACGACTTCATAAGTGGGAAATAGAAGGTTTCCAATAGCACGTGAAAACAGGAGAGAAGCTCTCCGCACAGTGCAGTGCATCGGTTTGTTAACTTTGTGGTTTATTGTTTTGAGTCGTTTGGGATGCGGTAACACACGGCCCTCTCACAATATATTGCTTTACAGATCTATCACTTTTGCCGCTCGGAAATGTTCTCGCAATCATGCTGCACTTATCAGAAGTTCCGCGCTCGCACTACATGCGTACCGCGCTCTGGCCCACCTCTTCCAACCGAGCCAGGGACGGCTAAACGACACTGGTCAAACACGCTCGGTCACGTTTAAGATTGCCTAGTGTGAGTACGCCCTTATATTCTCCCGCATCCCGCACACACAAGTCTTTACCTGCCCGCACTCGCCCATGAAGTGTTGTCCCGCACCGCACTCTGTTGCGTTGGGTCCCGCGATAGTGCAGGTCTCTACTCGGAAGGTGCCTGTTATAATGTTATGATCGAGGCTCTGGACTCTAAGCATAACTTGTTTTTCTATAACAAACTATAAAATATTTTCTATAAAAACGTTAATGCCCTGGCAGTGGCAAATAGCTTTGGTTTTATATTTAATTTGATTACATTAATGTT
>NW_015660884.1:27438-48942 GCF_001515625.1 Sinocyclocheilus rhinocerous
AGCCCAACTGAACCGCGCTCTGGCCCACCTCTTCCAACCGAGCCAGGGACGGCTAAACGACACTGGTCAAACACGCTCGGTCACGTTTAAGATTGCCTAGTGTGAGTACGCCCTTATATTCTCCCGCATCCCGCACACACAAGTCTTTACCTGCCCGCACTCGCCCATGAAGTGTTGTCCCGCACCGCACTCTGTTGCGTTGGGTCCCGCGATAGTGCAGGTCTCTACTCGGAAGGTGCCTGTTATAATGTTATGATCGAGGCTCTGGACTCTAAGCATAACTTGTTTTTCTATAACAAACTATAAAATATTTTCTAGAAAAACGTTAATGCCCTGGCAGTGGCAAATAGCTTTGGTTTTATATTTAATTTGATTACATTAATGTTTAAGTTGAGATTTACAAGAAATATTTTAACTGCTACAGTGTAAAAGGAATACTGCTGTAAAAAAGCACCTTATTTGTTTAAAGTGTTTGCAAACCAAATGTTAATGCACTTTTGCTCATATAGCAATACTTTTCAATGAAAAAAGTGCGCAATACACTACTTTTGAATTCATTATTGAATTTTGTGTATAACAATGCAGTTAATCGCGATTTAATCGCAGAAAAATCATGTGATTAATCATGATTAAAAATTAATCATTGCCAGCACTAAAAATAAGTTGAAATTATGTGGGCTGATGTCTTCAACAATAGCATACTGTATACCATTGATCAACAACCTCATAGCTCACAACAGATTTGCCTTTAAAGATTTATAAGTTATTGTTAAAAATCAATTTCCCTATGGAGTAAGTTTTACTTCCAGAAGCCAACTGTTGCACTCAAATGTGTTTTATTACATGTCATGCATTGCTTTGCTCATCACCGTATTTCTAATCACGCTTCCTCTATGACAGGTTTGTGCCTTACATCGGAATTGTCACAATTCTGATGAATGACTACCCCAAATTTAAGGTATGTAATGTATCATGTTTGAATGATGAGTTGTTGTTACATTGCACTTGTTCTAATACTTGTTCTTTGTTTCCTGACAGTATGCTGTACTGTGTTTGCTCGGGCTGTTTGTTTTGGTACACAGAGAATGAAGAATTTCAAGAGTAACGCCGTCAGGGAACACACGTCCCTCTTGTGACCAGTTTTTATGGTGTTTTTTTGTGAACATCCTGCACTTGCTCTTGGAGACAAAGGTCAAATTTCATTTTCTCTGTTGAATGACAGTGCATACACAAGAACTACTGGAAGAATTTGTATTTGTTCATTTTCCATGTAATACCAAATTCAGTTTTTGGTTGATCCGACTTTACAGCTGTACTTGCACCATATGTCAAGATTTAACTTTCTTAAAGGCTAAATTTTGTATTGAATAAAAATGTTGAGCCAAATTTAAAAGTGTGTTGTTTTATAAATTAATTCATTCTTGTTTATTCTCTTAATTTCTTACGTAAAATGTTTGTATAAACTACCAAATTTTGCTTAATTGCAACGTTTAATCGCAACATATAATCATTGCAGTTAATAGTATTCACCGTCTGTTTGATTGTGTAATTTGTAACTAACTGCATGATTCTTACTGTACATTTCTGCCATAGTAACCACTAAAAACCTACTCTTAAATATAATGTAGAAACTTAAAATTGTCTGTAAAGCTGCTTTGCAACGATTAGTATCGTGAAAAGCGCTATACAAATAAACTTGAATTGAATTGAATTATATTAGGAGTCACACACTGGTGTAAAAAAAAACAACAGAAATTGCTAAAATTCCGCCAATGATTACGAAGAAACGGCAAGTAAAACAATTAATTAAATATGACATTAAGTAGAAAAACTGAAATAGTTTTTTATTGTAAACAACGATTACACCGTAGGTTGTTTTATTTACAACTTCAAAAAAAATCATGTTTTACAGCGTATGTAGTCTTCATACTGCAGCCAGATGTATATCATAAATGTATTAAAATTAAATATAAAAAAATGCATAATATATTTCCTATAAGCAGAGGCGTCATGCCTATTCAAAGCCAAGTTGATTTTGAATACAGCTTCCAAAAGACGAAAAAATTGCCGAATAATATTTTTAATATTTGATTCGATCACACCGGCATGATTAGAACATTCAGTACGTCGATCACATCACCAGCTGCTAAATTCAAATCTGCGTTCGCTGGCTGGCGCTGAGCCAGAGACAGACGAGTTTGGCTGGTTCATTTTTTTTATTTTTTTATTTAGTCATTTAGCAGACGCTTTTATCCAAATTATAACCAATTACACACGATGCTGTTGAGTTTATGAATGCAATAACCAATCAGAGGTGTTCAGATGAGTCATCGCTAAAATGCCGGTGTTTTCTTCAGTCGCTCGCAGCCTGAATACCTCTTTCTGGCGAATTCTCGTCAGAAACAACAAAGTGCAGACGTGTGTACCAATTTGTAAGTAAGATACTCATTTCACAGTGTAAACAGCTTCAGTGATTTTAATGGGAGTTTTTGAGAGTGCTTGAACTCTAAACTGAAGCCAGTGGAAATGTTTTTTTGATAACGTAAATGTTCTTTGCTCTCTTTCTGTACAATGAAAGTGTTATGATTTTAGTGACATGTTTTTATGCATAGTTAATAGATTAGGCTACTTTTACCATCGCCCATTATCAACATAATCTGAAAATGCATCTATTTACATATTTGAGAATCGAGATAGCCTATTTCAAGATTTAGTTAACACGTGTGGGATTTTTTTCGAATAAAAAGGACAAAATAAATAAAACCCCCTCACTCGTGCCCCCTTAAAAATAATGAAAGCATGACGCCCCTGCCTATAAGTATGCTTAGAAAATGTGCAGCTTATGTTTTATTCAAGCATTATATGGAAGTACATATTAGTATCTTTACATTCATCTTTACCGTATGATTCATATGAATAGACACAGGCACGTGCAGAGGGGGGTGCGATGGGTGCTTGAGCACCTGCCCCTTTCCCCTTGATGCCCAAAGTGCCCTTTTGGCAAAGCAAATTTTTTTTTTTGTAATTAAACGCCATTTTGTGAAGGCCTGCCCAATCTAACTATTAGTAAAATGAATGAATTATTATTTAGTCGTAAATAAAATTATCCACATGATGATGACCTTTCACCTGACGATCTCATCAGGGATTATCCCTCACGTTCAGACACCTTTAATGTAGCGCACTACCAGGTTGCCTTCATAACGTCCGCGGCTGCCGGTAAGTGGAGTTCTCAGCGGAGCGGTGTGCTTGTATACTTATATTATTAAATTATTATTATTATACAAGAACTGCGTGAAGAGAGCATGCACAGCTGTTGTTTATATTGCTGTGTGTAGCCTGTGGAAGTAAGGTATTAAATATTAAAAATGCAGCTAACGTTCTACACACAGCAATATAAGCAAAGGTGCCTGTTCTCTTTCGTTCTTTCTGTTTGATTGGGAAAAGTTTAAAGGGCGTCGAGGGGTCTTGTCTTTATGTTATCTGACTAAAAAACTATTACTTTGAACTTTTTTTATTACAGTATTTATTTTAAAAATGTAGAGTGCCTTAAAAAGAATTATCACACACATGATAAAACAGGCTTATACTGATTTTCTCATCCTCCGATTTATAGGCTACTTATCAATCCTGTTTTTATCATCATTATAATTTTCAATAATAATAATAGGCCTAATTTAATTCCGTTTCTATTTTCAGAGTGATTAAGAGGTGCAAAGACATTTTTTATTTAACTTTTAAACTTAAAATGGTCTTTTCTGTTCTGTGTTTCTTTTTCAAAACTGCGTCACGGCATTTGCTGCTATCAATACAGAAGCATCCGTTTCAATACATGTCTCAGCAAGGAGCACAGCCCTAATAAAAGCCGTGCTCCATGAGCCCCCTTTATACTTTGAGCACCTCTGCCCCTCCAAAGGTCTCTGCACGGCCCTGAATAGACATACAGTATCTAGCCTATTAAAAAAATCATAGTCATAGTTCCTCAGAACTATCCTGTCTTTATTACATAGTAATACATTCGATTCATAACTATAGAAATGTAAGCTTTATGAATTCGCAACGCCTCAAAACGTTTTTCCATTATATTAATTCAATTAAATTGCATGCGCACAGCCAACGTACGTCACACAGTGTTTCCCATCCTCATTCAACCAGACTAAGCGTTCTCTGTCGTTATGTGACTTCAGTGATAAAACTGTGACCTCAGAGGCGTTTGGCATCCCACCCCACTCTGTTCATATAAATACCGTCCGTTCCGAGAAGAACGAAGAGCGTTCGCGACCAGTTGCATCTGAACAGAGGAATCCACCTACAGTTACTTGAGAAGATGGCCGTGAGTTCTGAAGACGGACATTGCAAATATAGACTATTTGCTTTCATTATGCTTTTTAACATATCGTTAAGCACCGCGGTCAGTCTCGATTTAACGGAGCTGCGAAATAAAGTTTCCAAAATAAAAGTGCATCCACGAGGGAATCTCTGGGCGACAGGTGTGTTTTAATTTAATCTTGTATTAAATCATAATGCAATTACAAAGAAACTACTAAATCCGTTTCCCAGCATAATTTTTGGTCTTCTTGCAGGTCATTTCATGGGCAAGAAGAGCATTTCAAACAGTCAGTTCCAGGACTCCTCAAAGCCTCCCAGGAATACTTTGGGCGAATCAGGCAGTTCAGAGGATTTGAGGGAGCTGATCACTCAGGAGGTGCTCAAAGTTGCTCTTCAGGCTCAGCTTGAAGATCCAAAGAGGACACAAGATGTTTATAATCAGGTGATTAGAGCTATTTACAGAATTGGTCAACTAAATATGTAGTTAAAAAAGTAAAAACAGTACACTGATGCTTTGTGATTATACATTTTATTCATTCATTTTTTTCAGGATACGGACTTCATGGTAAAGCTTTTGAAAAACTACATTGAAGAAAGGAACCTATAGTGACATTGCTGTTGATATAATTGTAATAAAATGTTATTTTGACAACCCTTACAGTTGTGTAGAAAATCTATGTGTGTGTCTGCTTTTAATGGCTTATTAGATAACTAAATATGTATTATTTATTCAACTGCTGTAACCATGGCTGGATACCTGAAAGAATATAATGAATGGGTGGATGGATTGATGGATGAATGAATGCGTTGGGTAAGTTATTAAAATAAAATCTGTATTTTAAAAAAGCATATGAAACTGCAAATCACTCTTATTTTACTCTATTAAATTAGCATTATGCCAGTTCCACCTAAGATAATATTTATTTTTTCTTTCAAATGAGCAACTATGACTAAGCAGACATCTCATAGAAACTAACGAACAACACTAGAAGGATCATACGCAGCTTTTCCCTGATTCATGCAGGGCTTTGGAGCATTTGTACATTGAGGCAAGGATTTGTTTTCTTTTGTTTTTTTCTTTTTACCTTTAAAATTGTTATTGAACAGTAATGTGAGATTGGTTACGATGGACACTTTTTGGTTAAATATAGAGCGCCATTAAAATGTTTCTGCACACTGTGAACAAAATGTTTATTTATTATAATATCATTATTGTTACAATTATTTATAATTTAATATAAGCCTAAGTATTACAATTATCGAGATAGATTTCGACTTTTTTAGAATTAGAAATTGAATATTAATGTAGCATTAACATGGATATACATTAAAAGCAACTTGGCTTACTAAAACTCATTGTCATTTAGCCTCGTGTGTGTGTGTGTGTGTAAGGAGAGATCCTTGAAAACAGTCTTGACAAATAAAAGTGCTTTAAAAATTATTTAAAATCGTAAATAATGTGCAGTTGTAAGTTTTTATTGATAATGGCTGTAATAAAATGAGTGTGTGTGGCGGTTGTGTGGGTATTTGCACATTTATGGATTCTGCATTCATGCAGTATAAATAAGACGTATACAAGCAAATTGCAACTTTAACAAAAAAACAAAACAAAAAAATCTTTCAATAGCCTATTATTTAATATACTGTTTTAATGAACGACAAGGCTATTCATTAAAATATCTCTAAAAATTCCATTCAGAAAGTTGTTCCTTTCAGCTGATGTAGGATATATAAAATGTTCTTTTTTTATTATTTTGCAAATCTCAGCATTTTGTCTTACAGAGACAACCAATATGTGATAACGCATTTAGATAAAACATAGTAGCAGATCATATGTTTATACCCATCTCTGTTAAATGATTTACCCACCTTTGGAAACGCAAACCACTCAAAACGGTTTAATTATAAGTCAAGCATTATGGGAACTGTGTTGACAGACACGCAACATTTTACCTTCTGACCCCTGACCCGTAGAGGGCAGCAATGCACTGACCATACAGCACACTACATGAGCGCGAAGAAGAAAATCTCTCGTGCAGCTCGGTAGAAAAGTATGAACCTTCATCCGTCATCCAGACTAAAGTGTTAAAATGCCTTTAATAGTAATGTGTGGTTACCCGTGCAGTGGTAAAACCCGACGAGCCCACGAACTGAAAGAATATTTCACGCAAAATACAGAAAGAAAGGTCCATCTAGTCGGAGATGAAGATCAAGGAATTGACAAGAGCTCTGTATATGCAGGTGAGAAGCTGCTGGAAGTTGATGATGCTTCGCGGTTTAAAGATATGCACTGATATAAGTGTGTGTCAGGACAATAATGAAGCCATTTACTGAGAAACACATCCCTAGTTTAAACACAGTATTATTACACATGTGCGCTAGCTATCCTGATTGAAAAACAAAGCTCTTAAACCTGCCTAAATGGTTGCTGGTCTTACTTACCCGTATATAGTATAATCTGGTTTGTCAAACTTTTACATTTAAAAAAATGTATACTTCCAGTTCTTTGTAATTGATCTGAATCTAACTGCAACAACAACGATATTTGACTACAGATTCTCAGAAAGAGAAGATTCTGAGAGGAGCACTGAGAGCTGAAGTGGAGAGGTGATTATTTCTCTTAAAATATCTCTGCTGTCATTTAAAGATGTGAAAGAGTCAGACTCAAACATAAGAATGATAATGGTCAAATGGCAAATAAGGATGTTCAAGATGATAAAAAGGCGATCTAACTTAAGACATATGTGCTAAAGTCTTATAATTGTATGTACAACATGTATTCATGTTGTTTAAAAAAACATTTATGCTGTTGTATCATGATGTATTGAGTCATGAATATCAAAACATTTAAGGATTTATGAATTACTGCATTTGTCCAGAAGAACAAAATGTTCCTCCTTTGTTTTTTAATTGATTTGAACTGATTTTGCACTAAAAAGCACCAGCTCTGTAATAAAGAAAGGAAGTATGTCTGATCTTATTTACATTTTTAACATTATGGATTGCAAGAAAATAATTGTTAAGGTTCATGTGCAAATATACAGTTTGGTCTAAAGTTGGAATACCACGCGTTATAGAAAAATGAAGACAAAACGTGCTGTTATAGGTCCTGCTGGGAATAATTTTACACCAATGATTATATTTGTTATATAAAAGTGTATAATTCTTTTAATAATACATTTATATAATTATAATTGTATACTAATTGTAATTATGCACTTGCATTAGAGTACAGTGAGCTACTTTTGATTGAAATAATTTTTCTTTGTACTTCTCTCTCTTTGTTTATAGGAAAGTAAATAAAGACGACATTGTGATTCTTGATTCCTTGAATTATATTAAAGGTAAATCAATGTTTACTCTGGTAAAATTAGTACATCTTTGCATTTTATATTCATATAGTGTTATATGTTTAGTTTTATTTGACCTTTAGAAAATGATTGATCCTGTACAAGAGTACAGCACATTTCTTAAAGTGTTATATTGAGTGACATACAGACTTGAGTATTATAATAACAGAGCTTGGTCTAACAGCTGGTGTTGCATGCGGCACTCTAGATTTCAGTCTGGCGTTAGATTGAGGACTCATTTTGTTTCATTTCTAGGCTACAGATATGAGCTGTTCTGTCTTATCAAACATACACAAACACCCCATTGCTTGGTATGTGAACTCCTAAAACTCATCTCGAACACATTTCAAACTATTTTTGTATGTACTAGTTCACATAACTCTATAACCCCTTCAGGTGTACTGTTTGACGTCAACTGACGTGAGCTCAGAATGGAATAAAGGCAGAGAGGCTGATTCTCGGTACACACAGGAAATGTAAGCATTTCTTGCTTTGTTTCAGGGTAGTTATATTAAAGGAATAGTTCACCCAAACATGACAATTTACTGAAAATGTATTCACTCTCATGTAGATGATGAGTTTCTTCATCTGAACAGATTTGGAGAAACTCAGCATTACATCACTTGCTTACCAATGGATCGTCTGCAGTGAATGGGTGCCGTCAGTATGAGAGATAAATCAGCCATGGTTTGAACATAAAAAAGCGTTTTGATGGTGGATTTGTTTCCACAAACATGCAGCATTTTGCTTCATAAGACTTTAATTGATCGACTGAATTCGTGATGATTACTTGTGGATTATTGTGACGTTTTTATCAGCTGTTTGGACTCTCATTCTGACGGCACCCATTCACTGCAGAGGATCCATTGGTGAGCAAGTGATGTAATGCTAAGTTCTCCAAATATTTTCAGATGAAAGATGGCCTGAGGTGTGTAAATACAAATAAATAATAAATACATTTTTTTTGGTTAACTATTCCTCTAGTTGTGTGTTTCTGATATTAGGTGTACATTACCATTCAAACGTCTGCGGTCAGTAAGATGTTTTTTTAAGATAGTAATACTTTTATTTAGCAAGTTTGCATTAAATTAATCAAAAGTGTCTGTTACGTTACAAAGATTTCTATTTCAAAAAAAATCCTGTTTAATGAACTTTTATTCATAAAAGAATCCTGAACAACATAGTTTTCAAAAAAAGAAAAAAAGGCATCGCAACTGTTTTCAACATTGATAATAATCAAAGTTTCTTGATCGAATCTCACCAAATCCGTTGCTGAAATCTGATCTTATCCATCACAGGAAAAAAAAAAATATTACAATAGAAAAGTTATTCTGAATTGTAATATTTCACAATAGGTGAAAAATTAACAATTGATTTTACTACTTATTTCACTAATACATGCAGCCTTGTTGAACAATCTTACTAGCCCCCAAACTTTTAAACGGTAGTGTATTTTTTTTTTAAAGTTCATAACGTTATAAAATAAAGATGCTACATATATTATCTAAATGTAATAATCTCTTCTGTTCTTTTAAACAACAGTCTGGATGCGCTAATACTGCGTTTTGAAGCCCCTGATTCAAGGAATAGATGGGATAGTCCACTCTTTACTATTCAGCAAGAGGACTCGCTTCCATTTGAAGCCATCTGCGATGCGCTTTTCAAACGAAAAGCACCACCACCTAATCAGTCCACGAAGAACGTAAGAGTACTAGTAATGCATTATGCATGAGTGTATATTAGCATTATGTATTTTTTATTGCCCTTGAATGGATATTAGAACCTGTTTCTCTTTGCCTTTTTACAGCAACCACTCTCATCCACAAACTTTCTGTACGAGTTGGACAAAGTTACTCAGGATGTCCTAATGGTATGATTTCCATCACTTTTAGGTGTTCTGTTATAAAAAATAGAAAAGCCATTCTTTCTGATTCATCGCCTATTTGCATAGCAAGACCATCAGTATCAATAGCGTGTTGTTTTATGTCTCAGGCTGTTCTTGAGTCACAGAAGACCAGCGTGCCTGGAGATCTCATTTCCATTCCTGGAGCCACGGAAAAGATATCCTTTATTCTAGCACGTTTAGCTTTAGCTTTGAATTTCTTTCTGGAAAATGTAGTCTTGGCTATTTGATATATCTCACTGTGACAACACAGAAATGTCCTACCATACACAGACTAAGCATTAGAAACGCTTACAACACGAAACCAAGATCAAGTCTGGAATTTTAATAAGCTTGACTGCAACTTCCTGACAGAAAGTTGATCCGTTTAATGTTAATTGAAGATGTTTTGTAGTAATAAACAGGTCCAGTTGGACCTATATGAATGTAATGAATACACAAACATCAAAGAATGTCATTTCTTTCTGATGCAGTTGCAGTTTGCTGGCCGTCTGTAAATGCTTTAGCATTTAGACATGTACAGAGATGGACCAGTGCAGGTGGCCCTTTGAAATAAGACATGATTCAAATGGGATCTTATTAGAAATTCATTTATACTCATTCTTTGTTGTCTTGCAACTAGGTTTCCAGCATATGCTACCATTCGAAAGTTTAGTAAGAGGTTAGTAAGATTTTTGTTTTTGAACAAATTCTATTATGCTGCTCACCAAGGTTGCATTTAATTGATCAGAAATACAGTAATATTGTGAAATGTATTTAACTATTTTATTTAAATATAAATACGTAATTTTGTCCTGTTATGGCCAGTGCCGGGTAGTAACTGATTACATGTCATTTGGATTACGTAATCAGATTCCAAAAAATTAGATCATATAACATGTTAAAATGCTTTAGAATTTAATTAATGATTAGCTTTTCATCAACTCATGAACCCAAGTTTGAGAAACCCTGGCGTAATTTAATGTTTAATACATTTCATGTTGATAACAAAGAATGGAATATATTATAGTAATCAAAAAGTAGTCCGAATACATTACTTAATGTAATCCAATAGATTACATTACTAACTACAATTTTTGTTTTGTAGTTTGCAATCAGTTGTGGACTATAATTTTTAAGTTTTAACTTTAAAAATGTCTAAGTGTAATGTGTAGTAGCCATTACTTCAGTGTCACATTTTAAAGTGCTGATTTGGTGCTCAATTATCAGTTGAAAGCAGTTGTGCTGATTAATGTTTTTGTGGTATTTGTGGTTTTACCACAAATACTTTTTTCAGGATTCTTGGGTGAATAGAAAGCTCAAAAGAACAGTTTTTATTTGAAATGTAATTTTTTTTTGTAACATTGTAAATGTATTTACGTCACTATTGATCAATTCAATGTGTCCTTGCTGAATAAAAATCCCCCCTCCAAAAAATCTATTTAATTTGCTAATGCAATGTAATGTACTGTACCTACCCAGTTTTCTTAACTTCTTCAATACATTGAATTCACAAGAAGTCTTAACATGGTGGAGTTGAGGAAACTCAGACGTCAGTTCATCAGTTACACCAAGATGCATCCGACAGAGAACATTGGACAGATTGCCAATATGTTTGTGCAGTATCTTAATAAGAGTATGCACTAACAGGTGATGTTTCTTATTAGTGTTTGTCATTCTTAAGGTCATATTTATTGTTTTCAAGTTTCAAGCATTTTAACAATGTTTTGAGTGCAATAAAATTTGTCTTTCTATATTCTTTGATGTGTGCGATCTTTGATATTTACGTCAACTAGCGAAGTGATCAAATAGGAGGAAACCTTATCACCTACCAACCCAAATAAATAAATTAAAACTCCCAACACAGGTAACTATTCAGAGGTTATGTTCTCTTTTCTCATCGTTTTCCTCATTCACAGTCTTCAGTGGTTCACAGACCTTGAAATGAGCGTAAGGTTTGATTGAAGTCATCACTGCATACATACAGATGTTTTCATGCTTCAGATGTGGAAGGCCTGATAAAATGAACCATAAAATTCATTGAGACGCTGACAATTAGTGTTTTTTATGCAAGTCTTTTGTTTATGCCTCTGGGCAAATGTAAATGTTTGGTGAGCCATATTGACTCTTCCGTTAGTGAATCAGGCCAGCTGTTTATGTGCAAAAGTATAATCCAATGTAATATAATTTGAAGAAAACATGCACTTCAATAACTTCTGTCATGACCTCTCAGACTTGTTTGCATGGTGAATATAGCAGCATAGGTTCGTGTTGGTTACATCTTTTGTCAGGCTTTTTATTTATATAATTATTATTTATTTGTATATTTTATTTAAAAAATATATAGTATTGGTTAAAAACATCACTCAAAGATATATGGCAGAATTTGTGATGTGTTCTCAGTTTTCTGTTATCTTATAATATCTAATGACTAATACAGAAATATTAGTTGTAGGATATGAGTTGAGAGATCTAGGTAAAAACAGTTCTAAGGTTTGGGGTCCTTTTTTTTAAATTCATGGTTTTATTCTGCAAGGATGCATTAAATTATTCAAAAGTAAGAGTAAAAACATTTATAATGCAAAAACTATTTCAAATAAATGAAGTGCTTTTAAAAATTTCATTCACCAAAGAATCCCACAATTTCCTCGAAAATATTAAGCAGCACTGTTTTCAAAACTGATAATAAGAAATGTTTCTTAAGCACTAAATCAGCATATAAGAACGAAGGATCATGTGACACTGTAGTAATGATGCTGAAAATTCAGCTTTGCCATCGGGAATGTGACATTAAAAATAATTTGTTACATTTATATAGCGCTTTTCTAGGCATTTAAAGTGCTTTATATTGTGAGGGGTGATCTCCACATCCACCACCAGTGTGCAGCATCCACCTGGATGATGCAACGGCAGACATAGTGTGCCAGAACGCCCACCACACACCAGCTTATTGGTGGAGAGGAGACAGAGTGATGAAGCCAATCAGTAGATATGGGGATGATCAGAGGCCAATGGGCAAATTTGGCCAGGATGCTGAGGTCACACCTCTACTCTTTTCGAAAGACATCCTAGGATTTTTAATGACCACAGTGAATCAGGACCTCGGTTTAGCGTCTCATCTGAAGGACAGTGCATGTTGACAGTATAGTGTCCCCATCACTATACTGGGGCGCTAGGACCCACACAGACCACAGGGTGAGCACCCCCTGCTGGCCTCAATAGCATCTCTTCCAGCAGCAACCTAGTATTCCCAGGAGGAGAGCTGCAGAGTGATAGCTGCTGGAGAAATACATTATACAAGAAAAATAGTTATTTTAAATTGGAATAATATTTTACAATATCACTGTTTTTTGTTCATCAAATGCAGCCTTAGTGAGCATAAGAGACTTCTTTTAAAAACACCTTACTGACCCCAAACTTTTGAATGGTGGTGTATATTTTTAAAATGCTAAGTCTGAGACTTTGCATATTTACGTTTTCTTTTCTCTTTTTCTGTAAAGATCTAGTGGCACATTAATCCACACATTAAACAAAATAAGCATTATGTGATTAACAGTTTGATGAAATGCTGTTGAATCATTATGAAACTTTACAAAACATTCTATCATGAAATGTCTCTCTTTGCACAGTTAGAGCTACTTTACACATTGTACAAGTGTTATTTATTTATTTATCAATCCCCATTTCAAAGAGATTTACAAGGAAATACTGTCAAAGTTCATATCCAGTAGAGAAATATTTGACTTTTTAATCTGTAATAAACTCTTGGTAGTGTTTTGGAATAAAGCACTAGCTTTGGGGGTATTGAAAATGCCCTTCTCTTTAAACCTCGCCAGCTCAGTAATCGGGTTAGTTACCAGATATTATGTTGTTGTACATAACTACTGTAAAGCTGTAAAATATCAGACCATTGGCTGTAACTAATGCGAAGACGAGGGTTGTTATGTGCGACCACCTTCTGGCTGCTGGTTATTGGAATAAATTTCAGATTTAGAGATTTTGCTATATGTGCTTCTTTTCTGCATTTCTCTTCTTTGCTAGCATGATGTTTAAATGTAAATGTGTGGCTTATATACTGTATAGGGCAACAGATTATTTTTATAAGAAAAATGGACTGCATATTTAATCTTCTGAAACTTCACTGCAAACATGCACAATAAAATATACAGAAATGTTCTTTATTCATTTAACCATATAGAATGCAGACAAAAATACAAGAATAGAAAAATACAATATTTATACAAGAATTGAAATGCTTTATATTTACACAGATTAAACGTTTAAAACCGATGAAGCCGTCTACTTCTCTTTATCAATTTTCTTAGACGGTTTCACGGTTACAGCAGTGCCAAAGAGTCTGTCCCAGTGACTAAAGAAAGGTGCAAAGTTGCTGCTGGGTTTCTGGTGATGTATATCATGGGCCATCGCTCCTCCAAAGAAGCCCAAAAGGAACCAGGTGGCCAGGCGAATAAGGCAGGTCGTAGCCGATATGGTCTTCCACAGACATCCAAATGCTGAAAACAGAGAGAGTCCATATTGTCAGAGGATGGCACTTGAGCAGGCTGGGGTCGATGTTGCTCCAGAAGCCCACCGTCATCAGCTCCACAGCGCTGAGGTGCTGGGTGGACCAGGAGAATGGCGAGATGTAATCGTGATGGATAGCGTGGACCCATCTATACAGGTGAGGGTTTTTGTGGTGCACCAAGTGCCAGAAGAAGTACTGGGTGTCAAAGATGAGCAAAACACCCAACGCGCCGGAGATCAGTTCCCATACTGTTGGAGCAACTGCAGGAAGTGGAGGCGCAGGCATCACCACATTGGTTATCAACACAGCCGGAAGCACAAAAACTAGATGATTGTACACCGCCGTTCCCAGAGTCCTCAGCATCATGCCGACGGTGGGACGGCGCTGCTTTTGGATCTTGTACTCAAAGAGAGGAGCTCTCTCTCCCAAGACATCCAGGATGGCGAAGGGGACGCTGAAGATGAAATAGCAGGAGAAGGCGAGCAGCACTGGGAAGAATGGAGATGAGACCAAGGTGTAGTGCCGGAACAACAGGAAGTCCCACAGGGGCTGAAGAAGACGGTCAGAAGCCTTGGAAGTTGGGAGCCGAAGAGCAACTTCAGTGATGTTCCACATCCTGCTGCTATAGATTGAGCAAATGCAAGTGAATGCTGATGGGAATAACTCAGCCCTATTTATACTGCTGAGCCAGACTTGGACCTCCTATCATAGGGCACTTTCTCTTCGGTTTTCTCAGCCAATACCCCACAACCCAACCTTTCCAAGACATGAAACGATACCGCTAGTAAACAAATGTTATGCTGGATTACTTCCTTCAAATCCTTGCGCAAAAGAAAAGCTTTCCCAAAAACCCAAGTCTCTCAGTTTCTTTAGTGTCTGGGTTATTGAACAGACCATTTCTCTTCATTTCTCTCCATTCTGAATCTACAGCTGGTACAACCAAATAGAAATAATAAATAAAAAAGCTTAACTTTACTTAAGACATTTAAATGTAACTGTTACCAAAAACCTAGCAAGGACCTTCTACTATGCAGATGACAAAATAACTGTTTCCACCAATTCTCCTGCTTTGGTGCAACCAAATAATCAAATAATAACCCAAAATACATTTAGATTTAAATAATAGTTCAAATGTAACTTTACCTATTACCAATAACATAGCATTGACCTTCCACTACCCAGAAGACAAAATAATAAAACAGTTCAACAAAGAATCAAGGGTGTGTAAAGTTTTGAACTGGGCCATTGTGTAAATTCAGTTCATTTGTCTTGTGGACTATATGTAAACATCTTTTATGTGAAAATAGCTCATTCAGGGCAGTACAATAAATAATCTCCCCACTTTGTTGAATCTACAGCTTTGGTACAACCAAATAAATATGAATTTTAAAAATCATGTAAGTATAAATAGTAGCTTGAATATAACTTGTGATATTACCAATAACCTAATAAGGACATTCTATGATCCAGAAGACAATTTACACCAATCATTCTGTTTCAAAGAATCAGTCAACTTTTTGAACTGGGTCATTTGTGTAAATTCATTCATTATTTTGTCTTTTGGACGATATGTAAACATCTGTTGTGTATTTCTCATAGTTCAGTCATAAAGCTCTAGATGGCACAGACTGATAGGTCATGCAATCTGCTAGCAATCACATCGTTTACTACATAGCACAAGCTCACGATTCTTCAGCCAATGAAATTTCTTGCTCAACATTTACAGTAAATAGTCTGGTTCAGTGTTTGCTATAAGCTTGTTCTACAGCGCGCTATCAGAGGTCCTCTGAAACCCTCCACCTCCCCCAGCTCCACCTGTCTAGATCTGCTATGGAATTTATGTATGCCCATTCATACAACAGTAACACATCTTACATGTTCAAAGCAGCAGCAGTGTTTGTAGCAGATCTAGTCCACCAAGACCAACATTGTCATATCAGTATTTTTTTAAACATAATATTTTTTAATTATTAACATTTTGCGGACTCAAGGCTGTGTAAACTTATGACTAAAACGGTATTTTACATATCCCATTCCATATTAATAATAACAACAACAAAAATATTTTTTGTACATAATTTTATTTCAATTGCAATCATAGAAAATGCACAGACATATTTTGCATTCCATATTTTGCTTATTACAAGTATCCATAATTTGACTTGGTTGCATTTTGAAAAGAAATTAATAAGAGAGAGAAGATGTCCAGTGACTAAGTAAAAATTATAATAAAATCTCACATCATAATGATTGTAACCTTTAGCAAACTTCTGAAGTCTAAATGACTTTTGACTAGCATCATTTCAGGTATTCGTAAGCAATCTAAAACCAAAGATGTATTGAATTTATGCACATGTAATATGTTTTTTTTCTACTAGCAAACAAAAAGAGAGGAGATGTACAAAAAGTGGGAACAGTTTCCATGTTATGCTGAATATATGTATGCTGTCAAATGTATTTTATTTCAAATTCATTGTCCATGACAAGAATTATTTTTTTTTTTTTAAATCATTTGAAAAGAAATCTAAAAATGTGATTTGATGACTTAAACATGTTTAAGTACTTGGCCATGTATCATCTGATTGGCTGAAAATAAGACCCTTTGGTATCTTTAATTACTTTTTTCTTGATTCTTTTTCTTTGCCACCGTTTTACATGTATTGGCGTATTTTTGCCGGTCGTTCCTGTATAGAAAAATAAGATAATTAATAATAATAAATGATAAGTTCATATACAGTTCAGAGACAAAAAAAAACATGATCAGGCCATATTTGGTCCAATTTGTTTAGAACACATGGGTGCAAAAAAAAAAAAAAAAAAACTACCATATTCTAGGCTTGTCAACAACTATTAGTTTAAGGTTGAATGTGGGATAGCACTTATGGGTCAAGTTTTTGGGTGGGGGGAAATGTATTTAATTTTTTTTTTGTTCAATTATTATTTTCATGACTATTGTTTGTTTTTCATTTTCTTTTTTTAATGTTTGTTTGTTAAAATGTAAGTTTTATATGTTTGCATTTAAAAAAGTGTAATTACAAGTGACTGTCTGCTAAAATGTCTAATAATAAAAATATTTAAACCATAAGGTTAATTGTGACACTGTACATAAAGTATTGATCAAACAAAATATATGGCATTGCAACATATATAACAGTAAGTAAATGTTATACTACGCTATATTTCACTGCCACAGGGTTTATAAAGTATAGGGAAATCAGCACATACCTGCTCATCTTAACCTTGTTTCTACAGCCCTGTCCGCCCTCCCAGTGGCTTGTGAAGGCCGCTCTTGTCATCATACCTCCACAACTAATGCATGGTTTACCATTGTTGTATGGCTAGAAGAAGAAAATAAAACAATAAGTCAAAAGTTATAAGTATATTAGAAACCAGTGGTTCTCAACTGGTGAGTTGAGACCCAAAAGGTGTGTTCAGATAAAGTTCAAAAACAAATCGAAATGCAAAATGCAATCAGTCCTATATATTTTTTGTTAATGTCAAAGGCCACTCTAATATTTTGATGCAAAATCATTTGCAACAGTTTGCATATTATGTCTCATTCTCAAAAACTTTGGGAAAAAAATGGAGGTTCACATGAAGCAAGGATAAACAGTTTGTGCCAACCACTTTACTTACATTGTAAATCATTTTCTTGAAATCACCGAAATTCTAAATATCTAAATATTTAAATATAAATATCTAAAAAATCTAAGCGATTTTTCCCAAAAATATGTACAATCTAAAAACATTTAGAATAAAAAATATTTTCATATAACACAATTCATTTCAATAGTAAAATTGTTTAATTCTAAATGTTTTAGATTCTAAATGCTTTAAGAAAAGTAAATTAGTTTGGTACTGTGTCATCATTTGATGTCCAATGGAAAATCTAAATACTGAAGAAAAACCAGACAAAACCCGTTGCTGACTCATTCTTGTTTTGGGAACTAATGTCTTGCGTTCTTGTTCGTCTTGGCAAAATTTGGGTCAAATCCTTTTTGCTGCACTCACAGTGTTGTAATGTTTCCAAAAACCACAGGTTTAAACAAGCAGAAAACCGGTCTAATTTGCCTCTAATTTCAATGCAATATCTGGGTTAAGGGGGTTTGAGGTGAAAATAATCCTCATCCAGTCAGCCGGACGGCTTTTCTCCTGCTGACCTGCTCTTTGGCACAATAACCGCAGATCATTCTGGTGGCCAGCTCCATCAGATGGTCCTGATCTTCATCATGGCACACATCACATGGGTACACCCGACCACAGCACGGAAATCTAGCAGAAGAGACAGTTAATACAAGACGGCTGCCCTAAATATGAGCCAAGGGCACTTTATAGGTCAAACAAGAGGATGTGGTGCTTTCTGCTACAAAATAAACCTCTTACAGACCCAGACAATGTTCCTGGTAGTTACCTTAGCCACCGGTGACTTTGTTTGAAATGCCTGCAGGCCCCTTTATCGGGTAGAGGTTTCCCTTGCTGAACCGCAGGGTCTTTGTAGCGTTGAGTGTATTGGGCAGCTGCACCTGTAAGTTCAGTAAATAACAATAATTTGTTACATTTATATGCCGTTTTTCACACTCAATGCACTTTACAGAGAGGCACTTAACCTCAAGGCACCAGAACATGCCAGATAACTGTGGAGAGATGAGAGATACCTCAGGACTTTTAATGACCACAGAGAGTCAGGACCTCAATCTAAAGCTAAATAACAGTGGCTTTTTACAGTATAGTGTCCCTATATGGGGCAACAGGACCCACACAGACTTTTGCTGACTATACTAACATGTAATTACAGCAGCAACCTTTGTTGTACCAGAGGGTCTCCTGTCCTCGTCTGACCAGACTTGAACTCGCTAAGCTTCAGTGGGAAACCTGGTGCTGGCGGTAAATAATCCCTCACAGCGAGACTAACTCTAGGACATCAGTGCACAAGAAACAAGAACTGGACAGAATCAGTGAGGATATAGGACAGGGTTCAGACCTGTCTGATTTCTGGGCTCTGGCTGAATGAACTGGAAACGTGTCGCCTCCACAAAAATGCTGAGTTTGGTATGACAATGTTGGCAGTTTTGCTCCCAGTTTTGCCCATAAGTCAGATTCTAGAGAAAATAAAAGTGAGAGAGAACAATTGAAAATAATATCACATGCTTTTCCTTCTGTTTTTCTTTTCCAGAAAAACATATTGCTGATGAGATGTATTTATCTGACAGTGTCAAATTGTAGGGCTGTCAAAGTAATGTGTTAAATCATTATATATATGAAGTATATGATGTCAATTGTCATCAGTAAATCTTCATCAGACCTGAATTGTGTCCTCCTTGTTGCAGTTAACGCAACCCACACTGAACACAGAGTCCTTCAGTACCAGATCAACAGGTGCAACTGCGTTAAGGTCCAGGTAGCCCAAAACATCACTGTAGTGGTGCAGCATACTGGGTCTGAAGGCAGCCCTGATCCCTGCTTGACACTTCTCACACTGAGCAGTACAGGTCAGACGCCCCGTCAGGGTCAGGTCAGAATCAACTTTACACCTAGAAGGAGGGGCACATGGTTACTTTGCACTCTTGCCTGAGGGCATTTTGTGATAAATCAGTCCTCTAAAGAAATAAGAGGCCACGTTTGGAGTGGACCTGGTATTGACATCAAACTTGGGTGATCCACTCAGAAATCCACAGCTCTAAATAAAGGTACATTTAGAAACATTTAAAGGGGTCATATGACGTTGCTAAAAAGAACATTATTTCGTGTATTTGGTGTAATGAAATGTGTTTATGTGGTTTAAGGTTCAAAAAACACATTATTTTCCACATACTGTAGATTATTGTTTTTCCTCTATGCCCGACCTTTCTGAAACGTGTCAATTTTTACAAAGCTCATCGTTCTGAAAAGCCAGGTGTGCTCTGATTGGCCAGCTGTGATCCAATCTTATAAATGAAATTCGGAGATGGTGAGAAATTTATGTGACCCCATCTTCCTGATGCGATCACTGACAACAGCAAAGGACTGCCCACTCACCTTTCACGCAATCATTCCTTTACTAGCTTTTGAAACGTTGCCTGGTATACATAGCTAGAAAGGGATACAATGCTACATTTGTGTAATAACTTTAAGTTGATTTTTAGTTCTATTTAATAGAATGTTAGTTTTAATAGTTTCAGATTTTATACATATATACAATGCCCGGTCAAAAAATGTCGCCATCTGGATTTAAATAAGCAAATACATAAGAATTTAAGATATTATTGCAGTGATTAATATGTTTCTGGCATGTTGTATGATTGGCAACAATTCTTTTAACCCTAACTGATGCAGTGTGTATTTTTATTTTTTTTTCAAACCACCATGACAGAACATGTACCCATGTTCATATTCCAGGAAGACAAAGCCAAGATTCACCAGGCACAATTTGTGAAAGATTGGCCACCACAGAGTCCTGACTTTAACTGGAGTCGACTTACACTGCTTGTCCAAAAAAAAAAAAAAAGCTGCACACTCTAATATTGGGCCACCTTTAGCTTTGATTATATTGTGCATGCTTTGTGGCATTGTGCATTTCGACAGCGTCAAGCAAAATCAAAGCATTTATTTCCATCAAGAGTTGCATTCATTTTGGGCTGAGATCTTGTAATGACAACGGGAGATTCGAACCACTCTGTAAAGTCGACTCCAGCACATCCTCAAGACTTTCAATAGGGTTATGGACTGTGGTGGCCAATTCATACAACAAAATTATTCTGAACCACTGAGCCACTATTTCACAAACTGAGCATGGCAAATCTTGGCATTATCATCCTGGAATATGTACATCAGCATGTCTTCCATGATTGTCTGACAGGAAAAAGCTACACACTGCATCAGTTAAAAGAATTGTTGCAAAACATATTACATGCCAGAAACATATAAATCACTGCAATAATGATCCAATTCTAAATTCTTCAGTATTTACTTATTTAAATCCAAATTTAAATAATACGAATTATTAAAATCCAAATTTAGTCGTTTTTTGGCTAAGCGGTAGGCCTATACGTAAATACATATAGGGTACAAACAGGGCTAAAGGTGCCTTTGATATTATTTTCATCTAAACCACTAGATGGCACAAAAACGTGGCGTAGCACTTTCCAAAACATCCGCTTTTCAAGATGCACGTGTATATTTGTCTGATCATTGACGCGATCGCGCGCAGCAGTGCAAAGTTCATTCTGTGCTTACTTGATCTAATATTTTATGTTTTTTTAAATGTTGTAGATTTAAGTAGCAAATGAGAATCGCTAAAATTAATGCATATATTTTGAGACAACGGTCTTCTTTATGATTTTCAGTTTTGTTTAAGATAATTAAAGCAACAGTTTTTAAATAACGAAAGAATATATAAAAGTATGGTATTTTAGCCCCCTGCTGTTGGGGCTAAAGGCGCA
>NW_015660884.1:49014-49168 GCF_001515625.1 Sinocyclocheilus rhinocerous
TATATTATGTTGGGTGTCCATATTAGAGATAATCACCATGTTTAGAATGAAACCATCAAAACCATCATCATGATATTATCATATCATATAATAAAATATAATTTGTTATTACTGTAAATATATATTCAATATATTCAAGATCTCCTTCAATACT
>NW_015660884.1:52415-55352 GCF_001515625.1 Sinocyclocheilus rhinocerous
ATTATTTTCATCTAAATCAATAGATGGCACAAAATCGTGGCGTAGCACTTTCCAAAACATCCGCTTTTCAAGATGCACGTGTATTTGTGTCTGATCCTTGACGCGATCTCGCGCAGCAGTGCAAAGTTGATTCTGTGCTTACTTGATCTAATATTTTGTTTTTTTAAATGTTGTAGATTTAAGTAGCAAATGAGAATCGCTAAAATTAATGCATATATTTTGAGACAACGGTCTTCTTTATGATTTTCAGTTTTGTTTAAGATAATTAAAGCAACAGTTTTTAAATAACGAAAGAATATGTAAAAGTATGGTATTTGGGGTAAAAAAAAGCCCTGCTGTTGGGGCTAAATGCACACAGTAATTAACAATAATTAATAGATGGCTGACTTTTCCATTTGTTGACATGACATGGTTAGATTCAGATGGTAAATATCATATATTATGTTGGGTGTCCATATTAGAGATAATCACCATGTTTAGAATGAAACCATCATATTTAAAAACATGATATTATCATATCATATAATAAAATATAATTTGTTATTACTGTAAATATATATTCAATTATTATTGGATCTCCTTCAATACTTTCAGAATCTTTACTTATTAAAACGATTTTGTTTCTGTATTTTAAAATGTATTATAAATATATATTTTAGCCTATATTAACATATTTTAATGACAGTATATTTATTGAAAAAAAGTAATTATTTTATTTTTCAAAATAAGCAGAAAATATTACAAACTTTGCTATAGTGATTGTTTTGAACAAGTATTAACATTATTTTAGCTGAAGTATTTGTATTAATACTGTGTGCCTTTTACCCCATGCTGGTGAGCCTTTTACCCCGTGTGTGGGGTAAAAGGCCCCTCTTGCCACATCATACATTTATAAGATTTTTAAACAAAATAAACAACTTGAATGATTTATTTTCACACAAAATCTGTTGCTCCAATGATGTTCAATACAACGTATATATTTTTTCTGCAATTATACATTTTAGGCGCAGTGAATGGCACATTTTTTTCTTAAGGTGGGCCTTTAGCCCCTTTGTACCCTATAAATTAGGGCTGCCAAATCGATTTGTCAAGATTAATCGATTCAAAATAAAAGTTTATATTTACATATATGTGTTTGTACTGTGTATATTTATTATGTATATACATATATATAAATACACGCACATTCATGTATAAATTAAGGAGAAATATGTTAGATTTATATGTAAAATATTTATATTTCTATATAATATAAATGATATACAAGTGTTTACATACAAATATTTTTGAAAAAATAAAAAATAAAAAATAAATAAATATATATATATACAGGTGCATCTCAATAAATTAGAATGTCGTGGAAAAGTTCATTTATTTCAGTAATTCAACTCAAATTGTGAAACCCGTGTATTAAATAAATTTAATGCACACAGACTGAAGTAGTTTAAGTCTTTGGTTCTTTTAATTGTGATGATTTTGGCTCACATTTAACAAAAACCCACCACTAATTTGTTGAGATAGTGAATTGGTGGGTTTTTGTTAAATGTGAGCCAAAATCATCACAATTAAAAGAACCAAAGACTTAAACTACTTCAGTCTGTGTGCATTGAATTTATTTAATACACGAGTTTCACAATTTAAGTTGAATTACTGTAATTCTAATTTAACATTCTAATTTATTGAGATGCACCTGTATGTGTATTTATACATACATAATAAATACACACAGTACACACACATATAGTATGTAAACAAACTTTTATTTTGAATAGCTAAATCGCGACTAATCGTTTTGCAGCCCTAATATAAATATCCATCCATCCATATTTAATTTGTTAATATACATATATATATATTTTTTTTTTTTAATACAACAAAAAAGTTCAAGGCTTACTCAAAAAAGAAGTTCAGACCACTGTAATGAAATTATTCAAAATTCACCCCTATGTTCACGAAACTGTGCTATTGTTAAAGAAAACAGGAAACTAATATAATTTATATCTTTAAATGTGAGTTTCATATTTTATGCTATATATTTAGAAATATATTATGATGACATGAAAATGTACGAAGCAGTAGGTCAATGTATGTAGTTATACAATCGCAGAACTGCCACTTGATGAAATTTGCCTCTACAGATTATAGACACAATTAAAAGAAAACAAAAATATTAAAGGCCTGTTTCCATCAATAGCTGATACCTATAAAGACAGCTATAACAATAACCAAATTAGTGTCCATGCCAACAGGCAATAACATTGTGTTTATTATAAGCGCATACTGCAGTTATGTGGTCTGCTGCTTTAACTGCTCAAGCTCTTTAAAGCCAGGTGGATTCTGTAGTGTTTTTACTGTTCATCAGCTGGAAAAAATTGTGAAAGTGATTCCAATGATATTTGGAATTCCAAAAATTCCTTTGTGCCATTATATTTTGGTGTGGACTTCCCTATTTTGATAGAATCAAACAATTATTAAAACCTCATAGTTATAGCTATTGTCCTTGGTGTAAACGCACCTTAAAGGGGTCATATGATGCGATTTCAAGTTTTCCTTTCTCTTTGGAGTGTTACAAGCTGATTGTGCATAGATAAGATCCCTGAAGTTGCAAAGACTAAAGTCACAAACCCAAAGAGATATTCTTTATCAAAGTTAAGACTCTGCCACGCCCCCCTAAAACGGCTCATTCTAACACGCCCCCACATATCTACCTACTTTGTTTGGTCTTCCAAAAGAGGACGATATCCGCTTCGTCATGCCTGGAGCTGATCCGTGCTGGTTGCTGAGGAAATATATCAACTTCGTGCTGTGGATCGCCGGATCGGCTTTCACCATGGACGAAGCAGAGTCCAGCCCAGGGTCGTCACATGTGGTTGCCGCAAGCTCGCCGGCCTCCGCTCACTCTAGCCCGCCATGTGAAACTCCTTTGTTTGGCCTTTA
>NW_015660884.1:55363-81420 GCF_001515625.1 Sinocyclocheilus rhinocerous
TCGCTGCCCGGCCGGGACACGCCATCACAATATGGCAAGGGGCGTAACATTTCCATCCCACGCTTGAGGTATTCAGTCAATCACAACACACTGGATAGCCAGCCAATCACAGCACACCTCGCTTTTCAGAACGATGAGCTTTGTAAAAATCGACGCGTTTCAGAAAGGCGGGGCATAGAGGAGAAACAATAATGTACAGAATGTGAAAAATAATGTGTTTTTTGAACCTTAAACCGCATAAACACATTTCATTACACCAAATACACAAAATAATGTTCTTTTTAGCAACATCATATGACCCCTTTAAAACAGCAATCTGTCTTCATT
This sequence comes from Sinocyclocheilus rhinocerous, assembly GCF_001515625.1. Classification (NCBI taxonomy): domain Eukaryota; kingdom Metazoa; phylum Chordata; class Actinopteri; order Cypriniformes; family Cyprinidae; genus Sinocyclocheilus; species Sinocyclocheilus rhinocerous. Next base: position 55,691 of record NW_015660884.1, read on the forward strand.
ACTAGGATCATTGAAGATGTAAATACCAGGTATAAAAAACACCAGAATTGTAATTAACCATCTCTGATTAATAATCATAATGAAATATTTTTTAGTTTAGTAAATTCACCTGTTGCACTTCAGGGACACTGAGATCTGTTTAGCTGCCACAGTAGCTATTTGTTCTCCCAGCTTCAGACCCAGCAGTTTGATTTCAGTGCCTCTCCGTCGCTCTCTTGTTTTTATGTTCTCCACCTTCTGGCTGCCTTCTTCTCCATCACTACCAAAAGCAGTCTCACCCTCTTCCTCCTCATTCTCTACTCCAGCTTCATCAAGCTCTTCTTCCTCCCCCTCCTCTCCTGAAGCCACAGTGAGCGACACTATACGCTCAGGAGTGTACGATTTCTTGGATGTGTTCTTAAAAACGGTGACCTTGATTTGCTCATAGGGGACAAACTGTATTCCAGCCCTCTCTAGGTCAACATCTTTCTTCAACTGAGAAGAGAGATTGGAGAGTAATTGATACTACATCTAGTCCATTCACTGACCATCTGATACCTACTTTACACAAATCTGATTGGACAAGTTCTAATCTGACTGGCTGATTTATATTCTCAGGTAAATGCGAGTCTCACCTGCCTGGCTCCCTCAGTGAAGAGTTTCTCCATACTACGGTCCAGCCAGCGCAAGTACGGCCTAAAGAGCAGCTCGACTCTTCCCATCAGCTGATTAGTGGCATGTTTAGCCTTCAGCCATTCTTCTGAGGACCTCTGCACATATCTGCATTCACACAGCATAAAATAAATACACTTACTGATTTCGGTTCACATTTGCATGTGTATAATCAGCAACAGTTCTTCTCACCTCCCCATGACTGATGGTAAGTCCTGGTCTTCAGGGATATCCACAGTGAAAACCTATGATACGTTAGCTTTCATTAGCAAAAATATAGTATATGTTTTAACATCAAAATTCTGAAACATTTCAAACATGCACACCTCTTGAGGGTAACGCTCAGGAAAGCTGACCATGATGTCCACTTCATTAAGATCAAATGGCTGCAAAACAGAAAAAAACATTGATGTCTATGAAACTACTGTAGTTCATGTCAAAACTTTTAATTAGATGTGCTTTGCATTAAATTGTATCTGTACATATAACTATAAGTCATCTATCTGTGATCTATATATTTATATATGTAGTAACATGCTTGCAACTGCTGATTATGAAAATGCACAAGAAGCTCTTTTGCGTATAGTATGTAAAATGGTACAAAAGTCAAAGTAAAAGAAAATTAATAATTGACATCATCAGTATAGCTTTATTAGATAATTTAGTATAATACAACATAATTATTCCAAACTTTTGCTGGCATGCTGGATACAATTAAGTTTATTTGATCAATTAAAATATTAATTTTAATTCAATTTGAGTCAATAATGTTCAGGGGGCCCGGAAACCATAGCAGCACCCCTGCTTACTGTACATAAAGAAATGCTTGCTGACTATATCCAACATTACAAAGATGCATTGTCAAAAGCTAAATCAGAGTATTATTCTAATATAATTTGAGCTAGCGAAAAGAACTCTAGATCTCTTTTCTGTGGTGAATTTTTTTTCCTGCGTCCACCTGACTCTCTGCTGTTAACCGTATTATCAAGTAATTCCTGCACTCTACTTTTACTACTCACTTTACCAACTGCTGCGATAATATTGTGTCATATCCAGAAATCTAAACCTACCACTTGATAGCACGACCCATTGCCTACTAGTTTAGTTAAGCCTGTCTAACCATCTCTGTCTCCATTAATTACTCAAATTATTCACTCTTCACTTGTTTTTGGTTCTGAACCTTCCTCTCTTAAAACTGCTATTATTACCTGTATAACCTAAAAAATCAGGTGCTGATTCATCAAATATAGAAAATTACAGTCCAACTTCTAATTTGCGATTTATTTCTAAAATCTTGGAAAAATGTGTTGCAACTCAAGTTCACGATCATCTGTCCAATAATAAATTGTTTCAGCAATTTTAATCTGGCTTTCATCCCCCCCATAGTACAGAGACTGCTCTTGTTCAAATTTAAAAAATTTCGATCAAGACCATCTACAGTTACCACTGGTGTCCCTCAGGGTTCTGTTTTGGGCTTTGGAGTTTTGGACACCCCTGGTCCATACAATAAGTATTTACCCAGTCAGGGTCCGTGGCTTGAACTGTGACTCTGTAGTAGGTCAGCTGTCCATCTTCTCGCTCCTGCACGATGAGTTTGTCTTTCGGAAATCTCTTTGTGAGCTGAGCGATCTCGGTGGCTCTCAGCTGCTTGCAGACCTCATCAGTGAGATCAGGCAGTTTGATCTGCTCTTGACTTTTAGCTGGTCGTGTGGTCGGAGCAGAAGGCCTGAAGCTGCTCCTCTCTTTCGGGCCGTGAGGCTGGTCCTCCACGGGCGGAAATTGTTGTGGATGAAAGAAGCGACACCGGTCCTCCATTGCACAAAACCCAGACAGGAAGTAGCGGCAGGGTCGTCTGGCTCTCTCTTGCTTCACAGGAGCAGCTCTGTGGCTGGATGGAGGTGGAAGCTCCTCTGTACCAGACTGTCCGTTTTCACTCGTCTGCTGCTGTGGGTCTGATGGGTGACCATCCAAATTTCCTTCTTTCTCTTTGAGAGTTGTACCGTTCTCTTCGTCTTTCTGTGCACTCGCAGCTCTTTGATGAAGAAAGCGGCACCTTTTCCCATAATAGCATCGTTTGCCCTGAGAGTAGAAGCGACACAGTTGCTGCACCTGACCGGACTTCTGTGAAGTGTCCTTGCTGCTAATCTCAGTATTTTGGCTTAAATTGACATTTTCAGTGTCAGTTGACACGGATGAAGAGGCTGGTTCATCCCCAGGACCCAATGACTGTGAAATAAATAAAACAACATGAAAACGTCTGTTATATGACAACATTCTCACATGAACAACATGCTGTTTCAGTGTTTGATGTAGTGTTTTTTTAAAGGGATAGTTCACCCAAAATGTCGTCTTTTGTGTTTAAATCCTAACTGTGAATAAATTAATGAGGCCCTTGAATCTTAAAACTATGTTCCCACAATTTTTTTGTAACTGTTCAACAATAAAACACTAGTGTATTTGTGTATAGAGTCACTATAATAATCTGCTGAAAATATCAGCTTAAAACCTGATTTACATGAGTACTGTTACATGTACCATAAAATACCACGGGTTTCCCTGTAAACATGCTATTACATAACATCTGAAAGTGAACACTGAACACAGTCACAAGCATGTACTACTACTGACTAAAAGTCTGTCTTTTAGACAGTTTGTTTCAGTAAACCTTCACAATAAAGATTAAAGATAGCTTTTAAAACTCTCTAAAGGTGCATCAGGTGCGTCACATCAGGTTAATTTGTTCATGCAAATTTGCAGCGTTGACCCACAGAAAACTGCTGGTTTGAAAGTGACTTCTGTGCAAGCTGTGCTTCTTTTAACAACAGACAACTGTCCATTTTGCTGACCAAAAACTTTTGCTAATTTGACCATAACATAACACATCTTAATAAATCCATATGTAATTACATAAGTGAGAGGTGCTTTCGAAACACAGCTTCATGAAGTTTCACAACACTTTTGAATCTTTTGTTTTGATCAGTGGTTCGAACCCTGTATTACACTAGCCAAGTCAAGTGATTTAAGCAATGTAATTACATGTAATTATATAATTATACCGCTACACTAATAAAAAAAAACTAATTCAACATTTAAAAAATGTATAAATGATTGTATAAATTTTAAAAAGCTATATTAATATATATATTTCAATTCAAAATCCACAGATTTTGTCCGTCACTATTTTCCAATGACACTAAATTAGATCAATTGACCTCAAAACTTTTTGTTTTGAACAGCAGGTGCCGCCAGTCTGTGATGTTTCGAGATGACTGAGAATGATTTCGAAACAGTGAATCATTTTGCGAAGCAACTGGTTCAGTTGATTCAGAATTTCAAGAAGCCCAAGTTAAGTTCTCTCATCACTCATGCTCATTCTGATACGTACTAACGCTTTTAACTTGGTTTTTAAATTATGCTTTATAAATAAAATAATCTTAAATTAACCATATCCAACTGATTGTTGAAACTGAAAAGATTCGACTCCCAATTCATTGAAGAATCGAGCATTTCTAACACGCACAGGAAGTCCTGCTAAACCTAAAGTTCAACTGTTTAAAATACGTTACCATGTTGGTTTGGTTTACTTATGTTGGCGTTTAGGTGGACTGGACCTGACAATGTTGTTCTGAATTAAAACTGATCAAAATTGCTGGTGGATATTTGTGGTGGATGTCACCTAACAGACGTTCGCCACTAACCTGCACCACATCCGCACTTTCTGGCTCCATTAGATCGGATAGCACACACCTTGTAGTCACTGTATACTCTTCAGTACTTATTGCTGTCGCTCTGTCTCAGTACGTTTACGTTTAGCATAAACAAGCGATATTCTAAGATTGGGAGGCATTCGTTAGATATGTTATGATACAAGACGCTTACTTCCTCCAGGAGGCGCTTTGCTGGCTCACAAAGTCTAATTCTTAATTCATCCGCGTTCAAATCTTAAAACGATTATTGCATTACTGGAGACATTTCTACACCAAAAAGTGTAATCGTTTTAATCTATTAACTGGTATCTGACATGCCAAAAAGAGAAATGAAAATCTGCTCAAGCTACCCGTACTAAATTATTTTTTAAAAAGCTTTACGATGTAATCATGACGCACTGTAATTGGTCCAATCTGACCAGCGCGGAGGAAAGTAACATGCACCACGTGACACCATTAGCGCTATACTTCGGTATCGTTCTGGAAAAGGTGCGTTTCTCTCTCGGGCTATGAGGCTGGTCCTGTGGATGCCAAAAGCGGTCCTACACTGCACAAAATCGATACAGGAAGTAGCGACAGGAACGCCTGGCTCTCTTTTGCTTTACAGGAGCAGTTTTGTGGCTGAATGGGGGCGGATGCTCCTCTGTACCAGACTGGCTGCTGTCACTCGAATGCTGCTGTGTGGCTCTGATGCGAGACCGTCCACATTTCTTTCTTTTTCTTTGTGAACTGTACTATTCTCTCTATTTCGTTGCGCCTGCAGCTCTCTGATGAAGAAAGCGGCTATTTTTCTTGTAATAGCATCATCGCCTCCTCTGAGTGTAGAGACGGCACGATTGCTACACCTGCCTGGCCTCATAATTAAATAATTTACTTCGGAGTAATATCAGTGAGACATTTTAATATTCATTGATTTCAAAATACACAGTAAAGAATTGCATATTTGGACCAATCATGACCAATTAGAGATAACATATGGGCCAAAGCCACGCCCATTCAATACCGCTATGCTTCTTCTTCGTCGTCTTCTTGTTGCTTTACGGCGGATCGCAGACTTATAAGTGCATTACCGCCACCTATATCTCAAATGGACCATTGACACTCTATCTACAATCTCCTGATTAACCTACCAACCCACATACAAACACCCTTGATTCTTGTACCCGCTTAGAGTCTTCATAGAGCTTCATCCGGCGCTGCGTGTTCAGCTCCTCCGTCCTCCCTCAGCCCTCTTAAGCGGGATTTGAAAGGAGACAAAAAAAAAAGAAAAAAAAAAAAAACATACCGCTATGCTAATCACCACCATTCTATTTGCTGATTATTTTTCCATCGTTTGACTTAGACGTCTTCGACGCCCTCTTGCGTCACGGAGTGGAAAGACAACAGCGCATGTTCGGACAAACAATAAATTCACATCCAAACTGTCTTAAACACACCTTTTATTCCTAGAATGTAAATAAATATATGTATTACACTGTATAAGTAATGTCTACATACACCCCTCAGACACCTAAATAATTAAGAAACCGAATAAAGGTATAAATATTTCAGTACAAAGTCATTATAACACCTGAGCCACATGAAACATTCAGGACAGAGGATGATTTAGAAAGCTAAACTATTTTAAGTTGTATTTGTTTGCTTTAAAAGAAATATAGTCGATCAATTACTGAAAATGACACTAGTTCAGGTGTTTGAGACAATTTGGGAGACCTTCCAGTCAAAAGACTCAGCTTTGCAGCCTATGTGGGACTATGTGCGACTCAACCACTCTGAAACTCTTCGGTCTCCTCTCTTTCCTGTGATTCTGACCGTAGCGTCGTATTTTGTTCTTTGCCTACCCTACCTAGTCTGCGACATCAATGGAAAGAAGTGGCCAGCTATTAACCGGTACAAGATCCAGCCCGGCAAGATGCCCACAACTGCAATGCTCCTTCACTGCAGTGGAGTTACTCTTTATAATCACGTACTTCTGGTGTTTCCTGCAGCAGTAGCGCAGTGGATGTGGAGACCTCCTGTCCCCCTTCCTGAACGAGCACCTACATTGCTTGAACTTGCAGGTGGGGTGACTGGAAACCTTCTTCTTTTTGACTTTCAGTATTTTATCTGGCACTTTTTGCATCATAAGATCCGCTGGCTGTATGTGACTTTCCATGCTATCCACCATAATTACTCCGCCCCATTTGCTCTGGCCACACAGTGCCTTGGTGGATGGGAGTTGGTGACGGTGGGCTTCTGGACCACGCTCAACCCCATTCTGCTGAGGTGTCATCTGCTCACCACCTGGATGTTCATGGTGGTCCACGTCTATGTATCGGTGGAAGACCACTGCGGATATGATTTCCCTTGGTCCATGTCTCGTCTGATCCCATTTGGTGTTTATGGAGGTCCGAGCAAGCATGATGTGCACCATCAGAAACCTAATACTAACTTTGCACCTCATTTTAGTCACTGGGATAAACTGTTCGGCACTCATGCTGATTTTAGTTTTGCTAAAACTCAGTGATGAGCATGCATGTGTGAAAATATTACATTTGCATGTTTGGTTGCTTCAGGCAGAGCTTAAACAATGCAGAACTTATAACTTCAGTTTTCACAAGAAAACGATGCATAGAGATTATAGTACAGGCTAATTTGCATATCATAAACACAGGTATAATTAGTAAATTATTAAAAACGAGTAAAAATCTGTTTTTTTTTAAACCAGCATTTTAACATTATGACAGAACTCAAATCTTGCATCCATTGTATTTGAGTTGAGAACCTTTTACAGAGATAAATCTTCTGGTAACATTATGTCTATTTATTCATTTAGAAAGCATGTTGATTATCAACTTTAATCAGCTTTATTATACTGTATTAGTATTTAAAAACTAGTTTTACATATGATACATTTATACAGATTTAAAATGCACAAGAAAAAAAAACTATTGACATCAATTTAGTCTATTATCCATATATTTTTAAAGCTTGTTTATATTGTGACCTTTTATGATTTATCACTGTAAGGGATTTTTCAGAGTTTATTGGAGCATGTTTTACAAGAAAATATCATTTCAGTCTTTTTGCTTAAAAATTTCGTGTTTAATTCAATGTTACTTGCCCTTTCTTTGTAATTATTTGTGAAATTTACTAGCAATTTCTTAATGAAAATAGTTTCAAAGGAAATCCTACAGTATTCGTTTATTGTTTATTTATTTATAAAAAATAGATTTTTTTTTTTTAAGTGATTGTGGATTTATTTGTTTCGGTTTGGCACAATATGAAATGTGAGACAAAATCATTGCATACATAATATATTGAAATTATATGTATATATATATATATATATATTATTTTTTTTTTTCTTAAGCTATAAAACGGGTGTGGAAAGGTAAATATGTAAATTAAGAGATTTCTAATTAGTTTTTGTTCCTCCTACATATAGAAAGACACCAACCAAGTATGGTAAACTCAAAAGCAAATTTTCACAAGAGGAAGTTTTTTTTTCTTTTTCTTTTTTTTTTAAGGAAAGCAGATTTGCATATGCGTGTGAACTCAAAATAGATCGCAATGCAGTTACCTCTCATTTCAAATCCTGATTTGAATCTCTGTGTTGTTAATATTCTCTCTGTTGTTTTTCAAGACTACGTTTTAATATTTAAACATTTGTTGTTTATTTCATGGAATAGTTAACCTTGAAAACCTGCCTGCAGTCTTTAATGAGCTTCAGCCATGTGTTGGGCTTACCATTGACCTGATTGATTGTGATTGTGCAATTCAATGATGTAACAGCAGGTGTCAGTAAAGAGATTACTTAGTTAAATCCCATTGTGTAACTATCTTGCATGTAACCCGTAGACTGTATAAAAACATGTAACCCTTTACTTTCTATATTTAATAAGTCGATGTTTTGAATAGCAGAAAAAGATGTCGTTCTTTGCAGTTACAAAAAAATACAAAATAAAGTATAGTTAGTATTTTATGAAGAAAATGTGAGTGGTGCGTGCAAAACTTGTAATGCTTAATGCTTTGCTAAAGCCAGCGCTACTAATAAAAGTCTATTAAAAATATCAGGTCATCACATTTCTGTGTCTCCGTTATTTCCTACATAAACATCAAAATCGAATGATCAGTCACAATCTAGGCTTTTCGCTGCTTTGTGACAGCGCCAATGAGAGTTCGTCAGCTGACCGCTGTGTGGCGCTGTTCCCGGATCAGACTCAAACACAGCAGTGGTATGGCAGCCAGGAAACAGACAGCCATTTTATAATCCGCAGCCAGTTTGTAATATTTGCAATTTAAACGGCTTTTTCCCATCTTTTAATGATGGGTCAGTGTGGAATTACGTCGTCTAAAACCGTTTTGGTGTTCCTGAACCTGATATTTTGGGTAAGTTAGAGGCATTTGGGGCAGAATTTAGGAGTGCGTCAGTGTTGTCAGATGGACACAGTCAGGTGTCGAGCAGCTGCATTATTACACACGCTCCTTTAAATCACTAATACGTTTATAAAACCTGCTAAATGCTTGCATATTTTGCTATATTTGATATGCCTATTGTGTTTATATTACATTATTTAAAAAAACTGCTCGTTGCTGTGTATTGCAGTGCTTGTTTACATATTTCCTGCAGTCTTAATAAGTCTACACTGATCACTGTAATGCCTAATAAACATTGACTGTATAAGATTAGTGTTATTTATATGTCTTTTAGCCTTGAATATGCGTGCGTGAATTGGCAAGTCACCCTCATTGTTTTCCTTAGCCCCAGAGCAGGTTTAGTTGTATTGTTTGACATGTTAAACCTATTCCTCCTTAGGCAATTCCGTTTGGAAACTCTGTAATAATTTGGAAGGAGTCTTGAAGGATAAGGCTAATAGCAGTTTCCTCAAAGGATTCCATCATCACACAAAACAACAAAGAAGGCCTTTTTTAAAAAACCGTTCACAATGACTTTGCAATAGGATCAGATTTGAAACATTTGTACAAATGTTTTAGATTTTCTACAAATGATTTCCTTTTAATAGCCCTGTAATATTGTTTTAATACAGTACATTTAAGTTTATAATAGTAGTTGTAATAATAATAATAATAATAATAATAATAATAATAATAAAGATTTGGTAAAAAGACTATAATATTCAGGCAAATAAGAATAATAAAAAAGTATTTTCATTTTATTAAGCGGATCGTATGTAATTATAATTTGATTTCATAAAATCAATTAAATATAATTATTTTGATGTTATAGATGTTATAAAGATTAAAACCCTTTAATGTTAAAAATAAATATCTATAAAAGTCTATAAAGTCAATTCTTAGTTAAGGTATTTAGGTAAATGTAGACATCATTCACAATGATATATTGTACAATATAAAATAAAATATTTAATACATAATTAAAAATTCACTTTGAGGATCTACCAAAGGGGGAAAAAAGTCTGTTTGAGTAGGATTTAAATAAAATTGAAAATCAGTAATATTGGCCAGAATGGCCACTAAACTATGTGTGTATGTATATATATTAGCAATATACTGTTATTTAAAAAAATATATTTATCCCTTGTTTTCAAATTTCAAACATTTAAATTTAAATATGCAACACTTCCACAGCCAATGTTAAAAACAAAATGGGGTTTGCACATTGGGTTCAACTGAACTGGGGCATTGGTGGCAAAGTTTCACGTCTAAGACCTAACCTCAGCTGTTGGATCTGTAGAAACACTACTCCACCTATCAGCAGGATTTTCTTGTCTGCGTTTGTTTGATTAATCTCTTTAATCTGGGACTGGATGAAGTTTAAAGTCTCCACTTGACAGATAGAGGTAGTATGACACTATCCTGTTCTTTTTTTTTAGGGATCAGGCTGCTTTATTAAATCTGTCTTCATCACGTCAGAGCCTGAGAGCTGTGCTAAACCGATTCATAGGGGTTTTTATGGTGCAGTTGTACGTGGGGAAGACTAAAACCTTTTAAAACTAGTTTTTCCCAAAATGCCTGGTGGTCCATGGAAGACCCAGAACACTTTTTATTCCTGACTTGTTTCCTTATAAGATGATAATTATCCACATTTCTGTGTGTTGACCTTTAATTTTGGCTGATGGTTTTCTCGTTGGTCAGCATTCCATATCCTTAGTCGTTCTTGACGGATATGACATGAAGTTGTGTTTGGTTCCAAATACTTATCCTTAGTTGCCTTTATCCTAAATGACTGATTTGATTGCCTTTCTGTGACGAAGACTGCATTAAATCAATCCAGTAACCGGTCACATCTAACTCATAATGAGACTAACATAACTCTTGGCATGAAATCACATCATATCTGCTTTCATATAACTAACCCTCTGTTATCTCCTTATAGGCCGCTGCTGGCATTCTCTGCTATGTTGGAGCCTATGTGTTCATCACGTATGATGACTATGACCATTTCTTTGAGGATGTGTACACCCTGATCCCAGCCGTTGTCATCATCGCAGTCGGAGCGCTGTTGTTCATTATTGGACTCATTGGATGCTTCGCCACTATTCGAGAGAGCCGCTGCGGTCTTGCCACGGTTAGTGAGCTGTTCAATTTCCAGCACTTGCTATCAGTGTTTTCCTTAAATGAATACTTTTATCCAGCAAGGATGCATTAAATTAATCAAAAGTGACAGTAAAGACATTTAAAATGTTACAAAAGATTTCAAATGGGAAAAAAATGTATGATGTTTCCACAAGAATGTTAAGGAGCACAGCTGTTTTCAACATTGATAATAAACAAGTTGAAAGGGATAGTTTATCATTGTTCATATATCTTGCCCTGCTAAAACCACATTTCCTTGCATCTCTTCTTTGCAGTTTGTCATCATTCTTATGCTGGTGTTTGTGACTGAGGTGGTTGTGGTGGTTCTTGGCTATATTTACAGAGCAAAGGTGAGTCCCGCATTGAAAGGAAGTCAATATTTATAGAAATAGGAGTGCCTGCATCTCTTTTGTTTTTATGTGAAAGCTCTTCTCACTTTGTGAGCTCTTTCAGTTGTGTGCAAAGGTGAACAATGTAATGCTTGCCTTGTATTATACTGAGCTGTTTTATAACAGTGCTGTATAGACTACAAAAATGTGTCTCCTTCTACATAAAGAATGGATGTCAGGGTCAGAAATGAATGGAGGACAAAATTAATAAAAATGCCCCTCAAATTTCAAAATATCAACCAAAAGTGTCATTTTATGAGTTCTATTATTATGTAGTTAAACAATATTAGACAAGCAGGAGTGCTGTTTTTTTTAAATATCAGCACGATTGCAAATGTGATATTGATTTTATATTTCAACACACAAGAAGTTAATATTAAGTGAATTGCATTTTAGACGCACAACATTGTTTTTGATATATTTCGTGAACGAAAATAGTTCCAAAGAAAGCTACAGCAGAACCGTTGCATGTCTCAGAGCAACAAATGAATGAATCCACATTTTAAAGAAATCAGTCAAGGGAACAATTCAATGACCCATTCATAAAGTGCAAAAATCTTGTTTCTTGAATGAATCAGCTGTTTGAACGAATTGGTTGAATGAATGACTCGCTCATTAACACTTGCCAACACCTACTGTTCATTTTTAGAGTATCATTTCATTTTTTAGCATTTTAGACTTATATATTCAATTTTATTTAGAAAAACAATATTATTAAAGCATTTTGTAGTATTTTATTATTGCAATTGAATTTCTTTTTTTAAATATAAGAATCTGACTTTGCCCTGATAAAGGAAAAACAATTCCCTTTGATATCAATTTATGGGGGCAAATATTGACCCTTAATGGAATGCTAATTTGTGTCACTGGTGGATGTGTTTGTAGGTGGAAGACGAGGTCAATCAGTCCATCCAGAAAGTGTATGATGAATACAACGGCACCAACACGGATGCTCCCAGCCGCGCTATTGACTATGTGCAGAGACAGGTAAGACTTGTTGAGATGTACAGAATGTTATTGTATTGCTATATTGTTATATCCCAACCCTAATTATAAAATCACCATAATGTCTTTGAAGCTCCATTGCTGTGGCATCACCAACTACTCAGACTGGAAGAACACGCGCTGGTTTAAGGAGTCGAGAAACAACAGTGTGCCACTGAGCTGCTGCAAACCCAACGTGAACAACTGCACCGGCTCCCTCTCCCGTCCCGGAGACCTCTACCCTGAGGTGAGAGACGTTTGAGAAATGTGCGCTTGTAGCCGATGAAGAATCATTTGAATCAATGTTGAATCATTTTAGGGATGTGAAGCCCTGGTTGTGAAGAAACTGAAAGAGATTATGATGTACGTCATCTGGGCCGTTCTGACGTTTGCTGCAATTCAGGTATGCTGTTCAGATTTTTTAATTTCTAGTGTCAGAGTGCCGCTGAATTTTTTTTTCTTCTTCTTTTTAATTCATGTAGTGCAGTTTCAGTGTTATTAGTCATGAAAATGCATAAATCAAGGTTTCGGGGGTTTGTGAGTTGATGGATAGATGAAAAAATGATTGCTGGTGCTGTGTGATAATTGTGATATAGCTTAGTGCTATTATGGTGTTTCAGAGTGAAGCGTGGCACTGTGTTCACATGAGCAGCTCATGATCCAGTGTATTCAATGTCTCATTGCTTCTCGGTTTACAGTAAATTCAGCCGACTTCATCTTGGCATGCTGTGCACTATTTAACATGCATTCGGGAATGTGTGCCAGATTTAATTTATTTACACATTTGCATAATTTACAATAATTTTGTAAACAGAAGTTTTCAGCATTTCATCAATATTCCACCTAAATAAAAGCTTGAGGGTTTGAATGTTTAAAGGTTGAGAGTTTAAGACATAAATCAGTATTTAATTTGTTTGGGTTTCTAAAACGTTTAATAAAAAAAAAAAAAAAGATTAAATATTTGGTTTACTGACATGTCATGGAAGCTTTAACCAACATCAGAGAACCATGAATATGTGAATGTGTTGTTAAACTATTGAACTATTAACTTCTCAGGGGGTACTTTAAGTAAATCTTTTACGTTGGCTGGGGTTTAGCTGACAAGAAAGTTTGGAAACCCCTGGTTTAGATAATGAATCAACAGTGCAGAGCTTGTCCAGCAGCTTCAGTGTGTCTCTTTTGTTCCCGTCAGACAGAGCTCTGGGACTGCAGCACTCGGGCAGTGTCACTATGTGCTTTTGTTGCCCTGTAGCTGCTGAATCACAGACTTTGACATTCATACTGTTCCAAATACCCTCTGGGGCGTAAAGGCAAATAAGACGGCGTCTTGGCAAGCCCAGCACATGCCCGTGACTTACACATGACTTACACAACTGACTCAGTCTGCCTGAATTAACAAGCAAGAACCGGGGCAGTGGGTTAGGTTGTTCTTGGCAAACTTGCATAAATTACACCAGATGTTTTACCTTTTCATTTTTTTTTTCTTTCATTGTCTGAATTTACTGATTAAATTTGTCAGTGCCAGTGTGAAGAAGTTCACCTCACTCTTTTGTAGACTGTTGTCACAAAGGCAATTTGAAATAACGGCTATTGTATACGTGCATTTCCTGCCACAGTCCACTTTTTTTATCATCTGTTTTTTTTTTTTTTTTTACTTTTATGCTCACCAAGGCTGCATTTATTTGATTAAATATAAAATAAAACAGTGATATTGTTAAATATCATTATTTAATAATATTTGATATAGATGTTTTCAGTTTTATAATACATTTTAAAATGTAATTTATTCCTGTGATGGCAAATCTGAATTTTCAGGAAGCATTACTCCAGTCTTCAGTATCACATGATCCTTCAGAAATTATTCCAATATGCTGATTTCATGCTCAAAAAAAACATTTCTTATTATCAATGTTGAAAACAGTTGTGATGCTTAATACTTTTGTGGAAACCATTATAGTTTTTTTTTTTTTTTTTCAGGATTCTTTGATTAATAAAAGTAAAAAAAAAACTGCATTTATTTGAAATAGGATTTTTGTATAAATGTCTATACTGTCAATTTTGATCAATTCAATGCATTCTTGCTATTTAAAAGCATTTTTTTAAAGAAACGTTTGAAAGGTAGTGTATGTTTATGTAATTTTTCCAACCATCTGACTCTAATAATTTAACTACACTATTCAATATAATCTTTAGCAAATCTCAATTCTTCATACTATTTATTTTAAGGTTGCGATGGCAAAAATCACTTTTACTTTTTAGTGTTTACTTTATTTAAACAGAAATAATGTAGAATTTTGATATCAGCAATTTATCATTATCAACCAGAACTGTAGTATGTATTCTTACCATGTACCAGTGCAGATGTTTCTCATCTCATATCTCTGAGTTATAAATTAAGTCAATCTTTATTTTTCCTCTAGATGCTGGGAATGCTGTGCGCTTGTGTGGTGCTGTGTCGCAGACACCTAGACCCGGCCTACGAGCTTCTCATCACTGGAGGGACGTATGCATGAAAAAACCTAGCAGACAGACTCTCTCTTTTCATGCACACACAAACACACACACACTGGGCTCAGGGTTCTGTCGGTGTGAGGTGGCACACTGGATATGCCCTAATTTATGTCTCTTTCTACACGCCTTACACAGGGTTTGCTCACACATTGCACTGGTGATGGGTGTAACAAAGCGCATACTATTTATTTATACGCTGAAAATGACTGCGTTTTAATTTAAACCTTTGTTTTTTCTCTCAAAGGCGTCGGGCCAGACTGCAAAATGGCAGACAGCCAGTTTTTAATCCCGTTGAGAAGACTTTAACACAATAAAAGTTAACATTTTCTCTTTCTTGTCTCTATTATATGGAGTGGAAGATGCAGATATCGTATGGAATAATATGTGGAATGTATGCTTTCCTCATTTGTTAGTCTGCACTATGTGTACGGTTTAGTTATACATTACAAATACCAAGATGGTAAATGGTTGGGATGGGGAAATGCTTTGATGCGAGAGGATCGACTCGTGGTAGCGCTGTCTCAGATGTCACCCATCACCAGTCCGCTGCTCAGGGACAGTGGCAGTGTGAGAGACAGGTCTGGATTGACCACACAAGATTGCTTGGCATTGTGAGTCCAATCGTACAGCTAAATGTTCAAAATGGGGTTCACATGTAAAGCGTTAAGAGGTTTGGGGGATGCTCTCTAGATGCACTACCTACCATTTACTGAACTCTTATCTTCTTTTCCTCCTTTTTCCATTGCTTACAGTGTAAACATTACTAGTCTAGTAATATATAGAGTTTAAAGTTAGTTTGGATAACATGTAGGTATGTCAAACGGGGTCAGCAGTGTATTATTTTAAGGAATGTATACATAGGGAGAAAAAATTGTGAAATAAGCTTGTAATTTCGATCTTTAAATAAATGTTTCATAAGTTGACACCTGTTGTTTCATTTCTTTGATTTGAATAAGATATTGGCTTTTATGCCATGGCTGCAAAATTAAAAATTATATTATGTAAAAATGTTTAATAATTTTTAAATACAGTTTAAAGTAACTGTTTCCTATTTGAATGTTTTATTTATTATTTATTACTGTGTTGATAAAGATCCACCATTTAGCAGTCATTAGTCCAGTCCAAGAAAACCGTTGTGCTGCTTTATTTTTGTGGAAACCAAGATACATTTTTTTGAATAGAAAGATGAACAAAAAGTTCAAAAGAACAGCATTTATTCAAAAAAAAGTCTTTACTGTCATTTTCGATCAGTTGAGTTCATCCGTGCAAAATAAAAAATATTAATTTCTTAAAAGAAAAAAAAAAAACCTTTTGAAAAAATCACCTTAAATTATGGTAGACTTTATACACTAAAATGCCCATTAATCACAGTACACCCCGTAATTGTTGTTAAAAGCTAAAGAAAGAAGTGCTTCTGAACAACAGTCATCTTGTACTTGTCATTTGTACTCTGTAATGTAACAAACTGGAGCACAACTATATCATTCTTGACTGAATGAGCAATTCCATATGCACAAGGCACTCAAAAGATGTCAAAGATGCCTTGTCTGGGGTCTTTCTTCAGTCAGGCGGCTTAAACACTTGATAGCATAGAACAGGGTTAAAGTTCAGTCCTTTCCCAGGGAGGGGGATGTGTCCCATCTGCTTGCTGTGTTGGTCATGCGAAGTAACATATCATCACACATTATCTAGAGGGGGAGGTTTGATCGCTGTGTTCTTGGATCCATTAATAACAGCACAACATCTGCAAGCTCTAATGGCAGGTTATTAATAGTAGAAAGTTGAAATGCAATTAATGAGCCTGTCATGTGGGGTTCCCCTCTATCGGTATACTTACTATAACTGAGAAGGACCTGACAGTGCTGAAACACGATCTGTGCAAAAGAGCAATGTGAAACCTTTTAACCAGATACCTGATAAAGAATTAGCAGGGTGTTGGTTTACTGACTGATTTACGTGCTGAAAAAAATGCTTGTATAGAAAGTACTATGATTACTATGCTACCAACTCGCAATTGCATATTAAAGGGATAGCTCACCCAAAAATGTTGTCTTCATTTACTCACCCTCATGTCGTTCCAAACCTGTTCTTATGTTGAACATAAAAGAAGATATTTTGAAGAATGCTGGTAATCAAACAGTTGATGGTCCCCATCGACTTCCATAGTATTTCTTTCCCTATATGGAAGTCAATGGGGACCAACAACTGTTTGGTTCTTCAGAATTCTTCAAAATATCTTCTTTTGTGTTCAACATAAGAAAGAAACTTGTACAGGTTTGGAACGACATGAGGGTCAATGTTTTTGGGTGAGCTATTCTTTTAAATCTCAATTCTGAGTTTATAAACTAAACTGTGAAACAGCAATTGCAAAAAAAAAAAATTCAGAGAAGAAAAAAATAAAAAATGAAATACATAAAACACATTTTAAAATGTTTTAGAACAGAAAATGATTTTAATAGTTTTATTTCAAAACAATTAGAATACTTATTTTAAATTGTAATAATATTTCAGAATATTACTGTTTTTTTTTTCTGTAACTTTGATCAAATAAGTGATAAAGTGCTACTTTAGTGAGCAAAAAAGACTTCAATAAAAAAATTGTATGAACTCCAAACTATTGCACTGTAGTGTATTTAAGCTTCCTAATTTCTTAATATGTTGCAGACCGTAATTGACAGTGATTTCTAAACATTTATGATCAATCAAATATGTGACCCTGGATCACAAAACCAGTCTTAAGTGTCAATTTTTCATCATATAATAAATCAGCTTTCCATTGATGTATGGTTTGTTAGGACAATATTTGGTCGAGATACAACTATTTGAAAATCTGGAATCTTGAGGGTGCAAAAAAAAAATCTAAATATTGAGAAAATCGCCTTTAAAGTTGTCCAAATGAAGTTCTTATCAATGCATATTACTAATCAAAAATGAAGTTTTGATATATTTACGGTAGGAAATTTACAAAATATCTTCATGGAACATGATCTTTACTTAATATCCTAATGATTTTTGGCATAAAAGAAAAATCTATAATTTTGACCCATACAATGTATTTTTGGCTATTGCTACAAATATACCCCAGCGACTTAAGACTGGTTTTGTGGTCCAGGGTCACATATGGTAAGTTGAATACCGTGACTGAGAAATATTTGAAAAAGTTTGTGAATTGTTCCCTTGGCCTTTTGGAAACTTGATACGTGAGGACAAGACAAAGCCGATCGTTCTGTTTAAACTTTAAAATGTTTGTCCCAGGTTAGTTTCTCTCAACCAACCACCTGAGTCAAAAAGTATTACAGCCACAGTGTTCAAACCATTACCCAACTTACATTCAGTCAACGCCAACATGATGCAATGATCATTACACAGCTTTTATTTTATGCAGTCCAAGTGATAAATGCAAAATGCTGAACCTAGAGCTCTATTATAGATGATATAGATGATGATAATTTAAAATTGTAGATGACCTCACTTTTGTTTCATTGATTAACTTTCCAAAAAGTAAACAGATGAAATTTTGAATTCTGTTTAAATATCTACATTGTCATCGTCTTCGCATGAACTAAATCACGGCAAGTCTGTAGTGGCTACTCATTGTGTTGTACATGCTTATGTTTTTCATTCACAATAAATAATTTTTATAATAAATATAAATCTCTATCTCGACAATAATGATAGTCACGTATAATTATCAGTTTTTAATATACATATTAATCCGTTTCTATGTTCCATACAGATTTTCAGTACGGATGTGCTACTGCTTAAATGCATTTAGCAAACAGAAATCCTCCTCTGAGACACTTATATAGGGAGTGCCCTTAATAACTCTGCTATTCGAGGGCGTTTAAGGACATGGAGAGCCTTTCCAGTGTGCGCTAGACTCTTGATTCATATCTTGGCTAAATAGGAGCCTGGCACCAGCCCAGTCTGGCCGTCCCTCTCCACCATCCACCAGCCGTCTCCTCCCTGTTCCACCACGAGCAGCACTTCCCCCACAGAGATGGAGAGCTCATCAGCGCCCTGCACACACAACAGTCTCTCATCAGACTGCATTAAACATCCCAAAAATGATATGAACCGTTTTCTGTACTTAGGCAAGAGCCACGGTAAATACCAAATTGGCATTTTTGAAGAAACATTGAAATGTTAATACTGACTTACACTGCAGTGGCAAATTTTCTCGAAAATATAGAGTTCTAAAGGGATGACTAAATTTGGCCTTTAAAATATTCTGTATGCGCCTCTTTAAAGTTATCTATAGTGAATGCATATTCTTAGTATTCTCCTGTAAAGTTATAATCATTTCCATCTTGTTTTTTTTTTTTTTTTCATTTAATCAGACTATTGTACCTGAGCGACATAGTCATACTGAGCCTGGTATGTGCCGCTTTGAGAGCCAACACTGTCTGAAGTTGCTTTTGGAAATCCAGGAATGGAGGCATACACTCCATCTGAGATGTCCGCTGGAAAAAAAAACAGATCAATTATATAATACATATACTGTAAAATATACATTAAACTAAACTTCAAAAAGTGTAAATAAAAATGAGAAAAGTTGCCCAAGGCAATTAACTGAAATAAAATACGTTTATGTACTAAAACGCCTAAAACTGAAATAAAAATAAAGCTAAATAGAAATACTTGGTAACACTTTACAAAAAATTATTCTCACGCATTTATTAATCTTAATAATATTTTCAATGTTTACTAATTCATTATTTAAAAACAAAAGTTGTATCTGTTAATACTGGACCTGAGCTGACATAAACTAACAATAAACAGTATTTTTATTAAGATTAATAAATATGGTAACAAATGAATTGCTCTTTGTTAATTTTAACATTATCTAAAGGGAGCTTATTGTAAAGAGTTGTAATGTAAACACTACTAATACAAACATTACAGAAAACAAAAATCAAAGCTAATTCATAATATTAATAAATACTATAATAGTATATAAATAATGCTAAATAACACTAGTACTCAAATACATTTTTCAAGTGGTTACACTAGGGAAAATATTTGGGGAAAAAAGATAATTCATGATATTAATAAATACTATAATAGTATATAAATAATGCTAAAATAACACTAGTACTCAAAAAAAATTTTTTAAGTGGTTACACTAGGGAAAATATTTGGAAAATAAAAAGTAAGAAAAAAACAAATACAATTAATGAAATTAAACAGTGGGCTGAAGTGCCCTCTGGTGGTGGTAAAAATAGAAGAACGAAAGATGCTGCCGAAAATTGTCATTATGTTATTGTAATAGGTACCTGATGGAGGTGCTGATGGCTGAACACATTCATTATTAGTCCTAGAGCCAACAGCACAGTTGCCTTGCAAGAGATTTGAAAACCTTTCAAAAAGAAAAAAAAAAAGATTGCATAAAACGGGAGGAAAAACCAGCACATTAAAAGACTGAAGAAATTTTAAACATTTAATATGAAGTCACAAATTCACCAGTTCAGTATCACAGCTCGGCCTGCACGTCTTTTTGTGTGATATATCTGCTAACACCTTTAAGACTAATGAACCAGTATTTCTGATAGAAAGCATGTTAAAACCAGCTTCTGCTAAACAGCAGTATGGCTTACATTTTCCATTGTTTTCTGTCTTGTCAGCATGGCAAATACACATGAACATACAGACCCAGCAGTGGAAAACACACCTCTTCATCACGCCTCCTCCAAAGCGTGCGATGCCATTGCTGTCCGTTGTTGGTTGTCTATCATAATAGTTTTCAAACACAATGGGCACTACAGACACAGACAGATAAATTGAATTAAGCAAAGACACAACAATCACGATTTGTGATTACTGGCCAGGTTTAATATAAAAACCCAATGGAAACAATATAGAAATGCACTGACCTGCACGAGTGGTGCCAGTGCTTTTCGTCTTGATGAAAGTGTTGATGTCTTCCGTGATGTCACACATTTCTAGCACTTTCCTCACCTCCTCATAACACTGCATAAAAATGACCAGTAATTTGACAATATGGCCAGTGCTTTATTTCACAGTTAGAGACCACGAGTTTTTAGCATTTAATACCAAAATGTAATTGCATTAAAGATAGCATTTGTGTAAAACCTGATAGTTTTCCACAGAACATCAAAGTTTCAAGCGAAGCTCACAGGAGCAATGACACAAGTTTGCTTACATTCATATAATTAATATCAAGAATAATACATCCCACTTATTTGATGTCATTTTAAGTCAAGACGCAACAGGTGAATAGAGAAAAATATCCGATATCATCATACTTGTGATTACATTAAGAAAATTAATTTGCATTACAACTTTTCTAAAAATGCTGTTTAAATATGCATATGATGCATTATTATAATGTACACTAATTTGCATAAATTTCCAGAACAGGTACACAATTCTTGTTGACATACTGTATTAAAGTTAAAGGTTTTTATTTGACTATTTTGAATTTAAAAAATGCATTTTATCATCTTTTTAGGAATATGTTTTTTATAAACCAGGATGATTATAAATGAACAAACTTCAGTGTAATTTAAGTATCACTGGTACTATCATAGTTAAATATTATATTATAGTATACTATTATAGTTTATTTGTATTTTGAGTTTTTATTTTATATGAAAAAATATGAATTTTTTTATATTCTGTTTTCATTTTCAGTTGGAAGTTTTAGTCATTTTGTTGATTGTTATATATACACATACAATATACTGTATATGTCTATATAGTTTTTAGACATTTTTATTTTAGGTTTACTTTTAGTTATTTTAGTCCATTAAGTTACACTAAATTAAAATAAGAAATGCTGCCTCTGCAGCTAGCTGAAATAAAAGGATTTAATATTTTATTTTAAGATGACGTTTATTTTATTTCAAATAATGGAAATGTGTTCTAATGGTATTCATTTTCATTTTAAATTCAGTTTCAGTTTTAGTTAAGATAACCCTGATTTTAGTATATAAAAATCAGTGTTATCTTATACTAAAATATATAAAACTGGAAAGTTTAGTGTATAGTATGTAAGTGCTACTCATTTCTGCCATTAGAGTGGCATGAAAAAAAAGCCTCATTTTCAGCAAACAGCCTTTATAAATATATTTTGTAAATTGAAATCTAAAGACTAGGGTTGTAACGATTCACTCAACTCACGATTCGATTCGATTCACGATTATTATTATTTTTTTAACAAAATGAGATTTAAGACAAATTATAAATTAAATGTGTCCTTTTATTACATCCCTACTAAAGACGCTGATAGATTACAGGTCACAAAATAAACACTTAAATATGAATTTTGGACGTTTTTTCCCCCACTAGTCTGAAAGAAGACATGTTAAGAAAGCAAAATCAAAATCTTAAAACTGACCACTGCATGAAATACAATGGTTCTATCTTTAAACATGTCCATATTTCCACCGTATGTATGTAATCTTAATGTTATCCGCTGCAACTATCATCAATGTGATCTATAAAAAACTTCATTAAGTAATACTGACCTCATCATCTTTGACGCATTGCATGGAAAAGTGGTTACAATGGACCCAAATAGCATTTCTCAAAATGTTAATGCGATCATCTTCCTGCTGCTGGAAAACCTGGAGGAATTCACAGAATTCAGCTCAACATCATGCTATAAATACATCTGCGTGCTCGTAATGTGAAGGCCCATGAATCAGCCAGCTTATTATTAATAATGCTTATGCAGTGGACAGACGCAGAAGGAAATCAGTAGGATGACACAGGCTGAGCTAACTCACCATACAAGGTATTAAATACAGTAAATGGTAAATTGTCAAACTGTTAGTGACACATAGGAGGATCAGAATTGACGTTATGCATGTACTTGTTAAATAAACCAAAAACAGTCTCTTTTGCAGTTGAGTTGAGTAGTGTTTGTGGTACATATGGGTAAAACAGAGAGAAAAAGGGAAGTTCATTTTTAGTGTGTTCTATGTGGTTCACAGCTTCAGCAGAGAGATAGAGCTATTTCCGAAGGCCTGCAAACAGATAGGCGAGTGTGTTTTTATACCTCACACGTGCACTCGTGCGTGGTCTCCCATTCCTGACAAATCTTATCCAGCTGCTCTATGTTTGACATGTACTGTTTCTCTGTGAATCAGGAACAAGCATGAGCCTTGTAGCATTTAATGTCTTGTTTGGAACTATTTGAATTGTGCATGTTAAACATTACTTGAATCACAGTTTTGTTTTTTTTGGGCTCGGATGTACTGATTGCTAATTTTTGCATTGCAACCAGACGCTGCTATGTGTGAAAACAAAGCATATTTTTATTCTCACCTGCATCTGTTACTGCGTCCCTGCACTGTTTTGCTTTGTTTTGTGTCTGTTATGGCATAGAGCACAAAATAGATTTCATCAAAGTTAGCATCATCATTTTATTTTTACAAAGAGATTGGTAGGTCTCTTAGCAAAATCAGTTGACTTTAGCCATCTTTGTTGCATTACATGCCAGTTCAAATACAGAAAAAAAGTACTTTTTAATAAAAAAAAAAAAATATATATATATATATATATACAGTATATACACACACACAAATACTTTTTCATTTTTTCCAAAGTCTGCATGCCTGCAAAATATTAGAGATATCCTAATATCCTTTTAGATTTTGGTTGTTATCAAACTTTCCTTTTGATATCTTAATTTTTAAGGCCCTATATGGTTCACTTCCAGAGCTGACACTTAACGTTATTTCTACTCCCCATAATTTGGCTCTGAATCTCAGGTGAAAATGGTCATTTTGACCACCCTCTACAAACCGGTGGATTATTCATCCATGACATTTAATATCTTGGCTTTCTTCTTTATTTATGTATTTCTTCCAAATTAAAATCAACATTTTTAGCTAGGCATGTCTGGTTGAGTTGACACAGAATGACCCCAGTTTAATTAAAAAAGAAATGGCATCAAACAATATCACTCGCATTTTTACCAACATTTATTTCAAATGTAAAACAATTCATAAATTAAGTAAAATCATACTATTGTTCAAAAGTTTGGGGTCAAAATATTTTTGAAAGATGTCTCTTACGTTCACCAAGGCTGCATTTATTTCATCAAAAATATAGTCAAGACAGTAATATTGTAAAATATTATTTCAATTTTAAGTAACTGTTTTCTTTTTTGATATTTACAGTTTATTCCTGTGATGGCAAAGCTACATTTTCAGCAGTCATTACTGAAAATCGTCATTCTTATATGCTGATTCGCTGATCAACATTTCTTGTTATTATAAAGTTTAATAACAGTTGCGCTGCTTATTATTTTTGTGGAAACCGTGATACTGTTTTTCAGTATTCTTTGATTATTATAGAAAGTTCAAAAGAGCAAAACAGCTCTTTTCTATATTTATTTGAAATACAGATTTTTTTTTTGTTACATTATGTCTTTATGGTCACATTTGATCAATTTAATGCATCCTTGCTGAATAAAAGTATTTATTTTTGCCAATAAATAAATAAATAATCTTACTGACCCCAAACTGAACGCTAGCGTATGTTGTAATATTTGACAACCACACAAATTCTGCCCATAATGACCCATAATTTACCTTTTCAGATTGTTTGGGGGTGACAGTGGATGTACTGTTGAGCTTCTCAGCAGCCAGTTCAGCTTCATCAGCCTCTTTACACCTCTGCTCATACGTCCTTTTAGACTGGGAAAAGCAGGAAGATACAGGGTTATTAAACCACTGCTCACCTAGACTTGAATGATGGCCAAATTGACTAAACACTATTTAATCTAATTTCAATTAATAAGCAGGAAACTTCCCCTTATCTTTAAACTTGATTCTAACCTCAATCTACACTCTCTTATCTCATGAAAAAGTGTGAGTAGACTTTCGAAATCTACCTGAAAATTGTTACTTTTTGACCCAACTGGTTTCACTCACTCAAACATGCACATATTCAATGCATTAATAAATGAATCGATACCTTAATGTAAATATACATCCATCCACTACAAAGCAACAGAAGAACAAGACATACAACAAGCTGATGGAAAACGAAACTTTACTACAGTATATGTAATTCATCTAGCTGGTCTCCTTCTACAGCTAACTATTTATGTGATCAGATATGACATAAATTTTCCAGTATTGCTAACTAGAAGATTGTAGCATTCAGTTGACTCTCTTTAAGACAGAATTAAGCATACAAAATTATTTATACATACATTTTGCTGGGGTTTAATTTTTTCAACTTTGCTATTGTTTCTCTGAATAAATAAGCTTTCCATTGATGTATGGTTTGTTAGGATAGGACAACATTTGGCAGAGATACAACTATATGAAAATCTGGAATCTGAGGGTGCAAAAAAAATCAAAATATTGAGAAAATCGCCTTTAATGTTGTCCAAATGAAGTTCTTAGCAATGCATATTGCTTATCAAAAATTAACCCAGCAGGCACACAACGTCATAAGATGTTGACATTTGGTTAAATTTCGGTTGCGACGTCAGGATGTTAAATTTATGTCCAATACCGACGTCAGCTGACGTTGATATTTAGTTGTTTTTAGGTTGCGTAACCAAAATCCAATGTTAAGTCGATGTCAAATTGACGTCAAATACTGACGTCAACCCGATTTTCATTTTCAACCAAAATGCAACGTCTGTCTGACGTCATGTCCAACGCCAACCTGACGTTACATAGACGTCCGGTGCCTGCTGGGAAGTTTTGATATATATACGGTACGAGAGAAGAGGTTGTTGAATAAAGTCAAAAGTTATTTTTGTTTTGTTTTTGCGCACAAAAAGTATTCTCGTCGCTTCATAAAACGTCTGTCTGACGTCATGTCCAACGCCAACCTGACGTTACATAGACGTCCGGTGCCTGCTGGGAAGTTTTGATATATATACGGTACGAAATTTACAAAAGATCTTCATGGAACATGATCTTTACTTAAAGGGTTAGTTCACCCAAAAATGAAAATT
>NW_015660884.1:81574-93676 GCF_001515625.1 Sinocyclocheilus rhinocerous
ATGTTAACGCAGTAAGCACAGTGAAGGCTTCCGTGTTCTACGTCCGAATGCCGGCTCATTATTAGCCAAAGCTGCACATGTGAGCTGCGCGACGCATGCGTGTGACGCTGATGCAGGAGCCGTCCAATAATGAGCCGGCGTTCTGACGTAGAACCTGGAAGCGCGACCCATACAATGTATTTTTATCAATGTACTACAAACATACCTGTGCTACTTATGGCTGGTTTTGTGCTCCAGGGTCACATATAAAAAATGAACTTCACTTTAGTTTTTATGACTGTACATTTACAATATACGTTCTAAAATAATCTAAAATATATTTCACTACAGGGACAGTCCCATTGACCTACAGTAGTGTGCTTCTAAACAATGGTGGTAGATTATGAAGCATATCTTCTGAGGTTTGGACTAACTTCCTGTCATTTAGAAATCATAACCCTCATCTTACCTCAAGTCACACAAATACCTTTACAGTTCCTGATCTGAATAGATCAGATTCCCATCAGATTCCCTTTCACTCTTTTGTTTATCAAAACAGAATGCTATACGATAATGTGTGCCTTTGCTTTCTGAATTTGTTTGAATGTACCAAGAAAAACAGAAACACGTGTTTTCTTGACAATACAGCAGTCGTCTGTTGTCAGGAAATTGTGAATATATGAGGAAGAAAGAAAACCTAACATTGAGAAAACAGAGGCTGTGTCAGTGGGAGCCAACAAAAGTGTGCGGGCGAGAAGGAAATATACTTCTAGTAGAGAAGTGAGACTTCCTGAGATGACAGTTACAACATTTTAAAGTCCCATCCCCCCCTCTGCCCTGCACACTTGCTGCACAGAGGTTAGCGTATGCATTGATGATTTAAATCACTCTCTTTTCACCCTTCCTCTTCCTGATATTCTGCTTTCAGTCTCTATTAGGCAAATACAGGATGAACTGAGTAGCCTACAAAACTGAAGTGACTAATATGTTAAAGTAAATTAGACTTACCTCCATGGTTTTCTTATATAATGACACTTTGGTCTTCTGAACCTTTTCCATAACCCCTTCAAACTGTAAAAAGTAAACATTTGATAGATAAGTGCTTGATAGGTAACACCTTTTTTAATAAAGCAATAGTACACTGGTGTCAATGGGGCGGTACAAAAGCTAAAAGGTACTAATATGTAAACTAATATAAAGTACTAATATGTACTAATATACCATTTAGGGGTAAAAAAAAAAAGCTACAAATATGTGCCTTTTAGCTTTTGTGCCACCCCAGCTTTTTTCTGAGAGTGTAGCGGACGCGAGGTGTTAAGAAGCATCTTGGTTTGAACACAAGTACAGTACTCCGTTTTTGTTCACCCAATTTTAAACATAGAATAAACATGTGAGCAAGTGGTTTGCGGTTCTGCAAATGTAGATTAATTAAAGCATCACATGACATTTAACCTTTTTTCGCTGCTCCTTTTGTCGTTCTCTGAACTGCTCCATTCGTTTCGCCTCTTCTCGTAACATCCCCGAGAGCTGAATGTGCAAATTTCCGATGTCCTCCATTTCTAGGTGAGAAAAAAGCATATTCATTAGTGATCTTGTAGGTTTGGGTTTAGTTAGCAGATGTAGCTGATACTGTTTATTCCTTACTTTCTTTAATATATTTCTCAGTGTCACTTAGCAAATATATATTTGAAGTGTTACTTACGGGCTTTTAGCTGGTCAAATGATGCCTTCAAAGTGCTACAATACCAAAGCAATAAAAACAAAGATAAAAAAAAAAGACTCATGCTCACAAACCTTTATTTGTATGCAAAATTTTAAATCCAGAAGCCAATTTATACTTTAATAAATATATTTTAAAAATACATACAATATTTTCTTACCCAATTTCACTTTGCCCTCCTGTCTTGCGTGCAATAGTAATCAATTCCTTGCCGTACCGTTCCTCTGCCATCGCTCTACGAGTAGAAAACTGCATTGTTATCCAATCCAATACAGCTCAATACTTTTAACCAATGCTACACAGTGCGTCTTGTAGAAATCAATATAAATATGCAATTTTCAGTTGTTACCTCATTCTTAAGAGCTCCTCCATATCTTTGCAAGCTCGTCGTCCATCACATAGCCTCTGGATAAGAGTCTCATATCCGGTGTTACTGGTGAATTCTGGGCCCTGGAGCCATGAGGATTAGATTATATTTCTCCAGTAACAGGATTGTTTATTATAACATGATTAGGTTGAAAAAGAAAAAAGAGATTCCATTTCGATATATCTCTGTGCATTTCAGTTTTAATCCTGAATTAGGCCTTATTTGAAGAAGTTGGTATCTATGCAAAAATAATATGTGGTACCAGACTGTCTGAGGTGGTTAAACAGTTTAATCATTTACTGTGCTTATTGACATGGGATGCTATATTAATGGAATATTAATAATATTAACATGGAACGCTCCTTCGTTTATCTCAACAATCTTACATTTTCAACAGAAAGAAAACAATAGTACTATTTTTACATAACTATAGAATATATTTTACATGCACCTTCAACACTGAACAGCACTAGCATGGTTTGACAGGCAAATCAACCCAGAAGCTGCTTTGTAGATAGATGCTCTGACAATACAAGATCAAAGCTAAAAAGAGGATAGAGTGGGCACACAGTCAAACGCTCAACAGGAAGCCCACAGATCATCTCCATGACACAATATGAGGATGTCTAAATATAAACCCTCAACCCTCAAATGTAGAGAAGTATTTTTTGTTAAAAAAGGCAAAAATCCTATTCCTAAAAATCTTACATCAAAATCTTAAAAAAACAAAAAATCATTCTTAGTTTGAAATACCATCAGTGTCTTATTTAAAGAAACAGTAATTCCTGATACAAATGAACGAGAATGGCAGTGCACAAAAAATTCTGAGATTTGATAAGTGGACCAAGGGTATTGTGATGCTAGTGTATTATTGGAAGGTAAAGACACATTACTATATGCAGTATTGTTAACCTCAGTCATGTCAGCCCTAACAGACAACAACGTTCAATCTAATCTGTCAAAATAGCTCAAGTCATGTACTTACCCAAAAAGAATCTTTGAATTGTAACGGTGTCATTTCACAGGCTGCTTTTAGGAATGTTGCAAGCACACAGAAGGAAACAAAACCGGAATGAAGAAAAATGAAAGAACTGACAATACCATACGCAGGGAAACCACTGTTCACAGTACACCCGTAGTGCTCAGGTTTGACTGAGATGAGGAAGCTCTCTCCTATATGTCATTGACCACAGAGAGCATGGCCGACAGATAATACGCATGCACTCAGCAGCCATTTGAATACTAGATAGGATGGAACATCTCAAACAGTGGGCTTTTGGAAAATATTAAAGAGTCAGTCTTTAGGTGTCAAAGAGATTTGGAGCAAACAAAGCCATCGAAATCTAAGCAGAGTTGAGTTGAGTTGTTTCTTCATAACTGCAGAAATAGCGAGGTGGTAGCAGTTAAATTGATTTGAATATCTTTTGACTCCAAGCGACAGCACAGCAACTGTGTGTGATAGCTACGGATTTTATATAGAGAGGGCCAAAAGAAAAGTGCATCTAATACAGCTTAGTTCAAACAAAATACAATTTCTCAATAGTTAATCTATTTCACTAGACAACACCACCCTGCATCATATTAGCTGAATGAAATCCAATCCTACGTGTTTCTTACTAATTTTGCGATGCCGATTTCAAAAATAGTGCTCGTTTTGCTCTAGCATGTCCCACTTTCTCATAAAATGTGCTTTTCATAGCATTTCTGCTTTTGACAACCATTTGTAAGGCGAAGAAGTCTTGTATTATCCTTTAATCACGAGATAAACTGACATGAATACATGATTCCTATCCTCCACTGAGCCAGGTTATAACTATTTGTTCAATTCTCAGCCGATTTTCACTTGTATGAATGATTCTGGAAACATTATTTTATGCCTAATCCTGATTTCAAGGTTAAAATTGTGGCCTGTGAAAGAAGAAAATGCAAACATGACCCTGACGTTTTCTGCTACTGTACATCTTTGGGTGTTTTACTACTGTACATCCAAAGACGTGACGTAAAATTACAGATTTTATGAAAAAAAAAAAGCTTATTTATAAGCTTGCATAAATATATTTTTACTTTTTTTTTGCAGATTGTTAGTTAAATGGTTCATTTTGAATACTCTTTTGTCATTACAAGCAAACCTCTTGTTGATATGTGCATTAAAACGAATGTTATGTTGTGAAAAAAAACTATATGGTGGAAAGTTTTTATTGATATTTTTGAACTCAGCATCATTATGAGTTCATCATATCATTTTTGCAAATCAAGATGCAGGGCTGTGTAATAGTAGTGTGCCAGTTACATGTTATCTAATAAAAATGAACTTTTAAAAACTCAAGTAGTCTTTCTTTGTGGCACCATAAGAGCTATTTATAAAAGGTTCTAACTATTACAATTCATCATGTGGCACATGAAGCTGTCTGCCGTAATCAGTCACTTCACTGTTCATGAAAGTGTCTTGGTTTTTTAAAATCTCTGCTTCCGAGAGTCTTCCATCACCATCTTGGTCCATTTCCTTGATCAGATGAATGGCCTGTTCAACATTCAAGGGGAAAAAAGTGTTTAGAACATCTGGTTAAAGATGCAAACAAAACATTAGCGGACAAATGGCACATTGACTGACTTCTTCTCGTGCCGAGCCATAGCTGTTGGGAGCGACCCAGCGGAGCTGTTCATCCCTGTTGAGTTTTCCATCCTTATCCTGGTCATAGAGATCTTTAAAGCGCACCGTTTCCTCAACCTCCCACTGCGAGGGCTCTTCCTGCTCTTAAACACAGACAAGCAAACTTACATGTTTCTGATCATAATTTACCACACTCCTGGCAAATATCTAGATGTTAACACCTCACATATATCTGTATAGCAAAAGAACCTAATGGTAAACTATGTGATTGATGTAAGAATGCACAATATATCTGTAAAAAAAAAAAAAAAGGATGCACAATAGATCCGTAAAATATTAAATTCTACAAAAATGCTGATAATTTAATAGAATTGCCAAATGTAATGTTTAGCACTTTTCATACTGTACATTAAAATGTTATTATGCCTACATTCAACTGTATTTAAAACTTTTGATTTTAATTTTTCAGTTTTCTTCACTATTCAGACAATATAGTGCAGAAATTTTATTTCACCCATTTATTGGTTATTGGACTTTTTTATAAATCACTAGTGTAATGACAATATATACTGCTATTTATCCCAACATAGTCATACCTAGGGTGACCATACGTGCCATTTTCCCAGGACGCGTCCTGGCCAGGATTTGTTTTGGCTTTGTTTTCCTGTTTTCATGCTTGCTGAAGGTAATGATCGAAAAGTAGTTTGACCAATAACATGCAAGCATTGTACATAATTGACCAATCATGGCGTGTGAGAAGGTGGGATCTACGGTCAAAGCGATGCAATTACGCATACATATTAGGTGTGTTCGACTTAAAAGCAGCACGGCTCAGACCGATCAGTGTTTGACATCAAAGTACCTCGAGAGCGTTTCGAAAGCATAACCGTCTGTATGGTACTTTGATGTCATACACCGATCGGTCTGCACACGCAAACAAAGCCAAAACCTAGATATTTTAGGAAATATAGAAATCCTGGCCAGAACGTGTCCTGGGAAAATGGCACGTATGGTCACCCTAGTCCTCTTCTTCGTCTTCACTGACTGTTTTGTTTGAAGCGTGCATTTCTGTGGTAAGAGCGATCTCTATTAATATCATTATGGCGAGCACTAGCAAAGCGTTTAGAGGTAGTCATACCATTTGCTCTGAGATCTCCAATGAATTCACTCAAGCAGATGAATCCATCTTTATCCAAGTCATATTCAGAAAGCACATCTTCAATGGCAAAATCCTGGGGTAAATGCAACCACAAAGCACACAGTTAACATGAATGTTTAATCTTTAATTTACTACATCTTCACTTTATACTTACAGCCATGTGGTCCACTTCAGACGGATGAGTAAACGCAAGGAACTCAGTTAAGTTCAAGGCATCTGAGCCATCCATATCGGCAAAGTCAAAACGTCTTTTTTCCTTTGCATGGAGCTGTGAGTGAATACAAATTTTTTTTTTCGATCACGCAAGACCTTTCTTTGCTGTTCCACAATATGAAATGTTAATAAATTATGCAACATACAAATCTGAGAGACTCCTCCTCGGGGTCTTCAAGAACAGCATCTACATCAACTTCCACAGTATGACCATGCAAGACCATATTGTATTCGTCCCAAGATACCAGACCATCATTGTTGGAGTCAAACTCAGGGAAGCGTTCCTCAGCATCATCCAACGCATATGTCCTGTACACCCTCTGTATCCATAATGTGATTTCCTCTAGAGAAGCAACAGAAAATGTTTCTTGAGCGGCAAATCAATATATTAGAATGATTTCTGAAGGATCATGCGACACTGAAGGCTGGAGTAATGGCTGATGAAAATTCAGCTTTGCCATTACAGGAATATATTACAGTTTAAAATCTTTTAAAATGAGAGACAAGACATTGGAGTCAATCAAACCAGAACTGACCTGGAGTCAAGTATTTATCAGAGTTGGTGTCAATCTTCTTCACTATCTCCACCAGTCGCTTTCGCTGCTCAGATGGGCTGAGTTTCTGTATTTCATCTTTGTCCTGAAAAACAGTGATAGTTAGTTGGTAGAATGAAACTGGGTTAGGAACTGTTATTAGGAACCATAGTGTTGATACCTCTGAAACAAGGAACATATTTGCATTATGTTCATGGTTATGTTTGCCTAAATGATCCTCTTGGACAATTTGTTTTCCGATTGCTCCTGATGCACAACAAGCCATCAACAAGAGAGTTGTGTATCTAATCTCTAAACCTGATAAACACACAAATACAAACAAATTAGACCCCATCGTTGATCTTGAGTGCCCTCTTGTGATGGGATGGGCTACAAATTTCCATGTCAAAGCATCTTGATGGTAAGGAAAGAAAATGGGTTCAAATTATTGCAGTCTGTAGCCAGAAAATGAATTTAAATAAAACGATGCATAACACACAGTATCTCATTTTGTGGTAACATGATTATCTGATATTGTGGGACGCATTTTAATTTGCCTGTCACTAACCGCGAAGTATTTTTACTTTAAAAGCCAACTACAAAACGCCGAGACATGCAAATTCATGTCAAAACTAACACTCTTTTGTCTTTTTATTTAAGACAACCATAAGAAGAATACACCATACGTGTTTGAGAAGCAAAACACTTACATTTAAAAGGCTGATAGCTAAAGTTTTCAGCTGAACTTGTTGCCATGGTGCGCTGCAGTCATCTGTACCTTCACTCACCGTTTTCCTGTGTGTACAACTAATTTCTTACTGCCACCTGCAGGGCTGGAGGACATGCAGAGTCTCGTGTCTTTCTCAAGAAACAAATTCAATATTTGAACAAATGAAATCAAAGTTTAAATACCAGATGCAAAATTAATCAAGCAAAAATGAAGAGGTACAATTTGAGCGATTCTGATTCATGTGGGGGTGGAGAAAAATAAGGAAGCAGATTTTAAAAATATATATATTGTTTTGTTTTATGAGAACAACAGAAGTAGAAAACAATACAGTAGGCTAGTAGGCTGTAATAATATCTGTAATATACAAGAGCAAATAGGGTACACCTTTATGCAACAAACTCTCACAATGTTATAGGCTCTAATAGCTTTTTTTACCTTAACGATTGTGTAAAACAAGTTTGAAATAATTTTTACATTTGATTTGGAGTCAGACCATGTGAAACTTTCCAATTAAAATTGTGTTTCCAAGTTAGTATTATTTTTGTTATTATTATGTACTTTGTTATTTTCTTGTTGTTTTGTTTTGCGTTTATTAATGCAAAACTAATAAAATAGGCTACTTTTAACAAATGTGTTTCCCCTTAAAACAATAACAGTTGTGTTTCCCATTACAACGAAACATGCTTTACCGTTGTCATTGAAGTGTATCATTGTGTCAAACTCTCGAGAAATTGTCGAGGAAAACATTTCGGCAAAGCGAGTAATGGAAAGGATTGAAGTTGGTATGCAAATAAATCGCATAGCATAGCCTATAAAATATTAGATCCATTATCAATGAAGGTGCAAATGCATAAAATGGCAACACTGACCGTTGTGATACAGAAGCAGGGTAGACATTCCAGGTTGTCAGGGATCATGAATGTAAATATAAACACCTACTATTATCAGGTAACTGATTCGGCTACATGTAATCTGGATTACATAATCAGATTCCAAAAATTAAGTATACTTCTAAGTAGAGTAAATTACATTTTAAAATAAAATCAGACTACAATTACTTTTTTATAGATTACATGATTACATATTATTCACACAATGGCAATAAATTATTCATCATTTTTTTATTCTAATTCCTCTGTTTCATTTTTGAAATGTTCCTTTCTAAAATAGCCTGCCGCTTATATACACTCAGAAAGTCCTGTTTTGGCATTCAAATATATATTAGTCATTAGTCAGGTGGCTACACAGCATTTGACCATTAGATTTGCAAAAAAATATTTCAGGTTTAAGAAGTGTTTCAACATTGCATCAACTACTGATGAACACATTCATTTTTATTTGAATTAGCAATCAGTAGGTTATTTAACCATGTATTATTAGGTATTATTTAGAGGCTTTTGTCTTTCAAACTCATTTACATGTAGGCTAATGCAGACATTCCCAAACTTTTTGTCATCTGAACCTCTTTCACCTAATGCATTTACTTTAAAGGGGTGGTCAACTAGCTATTTTCGAAAGTTTGATTGTGTTTATGGGGGGCACTGTAACATGTGTTCATGCTTCCTTTAAAACAAAATTGCATTATTTTTCATATATTTTACCGCTGATTCCGTTCTCTTAAAAACGGTTGACTTCCTGGTTCTGTGAAGCCCTTTCCTCAGAAAAGTGAAATTATAATCAAGGACCCCTTTTTACCCCTGAGATTTTAAAATAAATATTTTAATCACATTTGCGTGTTCTCTGACATTGGTTAATGGTCATATGGCATGCAGGTAGACAAAATTTGATTTGTTTTAATTTGATTGTTATTTTTAAATTATTTATTTTAATTTTACATGATTTATGATTTAATTAATTGTTAGCTTTTCATTAAACTCACAAACCCCCTGCAGTTCTTTACGAAACCCAGTTTGGGGAACCTTATGTAATGTTTAATACACTTCATGTTTTCAATTACAATGAATGGAATATATTTTCTTACTCTTTGTATTTTTATATCATTATGGTACAAGATTATCCTATTTACATCAATGTGATAAACATGTTAGGACAAAAGTAGCCTAATCTAAAAGTAATCAAAAAGTAGTCTGATTACATTAGCCTAACGTTACCTAAAATGTGTAATGTAATGGATTACGTTACTGACTACAATCAAGTAATTTGGAATCAGTTAACGGACTATAATTTGTAAATAATCTACCCAGCGCTGATAATTTAACAGTAGGTGGCATTGATGAGTTTTTTTAGTTTTAGTGGTTAGAATCCGACAACCAAGAGTACTGTGTTTTCTGACCTCCAGATGTCGCTGTTTCTCTGTAATCGTTACACTCTGATCTCTAGCAGGAACTGACGTTTGTGTCTACGACTACATGAGCAAATTTTCCAGCTGGAGGAAAATGTCCAGCGTCAAAGATCGGAGAGTCTGAAAGGTGGGAATCGTTATTTATTCACACATACTCTTACAATTCATTTAAGTTTATCCGTCAGCTCTATTTGTCCGCCTACCGGAAGTATAGTATGTTTGTCTGAGTATTTGCGCTGTTTGTTTTTCTTCTGCTTGTGTTTTCACTTTTGTTGGCGCGTGAAGTGCGCCGAAATGCCGAAATATTTGCACAAACATTGCGTAAAAGTTTCGGAAACAACTTTCTACGAGGGATCTTGTGTTGTAGTGTTAAGGCGTAGGTTTATGAGATGTTTTACAGTGTCGTGGCAGAATATTTACTGTGCTGACAGCAATATTTGATTAGAAATATTAATTTGCGTTTAGTCTAGAGACTGGTGTCATGGTAACGTGGCTTCTTTGATTATCTATTTTGTTGCATACTTTGCATCCTTTATAAACTTTGGTTTAATTTTTGAAATGTCTATCAAACAGGTAAGTCGGGGTTGCAGTTCTATTTTGATGACTTAAATTGAACAATATTTCATATAACACACGCAATAAATTCCTGCTGAGTTCAGAACAGGTTAATGAAGTTCAGTGTTGAAGCTCAAGTCTCTGCTGCACCTTCACTAAAAGGATAAAACCTATAACACTTCTTTATCCAATAGGATTTTAAATTAATTCTGTCATTCTCTCATCTGTTTTTAAAGTTAAAATCTTATTGCTGAAGTTTTTATGCAAGGGAATATAATGCATCCCGCTGCATTATTTACTTGGTCTGCAATTCCACATTTTTTTTCTCATTTCCAACAAGCTGAAATAGCACAGTTGATAGTATGTGTAATAATTATAGTCTCTGAATGGTTCTAATAGGAATAAAAACTCTTTTGTATGCCACTTGGAGTTAATGTTATTGTGGTAACTGACTGGAGAAGCAGGTTTTGTCTTGTTTTTTGCCTTTTGCCAAGGATAACTGAAACAGGCTTGTGTAATTTTGTGGATTCAGCACATATGGCTTCTTTAAAAGTTCAACTGAAATGGTGGCATGCAATCGTGTTGTTCCTGCAGTGTTGCGTCATTGTATTTATATGCATGAATCATGTGCCTTGGGTATGCTAGCTGGATATGCATATGCAACTTATGTTTTGTCTTTCCTGCAGTTGTTTTCTGTCACGTAAACACACTATATTGTGTTTACTGTAAACGGAATATGTGTAATGACAGCTTTCACACATTACAAATGCTGTATTGTTTTGTCTGTCATCCATTTACCCTTCTGGACATTCTCACCGTCTTGGGAACTATTTGTCTTCCCTTGACAAGTTTTTCAAGTTCTTGGAAAAGCATCTCAAACTAAACTCTGCGTATTTCAGACTCATGCTTTGTGTTCCGTCTATTTCTGAGGCGTAAAAGTCAACCGATGTTCATTAACTGACACGCTGTCATTTAAAAGTCATATGCTTTATCTAGTTATTCATTTCTGTCTTGAGCGTGACTTCTGAACTTTGAACAGCTTGCACTGAGGTTTGAGCTGCAAAGATTTGATAACTTGGAGAGCACAGAATATGCCACCTGCTTTTATACTTCTGACATAAAAAAATATAAGGAGAAACAGTAACTAGATGTTGCGCTCCATATGTTTTAACCATTTGCCCTGTTATCATTTTACATAGTATATTTTGAACCAGAAAACAGATCTTCAAGAATAACAAAGATCTGTTGGGTTGTAAGTCAATAAAATACTCTTTTTATAGAAGGTTTAACACTATAAAATGTAACATTTTATATATATTTTAATATATTTTTTTATGTAACAAGTGCAAAGTCTCGTCAGTTTTGAGCTCACAGATCTTCATGATTTCATAATGTAGCATATTAAATATTTAAGCATCATCTTTTTGCACAATTGATGCCTTACTGATAAGACGTGCTTGGTCTCTTCTGTGAACAATGGTCAGAAGAGACTGACCCCTCTGGATTGCATGCTAGATTCCTCACTGTACACAATGGCCTTGATGGAGTATTGATAGCCAGACTTGGCAGCATTGATGCCTTTGTAAAACTAAATCAAATTGTATGACCATTTTCCAACATATCTTGGTGTGTGGCGTGTTGTTCTTGGATTATTAGTGGTAGAGGTTGGCGGTATCACAAATCTTTTATCACTGTATGAGTAATTTTATATTATGGTAATTATATAGATAAGGCTTTAATTATTATTGCTGGAAATTCAACAAAAAATATTTATATAGCTATTAAATAACAGTGTGATTTTTTTTTTTATAGACTTTTTTACATCATTCATTCAATTGTTTTCTGTTTTTTTAAAGGGGTCATAGGATGCCCATTTTCCACAAGTTAATGATTCTTTAGATTCTTAATGAAAAGTCTGTAACATAGTTTGGTT
>NW_015660884.1:94015-96476 GCF_001515625.1 Sinocyclocheilus rhinocerous
AATTGAAATGGAATCGAGATCGCGATTCGACAGAAGCTGGAATCGAGATCGCGATTCGACAGAAGCTGGAATCGAGATCGCGATTCGACAGAAGCTGGAATCGAGATCGCGATTCGACAGAAGCTGCGATTGTCATGCGTATCTTTCAGTGAAGCACGGTTCTGTGATCAGCAGTAAATCTCCATCCAAAGGCCAGAGGGCGCTCTCGCGCTGAAACTCCAAATACGCCTCGCAGAAGAAACCCAGGAAATGCCTATCGTTGCAGCTGAATAAACAGAAGATTCAACTGCTTTCATTGATTCAACGTGACTAATAAACACACGACTACGGCAATATACGGTTTATCTGAGTTCTTATTATTATCATTTTCATTCAAATAAAGTATATTTATAATGCAATGCCTTTATCACTTCTTAAATACTATGAAATATGTTGCGTGCCTTATTCTGTGTAAGAAGCCACATCATCTCACAGAAGGATTTATTTCAAACACTCGACTGACGTTATGAAGTGAGTTTGGAGTAAAAATATGTTATTAAATGTGGTATTTTCACATGCTTTCAGATGGAGCAGCATTTACTTCACAGAGCCGTAGTTCACTGAGAAGCTATGCAAACAGCTGTTCATAATCGCGCAATAAAATCGTCTGCGATTTTTTTTTTGCATAATTTGTCAGTGAACTACGGCTCTGTGTAGTAAATGCTGCTCCATCTGAAAGCACGGGATGATGATTTACTGCTGATTACAGAACCGGCATTACTAACAAAATGCGCATGACAATCGCATTCGATTAATCGTGCAACCCTAGTTCAAACTATAAATTCTAAGATTGTATAAGCAGCATTTGAAGTTGTAAAATAGTCTATGAATTTAAACCTGCAAATGTACATCAGCTAAATTCTTTATTATGAACTCCAATCCTTGATTATGAGCCGTGCTCAAAGCCATTGTAAAATACTCCGTAAACACACACCTCATTACAACAGCAATAACATCATCAGCATTTAGCAGAACATCCATTCTGCTAAATGTTGCTGAAGAACTACATTGTTTGGCAGAAGAATTTTTTTAATTATTAGATTTTTGTTGTTGCACCTGAACGTCAGTTAGGCCTAAATCGTTTTACTAATGCATCAAGTTGCTTGTCAACTGTAATCAACTAAACTCTGCATTGCATTGTGTAGAACACAACACCCCTAAATGACACATTCCTCTCTGTCTTGACTTGTTAAAGACACATCTCTGTGTTTTTTCATTACATCTTGTTTTGTCCTCACTAGACTTGTGCCGGTATTCGGTAATGCGATATATCACGGTAATGAATATGCACGATATTGTTATCGTGGGCACTTCTAAATACCGTGAATAATTATATATTACAAATTATTCCGAATTTCGAATGCATTTTAAGAATACTTTTCCCATCAACTGGTCAAAATGCACAACACCGCCGTATGCTGCATGAAAGATGCGTGCGCACTCTGATGTAAACAAGCGCGAGCGAGAGGCACATGGCGGAACATGTGAGAGACGCACTGAATGAAAGCGCACTTTCACTCTCTGACAGCAGATGGCGCTAAACTGCAGAAATAATAATAATAATAATAATAATAATAATAATAATAATAATAATAATTCATTTAAATGCAGCCGTTACCCCGGAAACCCTGTAAACAAAGCAGCTGCACTACTTCCTGTTTCTGAATCATGTTTAAATAATTTAAAAAGCCATTCAGATTTGTGTATTTGCTATGATGTTCATCACAGCGCCAAATACTTAAATATTTAGACTTAATAGGCTATTTATTTTCAAACTTTTTTTTACATTTTAATCTGGACTACAACATGCCCTAGATATTGTTTGAAAGTGTTTCGATTCTTTATTGTTCGGTCACACTTTACATTAGGGCTTCATTAGTTAACATTAGTTAATTCATTAGTTAACAAACTACCCCAATGAAAAATTCTTCTGAACATTCATTAATCTTAGGTAATTACAATATTTAATAACACGTTGTTAAAATCGAAAGTTGCAACTGTGTTATTTAATGAGCTAACATGAACAAAGACTTGTATTTTTTAAACAAAGATTAATAACTTCTGTAGCAAATGTAGCTATTGCTCATTGTGAATGTTAATGCATTAACTAAGGTTAACTAATGAGGTCTTATTGTAAAGTGATACCTATTGGTCTTTATAGTTCTTTTGCACTTTAATCTGTGTAAAACTTTTAACTTTATACATTTTTCTGTATTGCTTTATTGCATT
This sequence comes from Sinocyclocheilus rhinocerous, assembly GCF_001515625.1. Taxonomy (NCBI): domain Eukaryota; kingdom Metazoa; phylum Chordata; class Actinopteri; order Cypriniformes; family Cyprinidae; genus Sinocyclocheilus; species Sinocyclocheilus rhinocerous. The sequence goes on from NW_015660884.1 coordinate 96,284, forward strand.
TAAATGTTCAGTTATTTTTGTTATAAGAAAAAAGTTATTAAACCTGTTATACTGTATTATGACAGCACTTTTTTAAAACTAAATTTCAATATCGTGATAATACCGCATACCGTGATAAAAGCATTAGCAATTAATCGCAACATGAGAATTTGATACCGGCATATCCCTAATATATACACACACACACACACAT
>NW_015660884.1:98523-103346 GCF_001515625.1 Sinocyclocheilus rhinocerous
GACTACAACATGCCCTAGATATTGTTTGAAAGTGTTTTGATTCTTTATTGTTCGGTCACACTTTACATTAGGGCTTCATTAGTTAACATTAGCTTTTGCTCATTGTGAATGTTAATGCATTAACTAAGGTTAACTAATGAGGTCTTATTGTAAAGTGATACCTATTGGTCTTTATAGTTCTTTTGCACTTTAATCTGTGTAAAACTTTTAACTTTATACATTTTTCTGTATTGCTTTATTGCATTTAAATGTTCAGTTATTTTTGTTATAAGAAAAATGTTATTAAACCTGTTCTACTGTATTATGACAGCACTTTTTTAAACTAAATTTCAATAGCGTGATAATACCGAATACCGTGATAAAAGCATTAGCAATTAATCGCAACATGAAAATTTGATACCGGCATATCCCTAGTCCTCACTTAAGTAATGTAAATTAGTCCTGCCCTTTTTTTGTGGGTTTAGCACATAATCCGTGAAGCTGTGAATGAGGAGCTTGAAACCCTATTCTGAGTTTGCAACTAATTGGTTCCGTTTCAATTGCAAGCTGGCATGTCTCGGGCCTGTAAGGCACAGGGAAATGTCCTGTATGTGCTTGTAACCGCCTGCCATTCACCCATTAAATCTAGATTTTGACATGCCCTAACTAGCTGCTCACATGAACTGTATTTTCCTGCTGATGTTTTGAGCATTTCGTAATCTAAAGACTTCCCATATCCGAAATATTCATGATGCTTTTGTCAGAAACCCAAAACGTGTGATTGTTGTCGTAACATGAAAGATTTTCCATGATCCTGTCATATATGACGGCCTTGTGCATCTTTTGTCAGGCTTGAGTTGCTGCCGAGTCAATTTTCTATTGCAAGGTGTAGGGTTGCATTCACCCGTCTTTTCATGTTTTGTAAGTGCTTTCATACTGAACATAAGAACAAAAAGCATTCATTCATTTGATTCATGTCAAAATGTCACGTTAGCGTTGGTGCATAATGAACTGGATCCATTACTGTGAGTGAAAGAAGCTCATATTTGTAAACACACCATTGTGAACAGGAAATTTGATGGATACAAATCCCCCAGAGTGACTTATATTGACCACCTTTACAAATAGCACTACAAGTGCATCGTAGTTGGCGGTGAACATGCAATACATCTTTTGAAATCATTGAGTTCCTGATACTAAAATGTAATATTCTCTCAATTTCATCCTGTAGGCACCTGTTGTAAAGTTCCTGTCGAACCCAGTGGTCTCCCCATGTACATAGCAAGGCAAAGCTGACACCATGGCCCACATATCCAGTGGCAATGGGTTTAAGTTTGACAGGCCAGCCTCTCCGGGGGTGGTCCGGCCCAAAGGGATTGTGGGAAAGGAGGAGGCTTTACTTATGGAGTTAGAGGCCTTGGATAAAATCAAGCGTGAGAAAAGGCACACACTACCAGCCACAGCGCCTTCTGGTAATCCCCTTCCCAATCCATCAGCCCAAACATCCACCAGCCGGCAAGAGAAAGACCTCATTGTGTTCTCCGAATCGGAAACGCAGCAGAAAGAACTAAAAGACAAATTTGAGGATATCGATTTAGAGAAGCTGACCAAGGAGGAGCTGGAAAAGCTGCTTCTGGATGACAGTTTTGGCGTCAACAAAATGACAAGACCTTCCTCTTTGCTAGGTTGCAATCTCAGTGCATCTTATCCTGGAGGACATGCGTTCAGCCCTTCTTCTTTCCACTGGACGCCCACCCCAACACACGCACAGACTCCCATGTTCCCCTCTGCTCCCTTCCCGAAGCCTCCATGCTCTTTCCAGAATGGTTTTAGTCTAGCTTTGTCTCCCTTTATTAGTCTGCCGGCCCAACCAACCCCCTTCCTCTCCTTTACACCAATCCAACCACCTGCTGCTCTGGTCTACCCACAGCCTGCCGTCACCCCAGAGATGGCCAAGCTGTTTGACAAGATTGCCAGCACTTCGGAATACTTAAAGAACGGCAGGTCCTCCAGCATGGAAACCGAATCAGGAAGTGTCAAGTCTCTGGAGCCCATGCCTCAACCCTCAGAACCTCCCAACATCAGCCGTTTTGAGTGGCTGGACCTGGACCCGCTCAACAAGCACAAGGAGGTGGAGGTAGAGGAGAAGCCCACTGTATCAAGTGGACCTTTCTTAGAGGAGTCTGGGACTGCTAAAGACCCATGGGATGCGGTTCTTCTGGATGAACCTGAAGTTGTGGATAATGGCAGTCCCTCAGCACAGGTGAAGAGCAAGGTGACTTTAGCCACCCAACCCAGAAGAGCATCAACAGGGGCGGCTGTAACAAGAAGCCAGTCCCTAAACATACCTGCAACCTCAACGGATCATAGCCCAGGCAAACAGGTAAGAGGAACATCCTTTCTGCTGACCCAGAACATGTTGGCAGTAGGCCTGTCGCAATAATCAATATATCGACTTATCGCGCAACATGACCTCAATAATTTTTGGTGACGCAATATATCGCCCATTATATTTACTTAAAAATTTATGTCATCGTGTTTTGTACATTCCACTTGTGCCTGTGTCTTTTGCAGCTTCTCGTACATAACGTGGTGTAGTCATGATAATTTATTGAGATGCACCTGTATTGCTTAACGCAATTATTTCTGGGGCAATATATCGCACAACAAAAAGTTGTTATCGTGACAAGCCTAGTTGGCAGCACTGTTTGTTTAGAAGTGATTACCACATCCTCTTGTGGAGAGTTAGAAAAACCTGCAATGGGTTTGTAGGAGGAAGTAGAAATTATCCCAGCCAGGTAACATCAAATTCAAACCCATTGTGTCTAATGCCCACATAGTGATGAACTTAATGTATATCCTGTTTCTCAATGTAGTCAACAATACATATTTTCAAAATCGACTATGTATTCCATTAATTTTTTTCCAAATTCCATTTTTTCTGTTTTCATTTTTCTGGATTAATTTTTTTTTCCATTTAAAATTCGTTTTAATTGTTAAATTAAATTTTGTTCTTCATAAAGCATGTCTAATTAATTGAAATCATTAAACTTACAATTAAACAGCAATTTATTAAAAGTTTGACAAAAATAACATTTTTAAGGCCCTATGAAATGTTTTGTTTTTCTCAAATTCAGTTTTATTTGTACCAAATATTTTTACCATAATATTTTTACCAAATATTATTAATCAAAAGCATCGCTAATTAATTGATTTTATAATAATAATAATAATAATAATAAATTATTATTCGTTTTTTTTTTTTTTTCCAGAAATACTGTGTTGTGTTTTAAAAAAATTTCTACTAAATAAGTTTTGATAAATAATTATTCTGGTAAATATTCCTTTAAAAATAATGTTTTAATAATTTTATTAGTAGTACTATCATTACATTAAGTAATATATTTCTGTCACGGTTTCTTCAAGTTAAACCGAACCGAACGAGTTGCTGTGAAAAGTTTAAGTTCCTTTTTGTATATGATATGACGCTAGTTTTACTCAAAATAAATAGTAAAATGCTCATGAAGTGACTCTCAGAGCAGTTCTAGAGATTATGTTCATGTACTCATATGTTGATGCAGCAGAGGATGAAAATACCGCGAGCGTCACTTGCGCTTCAGTATGTGTGTAGTAAACAAAACCGCGTGTCTGCGCCATTCATTCACACAGAGATGCACAGAACATGCAGGATTCATATTTAAATAGTATTTTTGCAGCTTAATATTCACAGACACTAGTCCATATCGTGTTTTGATTTAACTGTACTGACCTACCATTGATTTATCCATCCAAAATTGAGCAAATTCCATGAAATTCCGTTTTTAAGACTGGATTCTGCCATTCCGTCCATGTTTTCCACATCGCGGAAATCATAGGGCCCTAAACATTATAGTGTTTTAAGAAAACAGTACGTTTTAAACATGAGTTCCGTTCAGCCAGATGAAGCTCAAATCAAAGCAGTGGAATGGCAAAAACACGCAAGTTTTGTTAAAAGTTGGCCTTATTTTAATTTGAGCATGGTGTTGTATGCTGTATCATGCGCAAGACGCTACACAAGATGCGAGCGGTCAAAGATGTCCGTGTATTGCATGTTTATATAGAAGAACAATGGAAAAGTAGTGGAAAGCTCAGAGTGAACTGCCCCATGGCTGTAGCGGTCATGCTTTAAAGGCGAAGAATTTAAAGACTCATGTTTTCTGAGAAGGCTTTATCAGTCAAACAACTAAAGCACAGCGTGTTAAAGGGGTCATATGATGTTGCTAAAAAGAACATTATTTTGTGTATTTGGTGTAATGAAATGTGTTTATGCGGTTTAAGGTTCAAAAAACACATTATTTTCCACATAACACCATATGACCCCTTTAAAGGGGTCATCAGATGCGACATGCACTTTTATAAGTTGTTTGAACTGAAATGTGTGTTGGCAGTGTGTGTACACAACCACCCTATAATGAAAAAAATCCACCCAGTGTTTTTTTTTAATCTGGTTAAATGATTTCCCCTTTCTCAAATCGAGCCGATCTCAGATGCCTGTCTGTGTGACGTCACACAGGCCCAGGCCCCTCCCACGATAGTTGATTGACAAGGACGTCTTACCTTAGACTCGCCCTGAGTGAGCTGTAAGCTGTCCACCATTGTGTCGACTCCGGTGCTTTTTATCTCGTTTAGGGCTGCACGATAAATCGCATAGCCGTTGTTCACTGACGAGGTGCGCAAAAAATCGCGCGAATATGAACGTGGTTTTGCGCAGCTCGTCAGTAAACAACGGCTCTGTGTAGTTAATGCTGCTCAATGTGAAAGCACGCACGTGATGGAGATTTACCGCTGATTACAGAACCGGCTTT
>NW_015660884.1:103598-122037 GCF_001515625.1 Sinocyclocheilus rhinocerous
GTGTTTTTTTTTTTAAATCCCTATTTTAAAATCCCCTTTCTCAAATCAGGCTGTTCTGATATTCCTGTCAGAATTATGTAGTATTGCACAGGCCGCTCCCACGACAGTTGATTGACAAGGCCGCCTTACCTTAGACCCGCCCTGAGTGAGCTGTAAGCTGTCCACCATTGTGTCGACTCCGGTGTTGAGGAAGACAAGAATATATCCGATTAAGCGATTGAGGTGTTTTGTTGTTGGATGTAATAATGAACATAGCAGTCGTCATTTTCTCCCGACATCTGAGCTGCTGAAGACGCAGAGGATTAACGTTACTTTCGTTTTTGAAGGGAATGCATCCCCGATCTGCCTAAATGCGTTTATGTTCGCGTGAATCATTCGTGATCCAGCTTCATCTACAGAAGAAGTGAGTATAAGGGTGTTTTTTACACTACAATTGAGAAATTTTAACCAAAGTATGTTATAGACCTTTCATTAAGACCCTAAAGAATCATATAAACTTGTGGAAAATGGGCATCCGATGACCCCTTTAATAAAAATGCTAAAAATATCAAAACTTAAAAAAACTAAACCCACTAATTGACGCCCCTAATCGACAACATAGTATTTTATAAGTGTCTTCATGCTTGCATACATTCTAGCACTTTAACAAGAAAGTAGCAGTGCTCTGTGATATGACAGGAAGTAGAAGTTAAAAATGTGTGCATATGGTTTTCTAATTATTATACCATGCCAATGTGGTAAATGTCTTTGCAAAATTTTCTGCTAGGGGCGATGTGCGTCTTTCATTTTTGGTTTTGTTCCTCATGGTTGGTTTCTTATCATATTCTAGCCAAGTTCTGCTGGTGCTTAGTTGCTTTCGTTTTACCGCCGTTTTATCTAAACCTCTTGCTTTATCATTGGTCTTTCCTTAGAAACGTTGTAACTGATTGCCAAAATAAAGAACGGCTTCCTGAGAGGAATGTGAAACTTTGATTCCTTATGAGGAGGGTGTGTAAATGTGTGTGTTTTTTCCCCAGAAATCCCACTTCCTGTTTCATTATGTTTGTTTCTGACTAGGACAATTGGCTGTTGTCACACATTTCCCACAGTACTTGAAGAATTTGTGACCGTAACTTCTACAACAGGGACAGCTTTTATCTAAGGATAAAATAAAAAAAGGGTTCAGAGTAGGGCTGTGCGATTAATCGAAATCGAATCGAAATCGCGATTTGAGACGTTGCAATTTCCTAATCGCAAAGCCTGCGATATGGACGCGATATTACTCTGTTCCAGAGCATATGCATGACTGCCAGCCTTGAGTTGCAGTCTTACTAACCAATAGAGTGAGCGCACCTCCGTTCTCCCCAATCAGCACTGCTCTAGCCAACTGCGTAAACACCCACCATTTATAAAAAAAAAACAAAAAAAACGGAAAATATTGAGCTGAAGCTTGACTTTGCTACTTTAAAATCGCAAATCAAATTGCAATCGCAATATCTGTCAAAAAAATCGCAATTTGATATTTTCCCCCAAATCGCACAGCCCTAGTTCAGAGGGTTCAGTCTTTGCACTTCCTCATTTCAAGTTTTAGGATTATCTTTATATTTCTGAGTCACACATCAGGTCTAGTTCATACTCAAGGTAACACTGTCCTAGCTAGTATTCTGTCTTTTTGTGTGTGTGTCTATAGCGAGGACTGCTGCTGGTCTCATTAGCACAGACAAGCCCCAGCTAGCTGTTTTTGCCCCATGGGTTCTTCCCTGACATGCCTGCAGCGGGGCCATGCAGCTCCCCGTTGCCATGGCAGCTCTCTTTCGGAGTGTGTGAAAGAGCAGCGAAACTAATCTGAGCTTTGGTTTTGGTGTACAGTTACTCTGCTTCACACACAACACCAGATACTCTTATCACAAGCCCTGGATATTTCAGCCCTTATCAGCACACACATCCCAAAAGACCTGTTTGTTGTCGGTCTTGGTGTGAGTGTTCACTGTAGCCGTTACTTCATGCTTGTGGCTTGGGTTACAACACATTATCAAAAGTGGTTTCTTTTTTGAGTATGGTTGAAAGTATTTAGGATTAGTAGAGGGAATGCTTTTTTTATATAGCATATTTTTATTACACAGCGTTCATAAGGCAAGCTCAGATTATGCATTATCTCCTGATGAAAACATATAAAGTATTGGTGTCAAAGGTGAGTTTTATGTTAATATTTACACAATTAAATAAAAAATAAACTTTGTAAAAAAAAAACAATAAAATAAAATGTGTAGATTATTAATATACGTAAAATGCAAGTATAGTATATAAATTACAGTTTAATAGGTTGGGGTCAGTAATTTTTTTAAAATGTTTTTAAAATAGTCTCTTATGCTTAGTAGGGCTGCATTTATTTTATAAAAGTACAATAAAAACTAAATATTTTAAGAACTTAAAATAATCTATTTTAATATATTTAAAAATGTAATTTATTCCTGTGATGGCGAAGCTGAATTTTCAGCAGCCATTACTCCAGTCTTAACCGTCACGTGATCCTTCAGAAATCATTCTCATATGCTGATTTTGTCTTCAAGAAACATTTCTTATTATCAATGTTAAAAAATGGCCGTGCTGCTTAAATTCTTTCAAAAAGAAAAATCTTACTCGCCCTAGTCTTTTGAACAGTTGTGTAATTAATAATACTGGTCTGTTAGAGTGCATTGTAAGGCCTAATGCACAGATCCAATATTTTTGACATGTCTGACACACATAATGTGTGCCAAATATGCCTGGGAGCATTCAGAAGCAGCCACATATTGGTCAGACATCAATTGGACACTGAATTGAGTTATGTTACTGCCGATGTTGTAAAAAGACTGGTATAATTTGTCATAGTGTATCACAACAGTCACTTAGCCCACACAGTAGCTCTCGTATGCAGACAACAAGGTGTTTCTGGTTGATACATCGACCATGTGGTTTCTGTTGTGCGTGTGTGTTTATGAATGTGCTGTGAACATCCCCTCCATGTGAACTATTAACTGACCATCTGACTGTCAGCTTATCCTACATGCATAAATGAAGTTTGTTTAATGTCAATGTGAGTAATTAGATTCATAAACAGAGCTCTTAGTCACAGATTACCATCAAGCACTCTGTAGTCAGTGGATGTTAAATCATCCGACGGAAGTTCATATTAATTTAGTGGAAGTATTATCAGGTTAGTAGGGAACAGAGTTCCAGTTAATGCATGTCAGTATTCTTAGCAACAATAGTAGAGAGGAAGTTGCATTTGCTGTGAATTCTATTACACACAAACATAGATGATGGTGGAATTTTACTTGTATTCAATCGAATACTAAGCTCATGTAAGACAGCTTCCTCCATCCTCTCATTCCTGAGTGTTGTGTTGAATTGTTTCTTGGCAGATCCCTTATAAACTTTGAACCTGAGGAAAAGGTCTGTTTGGACTCGGAGAGATTGCATGTAGGGCAGCCAGAACTGTAAAACCGTAGCTCTAAGCAAAAGCGGATGAATAATTTGTGAATGTGTGTCACATGGCATCTCATTTTTCTCTAAGGTTAGGCCTAGAGCTTTGGCCTAGTAAACAGCTAAAGAAATATCATCATATCCGATGCATACTGTATATGTATTACCCGCAATAAAACATGTGACCTGCTCTTTTTGTCAGAATTGATACTCTTGATTGTTTTTACTTGATTTCATTTATGGCAAATGTGTCGGAGGGAGATGTTCTCATCAGAGACCATGTTAAGAGAAAATTTCACAAGAATATGCCTAATCTTACTCCTATTACTATTGAGATTGCATGCATATAGTCTGCATGGCAAATGTAATTAAAACAGAAAATGTTTTAAAACTTTTTATTTAATTTCTTAGCATGTAAGCCATCATTGAACTGAAAGTACCTTTAATTCCTAGTTGTAATTCCATGTTTATGTTCTTTTTTGACCTGTTTCCTTCCTGAAGGAAGTCTCTCTTTTTTTGGCATTCCAGGCATTCTTCACATTCTCCGTATCCTCTCAACAAATAGAGAGACTGTCTCATTCCACATTTGAACTGGGATGTTAATGTCATCAATCATGTCTATTTGGTACCCCTGTGTATAATACAGACTGTACATAATATATTGTTTACAACATATATTTAACATGTGATTTCCTATGTGTAGGACACCATTAGTGAAAGTGAATGTATAGGATAATAGGCCAAATGTCTGATCATCAGTATAACCATGGCTTCGTGTCTGTCTTTTTACAGGTCAATAAAGGAAGTACCAATGTACTCTCAAAGTACTCCATCTTAGAGAAAAAGGAAGGCCAAAATCTAGAAGTCGTAGCATTCTGTGAAGACATTTCAAAGTGAGTTACGAGTTGTTGTTTTTTTTTTGTTTTTTTTAATAGACCGTTGAAAGGGATACCTCAGAAAAAGCAGGTCCCACTACTACAGCTGTGTTGTTAATCTGATATCAGAAGGTCCCAGGATACCTGAATCAGCACTGTAATGTTGGATTCTATAGGGGAAGCAAAGCTAATTTGGACCTAAAGGACTAATTTAGGAAATGCCTTAAAACCTCATATGTGTACCTCAGACAAGGACTGCTGACAAGTGAAATGCAGGAAGTCTACAGCTGTGTATAGCCCATGTAACAATGGGAGCTAATACCTTGTTTCCTATTAATATCACACACACAGAGAGAGCATGTATATGTATATTAACAAAGGACTTAAGACTGAACCTTGCGGTACACCACAGTTACCTTTGTTAGGTCTTCATTTTAAACAAAGTGTTGTCCTTTTATTTTTGCAGACTGAGGTCAAAGTTCCCACATGATGTCCTGGCTACCAATCCTGGCTATGTTCTCAGCCCTGTGATCACCCAGAGGGATGCAGGAGGGGACAATGGGGGCAGTGTGAAAGTATCCATTGAGATTTCTGATTCTCAACAGCCTGTAACTTTCACTTGTGATGGTAAGCAGTTCTTTGTCACACTGAATTTAGTCATTATAAAAAGCTTTTGACAGTGAACATGTTTTATATGAAAATTGTTATGCTAACAGTTAAGGCAGTTACAGGAACCGTTCACCCAAAAATGAAAATTTTGCAGAAGAAAGTTAGTCATACAGGTTTGAAACGTCATAAGGGTGAGATCATTATGACAATTTTTATTTTTTGGTGAACTATCCCTTATAAGTAGGGATGCACCGATACCACTTTTTCCAGTACTCGCCCGATACCGATACTTTTATTTTTGGTACTTGCCGATACCGATGCCGATACCTATATTTTTATTACATTTGTAAATTTTTTAAATATTGGGTACAGAAACCAAAAGGGTATGTATAATGTTAGTTGGTTAACTTCATTTATCAAATAGATACAGTCAAACCAAAATATATTCAGACACCTTCAACATACCACAGTTACCTTTGTTAGGTCTTCATTTTAAACAAAGTGTTGTCCTTTTATTTTTGCAGACTGAGGTCAAAGTTCCCACATGATGTCCTGGCTACCAATCCTGGCTATGTTCTCAGCCCTGTGATCACCCAGAGGGATGCAGGAGGGGACAATGGGGGCAGTGTGAAAGTATCCATTGAGATTTCTGATTCTCAACAGCCTGTAACTTTCACTTGTGATGGTAAGCAGTTCTTTGTCACACTGAATTTAGTCATTATAAAAAGCTTTTGACAGTGAACATGTTTTATATGAAAATTGTTATGCTAACAGTTAAGGCAGTTACAGGAACCGTTCACCCAAAAATGAAAATTTTGCAGAAGAAAGTTAGTCATACAGGTTTGAAAGGCCAGAAGGGTGAGATCATTATGACAATTTTTATTTTTTGGTGCATCCCTACTTATAAGTATCTAATAATGTCACATCTGATGAATCATGTACTCACTATTTGTCAATAGTAAGTTTCTCCGAGTGTCTGCTATAAACGAAGCTGACAAATGAAGAAGTCATGACACAATGCCAGAGAGCATTTCTTGGCCACTGCGACACATTCTCTTTTTACATAACTGTTATGGTGTGTCTGCTCAACAGATTCTTCGACCATGGTTCCTGTGTTTTTCATTTTTCAGCTTGCATGTCACTTGTCAAGGTTTTTTACTGGGTAACCTGTCTGGTCCAGCACGGAAAGTCCTTTTCATTGAGCTGTAGTGGCCTTGGCTCAGTTCCCTGTGAAGCGGCTGTGTTCTGAAGACTGCTGGGCCTCGTTTTTTGTGCCGAGCCTCTAGCCACCTCACTCCTGGCAGGAAATCAAGACTGGCCTTTTGTGTTGAAGAATTTTTCTGTGTTGTTACTGCCTGAGCCCCATAGCTCTTTTTGTCCTGTATAAATCCAGCATAGACTGTGGTCTTAGGAAGGAAAAAGGGGGCACAGTGTCTATCGGGCCCCGAAGTTGCTTCACAGACAGCTAATATATTTGAGGAGTGGCTCGGCTAGAATTGGCTGGATGGTTGTAATGTTCTAGCTATCTTTTTCTCACGTTCACACAAGTTCTTGCTTGTTTTTCCTCTTAAACTAACCGTTTGTTGTGTTTAGATCAAGAGATTTTAGATCCTACTAAAAGTCAGGTTTGTGACAACATTCCTACATTCCATGAACAGTGGTCAACAAAGTAATGCTTTTACTGTTACTTAACTTTGCTAATCCATGCAGAGAATCACCATACATCTAAATGGACATACCATCTCTTTGCATGTCAGTGCTGACTGTCTGAATCTTCAAAGAGGAAAAATAGGTTTTTGAGGTTTTTCTTAGTTTGTTTAAGTGGAGGAAAGTGCTTAGCTGTGTGTAAGGTTAGTAAAGTTCGCAATTCCAGACATACTTGGCATGAAAGACAAGGCAAATGAAGCTGAGGAGGCAACTAGGGTTTGAATGTGTGGAATATGAAGGTTTTTCCAGGATAAACTCAGATTAAGTGTCTCAGATTAAGGTACATCCATTTGACAAAAAGTTTAGTTTTATTTACAAATTCAGCAGTAGCTTCAGGACTGTGCATATATGGTCTGATGTTCTACTCTAGCCTTTCTGCCTCTTAGCTTTTTTCCAAGGCTCTAGAGTTCCTGCCATTTTAGACCAACCACAATCTCCTGACTTTCCAGCACCATGTGTGTTGCTGTAGTGCCACGAATAGAGGATGGCAGAAGAGGAATTTTACTGGCATCCCACAACCCTTCAAAGCAACCCCAAATTCACCACAAATTAGGCATGACCATCAGACCTTTAGGCTTGAAAAACACGGCAGACATGAAGAGGCCAGGCCAGGCACAGCTGACTAACTGTAATCCAGCCCAAGGCTTGGATCTTATAGAGAGGATCATTCCAAGGAGGGGTGTGGGGCCTGTTATTGCTGCAGCCTGGGGTGACCATGAACAACATGTTGGGTGTCATATTTTTGCTCTGCTCGGATCTAGTGAAACTTCTCATGCCAAATCCATTTCTTATTACGGTTTTCCATCGCAATGAACCAAAAGAGGTTCATAGGTCCTCTTCCAAATGGCACTCTCATCCCTTGCTTTCCTCCAAGTCAACCCTGTACCGCATGAACTGTTTGGTAATAGTCCGTTTTAAAGCCAGCATCAGTCCAAGCTTGGCAAAATGGTGTCATACTGGCTGCATCATTTTATATTTTTGTGCAACATCAAGCAGACAAGACTTTCAGGATGGTCCTCAATTCATTTAAATGGACAATTTGCTCAAAAATTAAAATTCTTTCAGCATTTACTCACCCTCACGTCGTTTCTGAAGAATGTTTTTTTGTCCATACAATAAGAGTCATTGGAATCCAAAGCAATATTGTACACCACTGTCTTGCATTGTCTGGACAAAAATGCATTTCTTTTATAATCTTGTTTACTTTTTCATTAGCTTCATTCTTTTCTCAGTCCATGGATGCCTTTTTCCTTCATGTTTTCTGTGTTTATTTGCCCAGTGAGTTCTCCAGTGGACCTTCTCATAATGCAGGCTTTGTGTTGGGTCCATGATGACCTGAACCAGGTGGACATCAGCAGCTACGTTCTCAAGGTCTGTGGACAAGAGGAGGTTCTACAGAAGTGAGTCCTTCGTTTACCATCTCCCTTTCCCTTTTGCAGGCATTCTGTTGTATTGCATAAACAAGTCCCCTGCCAACATTCCTTGAAAACGGGGTTATTTTGCTTTAATTGTGCTAGGGAAATGTTTCTTTTTTACCCACACCATTGGAAGAGCAGAACCAACAGTTCTAGGGGAGGGTTTGCCTGCCCTAATAAGGAACAGGTGGAATGGGCAAAAACATTTCAAGCTCTGTAATGCAAGGCAGCCACCCTTAAGTTACCATGTTATTCGTGTGTTCAGTGCAGAGTTTTGAAAGCCTTTGGTTAGTTTCCCCTTATGTTAAGGTATAGTTACTCACTGTCTGCTTCAGTGCTGGCTGTCTGGTCTTCAGTTGACCTTGGCAAGTTGATACGAGTAATTATTAAAAACGTTCCTGCTCTGGCCTTCCAAAGCACAGTCATCCAGGACACATCTCTTGCCTTGGAATGTTCTTAGAGTGCATTCTCAAAAAAAGGACACATTTTTTGTTAATTTTTTTGGTATTGGTAAAGCTGAATTTTCAGCAGCTATTACTCCTATCTTTAGAGTCAAAATTATTCAGAATTCATTCTAGTACTTGTGTAACATTTCTTATTCTTATTATCAGTGTCGAAATGAGTTATACTGCTTAATATTTTTTGTAAAAACCGTGATATATATATATATAATTAATAGAAAGTTGAAAAGAACAATATTTATATGAAATAGAATGTTTTGTAGCATTATAAATGTCTTTACTGCCACTTTTGATTAATTTAATGCATCCTTGCTAAATAAAAGTAACAATTTATTTAAAAAAAAAAACAACTTAATTAACCCAAACTTTAAAATGTTAGTTATTATAATTATTATTATATAAAGTTATATGTAAGCATTATTTAGTTATTCATCGATTAATTCATTCATTGTTGCTTTTGGCTCTGGCCCATGTCTGAAGCATCTTTAACATTATCTTCCAGTAAACATAGTCTGGGCAGTCATGAGTACGTGCAGAACTGCAGGAAGTGGGAAACGGAGATCAAACTGCAGCTCTTTTTTCTTAGCACAATGAGAAGAGATCTGGCCCGAACGGTAAGACTCTTACAAAGGCTGGAATAAACAACTTGAAACTAGTTGTTCACTGCATTACTATCTTCAGAGGTTATTAATGGATATATTTAATGGATAGATATATGTTTTGTATGCTAACAGGCAGAAGATGACATTTCCCCTATTGTCTTGGAGAAATACCTCGGCCTAGTGGAGAGGCCGTTTAAAGAGTCAGTCACAAGGTAGGAATGTGCTCTATCTTATCTCCTGCCCCTACTAAAGGCTACGAAAGCCATGGGTGGCCTTTGAAGTCCGTGATTGTGCTTGTTGATTTCTCTCATTCCTTTGCATGTTTTTTCTTTTCTAGAGAGGTTCTTGCTGAACACCTTGAAGGATATTATAAGCAGGTCAATCTCTGCCTTCAGAATGAGGTAACTTGTTATTTAACAAACACAGCAAGCTATACTATACTATATGAAAAGAAATAAAGAAGTGTTTGAAATGATTTCAGTGTTTCTCACTTTCAATCTCTCTCTCATTAGAGCACCCAGTATAAAACAGTGGACAGTGTGGTTCAGTCTGTTAAAAATCTGTGCTGTGCTCTGGATGAAGTTGAGACACCAGCCATAAGTGATGCTATCAAGAAGCTCAAACGCTCTGTCAACCTTCCTAGAACACGTTCTCCAGAGGTCAGAGAACATTCAGTGTGAAGTATTTATGCACTGTAATAAAGTTGTAGCTGATACTGATAAGCCAGTAAGAATTTTAATGTTGTGACAAATAACAGATTGTTGATAAATGTCTGATATTACAGTTCTGATCTAAGCTAAACTAAAATCAGTTACTTGAAATGGTAAAAGTGCGTTTAGGTAACACAACGTTATAATATATGGTATAAAAATGGATGTTCATTTTGAGATCCACTAAATATTAAATCTAAACTTGTTTAATTCAATTATTAGTTGTTTTTTTATTTGTCCAGTACTGTTAATAAAATAAAAAAACTCAATAAAAAAATAGCAGACACAGTACTGATATTGTGCATCCCTAGTCAAAACCACAGCAATTTTTAGTCGTTATTTATTTTTTTCTGTTTGCATATACACTGAAAAAAATTATTCACTGAATTTACTCAATTTTTTAAGGTAAGTGGTTGCAATCAATTTATTTTAGCTACATTTAAATAAACAAATTTTGTTGAAAGTTAGTCAACTAAATTTATTTAAATGTAGCTAAAATAAATTGATTGCAACCACTTACCTTAAAAAAAAAAAGTGAATGATTCAATGAATAATTTTTTTCAATGTACATACAAAGAGCACTGTTTTGTTTTGCAGGCTGGTGCCATGAGTTCAGCTTCTACAGGTTCAGCTAATGGTAAGCTCAGCTCCTAAAATCATCTCAATGGCTGTTTCTTGTTCACCTATGCTGTACTCTGCTGCTTGTGATCCCCAGGTTATGCTATCCCCGTTGAGGAGAGTTTAGTCGGACTCACAGATGCTGTGTATGAGCTCGCCAAGCTCTGCCTGAGGTCTTTCTGTCCAACTACTCCTGGCTGCACGATGGAAGAGCACTTGGAGGACAGGAGGGACAGCAAAGAAGCCTCGGGCACCACTGAGCACCTGCAGTTCACTCTGTTTGCCGTTCATGGCATTCCTGCTACCTGGGTCAGCAGGTGAGCACGGTGTCCCTTTTAGTGCTTGTGACATGAGTGTTTCTGAAGCTGGTCTAAGCTTTAGCTTAATACTTTCATAATAAAGAAATGGATTTTAAAAGAAATCCATTTACCCTTCCTGTTTTGGCCTATCGAGCCCCGCAGTTTAAATTAAACTGTTTAATTCAGTTCAGACTGATAATGACTGAATTAACAAACTCACAGCCAAGGTAAACTTCTCTACTACTTTCAAAGCACTGCCTTAGTCCATATTCATTACACTGTTATTTCATCCTCGATAATTTGAGTAATTTAGAGTCTGTGTTTTCTTGGAGCAATCAGCCTCAATAAATTATATCTGAACCATTTAACATTTAACCCAACTTGGAGAGCTTAGAATCACATTATTTCCATTCACTACACGCAAAAATAACTGTATTCAACATGCTTTTGAAACTTTTAAGGCCACCTATGAAAAATGATGCAAGAATTAAGGGCTGTGTCCTCTGATAATGAATATTTGGAGGGTCAGGATGTTGCTGATGATCTTTTATTACAACGGCTGTGCATTACAGCTAAATGTTTAATCCTTTTGACATTCAGTGTATATTTTGAAACGTATATATTTGTTCTTAAATGGCCTAAAATTTTTATTTTTATTTATTTATTTCACAAAAATGAATCAAAATGCCCAACTCCAATAGCATTGTTTTTCATACTCTTTAATCATTAGACAAGGATTCAATTGACACAGTATTTATGAAACTTAATATAGAATGTGTATATTCTGTTTAGAAGTTTGGGGTCAGTTTTTTTTTTCTTCAGAAGTTAGAAGTACTTTTATTAGCAAGGATGCATACAAAGTGATGGTAAGGACATTTATAATGTTACAGAAGATTTCGATTTCAAATAAATGCTGCTCTTTTGAACTTCCTATTCATCAAAGAATCCTGAAAATAAAAAATATTAAGCAGCATATCTGTTTTCAATATTGATAATAATAAGAAATGATTCTAGAGCACAAATTTTTTTTTTTTAATTGTTATAATATTGCAAAATATTACTGCTTCTTACTGCATTTTTGATCAAATAAATGCAGTCCTAGGCATAAAAGATTTCTTTCAAAAACTTGAGAAATTTGACCAACCCCAAACTTTTGAATAGCAGTGTGTGCGAAAAATGAAAGCGCATACTTTGCCATTATTTGAAACCTCTCAAAAGAATACTTGAATGAATATACAAACAATTTTTGTGTAAATTGTGCATAAATCTAAATTGAAAAATTTTTTTTACATTAGTTTTCAAACAGTGTGTCTCGATTAACATATCATATTCAGTCAAATTATGCTTTTGGCAATAGATAAGTACAGGCCAGTGTTTTCTTCCCTTTCCGTGCCATAGAGTAAGTTGTCCTTCCTGTTTTTCAGTTTTGAAAAATACTACCTGATGTGTGCCCTGACCCACAACAACAGGAATCTCTTCAAGCCTGTCCAGTCCAAAAAAGTGGGAACATACAAGAGTTTTTTCTACCACATCAAATGGGACGAATCGTAAGTGTTAATGCCCCTTAAACACACTGACACGCTACTTCCTGCAATTTCTAGAATTAGAGGGAAATCAGCGGGATTGCTGCCAGTTTCTGCTGTTGGTGACGACTGCCTCTGTTTCTTTAGGATAAATTTCCCTATTTCAGTGGCGCTTTTACCACTAGAGGCCATGCTGAGTCTTTCTCTCTACGGGGTTCTTAACCAGAATGCGAACAACTCGCCAGATTCCAACAAGCAACGGAAGGGTCCAGAGCTTTTGGGAAAAGTGTCCATGCCTCTGTTTGATTTCAGAAGGCAAGTCATAAAATAATATCTCAAATAAAATAGATTTACCTTGGAGAGTATATTGTAAGTTGTAGAATTTTCAGGGCTGCTTCATATTTGTTTAGGTGCGTATACAATTTTTCTTTGTATTTTTTTTCAAAAAGTAATAATTAGGTAATAAATCAGTTATTCAGTGCTCATAATGCCAAAATAGATCCATAAACAGCTTAATTGTTGATGACTGAAAAGTATGTAATCACTTCATTATGTCTTTATGTAAAATCTTGAAGAACAAAGAAAATACATTAGGTAACACTGGTTTTGATAAAATTACAGATTTACTGCCGTTTTGATTGTTTCACTCTCAAAGTGAGCAAACCTAGTTTGACAAGAATTTTAACAATTATGGCATTTTCTATATGGCAGCACAACATGACCACTGTATATTGGGATGCCTGTGCTAAATTAATAAATTTGAGACTGCAGTTAATAAGTAATATACATAATACATAATATATATTACTTCTTGCATTTTGTGTTTCAGGGTGCTGTCAAGAGGTAGCAAGCTGCTAAGTTTGTGGACATCTCAAGTCCTTCAGCCTGGAGCTGCAGGCAAGGGGAAGAATCCTTCAGAACGGATCATACTGCAGGTTCTTTTATTTGTGCTTTTTTTTCCATCTAGAGTTGTAATCTTACCAAGATTTTTACATCAAAAAACATCACAATGTAGTAATTACAGGGTGTCCGCGGGTCCTTAATGTCTTAAATTCAAATTCGCTAAAATATCTTCAGTCTGACAGACCTAATGACTGTTTACAATCATTGGACAGACCGAAGATTCACTTAAGTGACAAAAAAATAACCAGCGAAGCATCGAAACGAAAGAATGATTCTTCTGATTTTAATACATTCAACTTAAACAGCGACTGATAATGGATAGTGTATTTCTGGTATCAAGGTCACGCTGCCTGTCTCTTTGTGAGAGACTTCAAAACAAATGAGTGTAACAGCACACATAAAGAAACTCTGAAGAAACACACTGAGGTAAAAATTCAAAATATGTAGTTTATTTATAACATGATATAGTTCAGTAACATACCAAGAGAGCTATTTTGCTGAATATTCTCACGATTGCAAATGTTACATTACATTTTAGTTCAATAAACAAGTAACGTTAGTCTAGTAGTTATTAAGTTACTTACATTTTACACACAATATTTACGGTTTTGTTCTGTTTCACCAATGAAAATAGTTCCAAACAAGGATCACAGCAGAAGTATAGCACATTCTCCAGGCAACACTGGACTGTGTTTTGTTACTGAATGATTCAGCGTTTTGAACGAATCAGTTGAATGAATGACTCAATGACTCACTCATTAAGTGACTTACCGCCACCTACTGGTAGCTTAATATGTTGAAAAGTATGCAATTTCCCCCCAACATTTCTTATTTGTATATTCATAAATGTATTTAAAACATTAATCTCATTACATTATTTATTACAGTTGTAATTTTGCAGTGTAAATGATTTAATCTGGCTGGTAACATTATTACAATTTATTGATAAATTGTAATAATTTGACATGAAAGGTGATGCATACATTAAAAAAAAAATTTTTAAATAGGCCTTTGTGAAGGTAAATAAAAATATGCAGATTTAAGTTTGCAAAAGCTAATAGAACACTGATGAAAATATTGGTTCAGAATAATTGTGTACACCACCAAAAATCTTGGTGATGTGGTAGTTTTGTGGGGATATTTTGTGTGGAATATTGTCTGCTGATATGAAAATTTCACTGTATATCTTAGAAATAAATATCATTTATGACAGCGATACATTTTTTTTTCTTTTTATATTAACACATTAAATTTTACATATATATATGTAAAATAATGTGTATTTCCATTACAGGTTTAGGTCTTAAATTTCGTATAAGGTGAACGAATTTTGAACGAACATTAAAAAGGTCTTAAAAAGTCTTAAATTTCACTTGTTCATATCTGTAGAAACCCTGTAATTAATAGGCTATTTTTTATCCAGTTTTGACCCTCCTCAATGGAACGTTCTGTTTGAATAGGCGTGCCGGATTGTAGACTCGGAAGTAAACGCCCACTGCTATGATTGGCTAACAGTTTTGTATGTTTGACAGCCTACATCATTCACAGATGGAAGCTGCTGTGTTTTAGGTTAAAACGCATAAATACTCAGTACATATCAAACAAAAGCAATAGTGATCACGTAATAAAAACAGTCACTTACACTTGTGTGGTGTGACATTACATTTGGATCCAATATAGTTGGCACAGCATCATCTTTCAGTTTCAATCTTTCTGAAAATTGTGTCGAATTGTGCCTTGTTTGTAAACGAATCCACGGTAAAATGAAGTGAACAAAGGACCAAGTTCTTACTGACGCAGTCTGGCATTTCATTAAAAATAAAGTTCATCAAATAAAGTTTATCATTTGGTTTCATTTGCCGATATTGTCATTTACCTACTATGTGCACGAATCGGTGGGCGGGGCTAAACAGGCAATGATGTAGTAGCAGGCGTTGATCATCTTCTGTAGAGGCAAAGTTTATCCACACTATTACATCATAATTGGCAGATTGGTTTCAATATAAGCTGTTTTTAGACTAACAAGAAAGTTTTGAGTTCTGAAACTTACAGGATGTTTTTATAGCAAAATGACCTCTTATATGTCAAAAGATCAAGGGAATTTTGATTTCTCAGTTCATGA
Source organism: Sinocyclocheilus rhinocerous (assembly GCF_001515625.1). Lineage (NCBI taxonomy): Eukaryota > Metazoa > Chordata > Actinopteri > Cypriniformes > Cyprinidae > Sinocyclocheilus > Sinocyclocheilus rhinocerous. The sequence continues at coordinate 118,887 of NW_015660884.1, forward strand.
CCTCTTTAAATATCATTGTCTGACCATGAACAGGTTGACTTTCCCAGTCCAGCGGTGGACGTGCTCTATGTTGGTCCTCAGGAGAATGGCTGCCCAGACCCTCAATCTCTAGATCCACTTGATCCAGGAGATAGAAGTGAGATAGAAAAGCTGTGTGCACAAGCATCTGCTTTTGGGTAAGTTTGCATCACAAGGCCTCATGGCATAATGTAGATTTGCATTTCATGAAGGAAACAACAGTGCTTGCTAAAGAGTAGTGGTAAGGTTTTAGGTAGGATTAGTTTGTAGGCTTTGATTCGGGCTTTTGTTAAATCTCTAATCAGAATGTTTGATACAGTTACAGTGCCACGTGCTTCCTGTCTTGTTTGAGCATCAGACACTTCATAATAAGCCTGAGTAGCATATGAATCTGAACATATTTCAGATATGGAGGATAAAAGAGCCTTTGAGAATATTGTGTAATTGAATCAGTTTTGCCTAGTTACTCCAATTATATGGATCCCCTTCAGCTTGCTTATCTTATTTAAGGGTTTTAATTAAATTGAAAATTAAGTGATTTTGAGCTTCTAAGAGCCTAAAAACCTCTATTAAAAAGTCATGGACAACATTAAGCCAGTTCACAACACTCTGAATACTAAGATTATGTTCACACAGCAGGAGAATACAGTACTATTCAAACGTTTGCAGTCAGTTTTTACGTGTTTTTTTTTTATTAAATAAGTCTCTTATGCTCACCAAGTCTGGGTTTATTTGATACAGTAAAACCAGTCTTTAGTGCCACATGGTCTTTCAGGAATCATTCTGATATGCCAATCTGGTGCTCAAATAGAAAACACTAATGATGCAATTTCAATGCAAGTTCAAAAGAGCATAATTTTCTTTAACAATGTGTTTAAGTCTGAGCCTAGAGAAGGGGATTAACTTCTATTTCTCCAAACAGACATTATTTGATTCACTTCTGTCATCTTCTGTATGCACAGGACAGTTTGTGAGTCGCGCTGTTTAAGAGAACCATTTAGTTTTTTATATGAATTACTTTTTAGAGGTTTTTAGAGGTTTTCTTGTAAAGATAGCAAAAGCGATTCACTGCAATAAAAACAGACTTGAAATGTCTGTGACTTCAGAATAAATCTCTATTGATAAGGAGACATTGCAGCTGAAAAGCAGACAGTTGTCAGGCCTTGTTTAGTATGCTCTGCTGAAAATGCATCTCTCAGATGTGAAACAGAAAGCTCAGTCAGCTTTAAAACAGCCACACAACACTCAGCCTCAGATGGTGGGCAACTTTCCATGCTCAGTTTGTGAGCATGTTTCTGAATGCCCACCAAGTGCCAACAGCTGCCGGGCTCCCAGCTTGACTGCCCATTCGCAGACACATTTAAGAGGTGTGACTTGTTTCCTGTGCCTCTTATCTTTGGATCAGAACTAAATCTTACTTTATGTTTCATGGATTAACGGGTCTGCTTCTTGGGTTAGTTTGAAGCCCACAGGAAGTACCATAATTTCTAGTATGCAAGTTGCATTTTTTTTATCATCTGAAACATGCTGCAACTTTTATTCCAAAGCAACTTGTATGTCAAGCATGCAAAACATGCACAAAGCAGGCACATTTGGAATCGTGCCCACTGAGAGAGGTACTTGAGTCAAGTTTATTTGTGCAGCGCATTTCCCACATGCTGTCTTTCATTTAAACAAATTAGTTTAGGCTTTGCGTTTATAATGAATGTCTAGAATGAATGGCACTGTAAGTTGTTTTATAATTAGATTTTTCTGTACTCTTTTCCTGTTCTGTTCTGAATACTGTTAAATTTGAAGGATTTTTTTGTGGAATGAAGGGAAGTAAACGTTTTGTTTTATTGACCTGTATTTTACATTATTTCTGAATATAAAATGTGACTTGTACACCGATGGGACGTGTCTGTGTTTTTTTTTTTTCCTCAACAATGCAATTTTGACCCAGTCAGACTTATAGTTAGGTACAGGAAAATATGATACTTTTGTCTACTTTGACATTACCCAGCATTCTTTTCCACCAGGCTGTCACGAGCAGACAAGCAGCTGCTCTGGGACCAGCGGTACTATTGTCGGGACTATCAATACAGCCTGCCCAAAATCTTGGCCAGTGCACCCAGTTGGGACTGGGGCAGTATGGGTGAGATCCACTCACTTCTGCACCACTGGCCCCCTCTGTCGCCTGTTTCAGCCCTGGAGCTCCTTGATTCAAAGTATGTATCTGTCCCTCTCTGTTTTATGGCCCACTTTCTCCTTTCCTTCTCACATTTTACCATATGACCTTTTTAATGTGTCACTTCGGTCATAAGATTTTTCTTTGTTATGTATTGCTTTCAAACTTTAGATCATTTTTGACCATTTTATTGGTCTCATGACTTGCTTTATTACTGTTCTGTTATGGAGAGGGAGCTGAGCATGTGGTTAATGTTGTGCTTGGTTGTGTGTGCTATATTCAGGTTCGCTGACACAGAGGTGAGGAAAGTGGCCGTGGGCTGGATCGAGAGCAGTAGTGATGATGAGCTGGCTGACTATCTCCCTCAGCTGGTGCAGGTGCGCTCACACACACACACAGTTTTATGCATGTATCTCCTCTTCTTTAAACAGCTTGTCATAGTGCTTTCTGTTGCTTTTTTCTTGGTTATACACTGGGAAAAAGGGGTCATATGATGTTGCTAAAAAGAACATTATTTTGTGTATTTGGTGTAATGAAATGTGTTTATGCGGTTTAAGGTTCAAAAAACACATTATTTTCCACATACTGTACATTATTGTTGCTCCTCTATGCCCCGCCTTTCTGAAATGCGTAGATTTTTACAAAGCTCATCGGTCTGAAAAGCGAGGTGTGCTCTGATTGGCCAGCTATCCAGTGCATTGTGATTGGCCGAATACCTCAAGGATTGTGATGGAAGGTGTGATGGAAATGTTACGCCCCTTACCATATTGTGATGCCCTGTCCAGCCGGAGCGACGAGACAAAAACATTAAAACCCATTATAAACGAGGCATTTGTTGCATCCAGTGGGGACATAATTACGGATTATAATGACTTATACTGTCTTTTTACGCACTGCGTTGCATCGTGCCGCGTAAACATAAAACCATGTCTGCATTTGTGATCGGAAAAATGACAAACAACAAGC